>NC_088378.1:151512500-151830000 GCF_037993035.2 Macaca fascicularis | reverse complement strand
AAGTCAGTGGACACACTTGAGAAGAAACATTGTTGTCTAGCTCCTGTGTTGGTGAAGTGGGCTTTTCTTTTTTTTTTTTTTTTTTTTGATAACTCTCATTATTTAATTACTTTTCTACGTATGTATGCATGTATCAACTGAACTAGAAGCAAATTCATATGTCATTAAATATGTATGTGTTTATGTGCTTGATAAGTTAGCCTGTGAGTAGAAAGAAAACTAACTATAGCACTTTTCTCCTCCAGAGCATGTTTTGTGCAGCAATCTCACCTTTTTAAAACAGCTCAGAATCTCTACAAAAGCCTATCTGGGCCCAGATTGTTAAAATTATTGTGTAATTCTCCTCACCCACCTCATTACTTCTTCAGTCCCTCATCCACAAACAGTTCAATCTTTTTTTAAAACAAATCAGTTCAAACTGATGCCTGGTTTCCCAAAACACAGTCAACACTAATAGCAGGTAAAATGAGGGTGGTTATTGCTTCAAGAATTCAGAGCTCTAGTAAGAAGTGACAGGATCCTAAATGAGAGCAAGGACAGGCCATAAAAACCGTAAGTCATTAACAGAGGAACTCCAAAAGTACAGCTGCCCAAGACCACTTAATTTAGACCCAGATACCCCCATATATTTCAGTAGTCTTAGGGTAAACTAATTGGGATCAGTTTACATTTAGAAACAGATGTTTTGTTTAAAAATAGAATTTTTAGAAACTGGTATTTTAGGAATAACTTTTACTTACCTTGAAAACTCTCAGGAACGGCTGCTTCTTAATGAGGTAGGGTAAATGAAGTATTACTACGGAGAGTGGTTGAATAAAAGAAATAATAGGCTAAACATGGTGGCTCATGCCTATAATCTCAGCACTTTAGGAGGCCGAGGCAGTAGGACCACTTGAGGCCAGGAGTTTGAGACCAGTCTGGGCAATAGCAAGACCCCATCTCCACAAAAAATGTGGGTTTTTTTGTTTTTGTTTTGTTTTGTTTTGTTCTGTTTTGTTTTGTTTTAGATGGAGTTTCACTCTTGTCATCCAGGCTACAGTGTGGTGGCATGATATCAGCTCACTGCAACCTCTGCCTCCCGGGTTCAAGCAATTCTCCTGCCTCAGCCTACCCGGCTAACTTTTTATATTTTTAGTAGAGATGGGATTTCACCATGTTAGCCAGGCTGGTCTCGAACTCCTGACCTCAGGTGATCCACCCGCTTCGGCCTCCCAAAGCGCTGGGATTACAGGCATGAGCCACTGTGCCTGGCCAAAAAATGTTTTAAAAAGAAAATTAGCCATGTGTGGTAGTGTGTGCCTGTAGTCCCAGGTACTTGGGAGGCTGAGACAGGAGGATCTCTTGAGCCCAGGCAGTACAGACTGCAGTGAACCATGATTGCACCACTGCACTCCAGTGTGGGCAACAGAGCAAGAGCCCATATATAAAAGAAAAAGAAAAAAAAAAGCAGTGAAAGAGTGGTTGAGTAAGTGTTGATGGCTGAGTAAGGGACAAAAAAAAAGTGTTTGAGATAAAAGATGAGGAAAGTAGAATCATTATCACCCCCAAATTATTTACTTAAATAATTAGATGCTATAAAATATTAGTCTTTGAGATTTTTATTATATTTTTATCTTAAAGAAAGACTGGGTATGGTGGCTCATCCCTGTAATCCCAGTACTTTGGGAGGCTGTGGTGGGAGATTCATTTGAACCTAGGAGTTTGAGACCAGCCTGGACGACATAAGGAGACACCTGTCTCTACAACGAATTTAAAAATTAGCCAGGTGTGGTGGCATGTGCCTGTGTTTCCAGCTACTCAGGAGGCTGAAGTGAGAGGATCAGATGGCTTGAGCCCAGGATTTCGAGACTGCAGTGAGTTGTGATCGCACCACTGCACTCCAGCCTCAATGACAGAGCAAGACATTGTCTCTAAAAAAGAAAAAAGAAAAGATAAAAGACTGCTCTAGGCATAACTTGAGTGGGATAATTTTAAGTAGTGTATCAGTACAATGAATTTTTAATGGTAGTATTAAATATATAAAAAATATTGACATATATTTCAATAATCACACTTCCTATGACTACCTTAAGAACTGTTGTTAATTCATATCTGCTAGTGTACAGGGAATTCACATCTACTAGAGTACAGTAAACTATTATATAATAAAAATGTAAAATATTTTCTATAGCTTTGGGCAGAGGCATATAGCAAAAATTTATATCAAAAGCCTTGGGTTATACTACCATCCCTTCTTCCCTGAAAGACTAGGAGTCTCTGTGGCATCAAGCTTCTTAAATGTGTAAAAGGGACAGTTTCATTTCAGATGTCACTTATTGATTTACATTTCTCTGTTAATCAGATTTATCTAGTGATTTAAGATTACAAAAGTCACTTCACCCAGCTCTTTTTGTTTGAAGAATAATGGCCATTTGACTCCATCCTGAGAGCCATGGTATTGTCAAGCCTTCATTATCTCCTGTGCTTTGAATAACATAATGTAGCAACAGAGTGCTTTGAGTTGTTTTTCTAGAGAGAGAGATGTGGGTTTGGATTATTGCCTGCTGGCCCTGTTGAGCTTTGAGCTATCTGCTGTCTGGAAATAGCAAATTCAGTTTTTAATGGATCCGGCACTCTATGATAGCCAGGTTTTCATGGCACATGCAGATAAAGAAACAAGTTATTGATTTGGCATGTTTATGCCATGCTTAAAACAGTTCTCTGCAGCAGATTGTCCAAAGCCATTTGTGCACTTAACTCTATTTCTCATCTTTGGCAAAAACAAAAAAGTGTTTAAAAAGTAATTTTAGGGATGTTGTTAAATATCAGGAACAATTGAATAAATGTCTAGTTGATGAGATTCCCTATTGTTTTATTGATACGTGTCCTTATACGAAAACCATGCTCAGGGTATGCCCTTGAAACACAGGGAAGTCAGTACCTCAATAAGTGTTAAATCCATTTCCTCATCCTCACTCTAAAGCCAAATGAACGACCCAGCCTTGAAATACGGACATACTGGAGCGCTCTTTAGGTGTAAAATCTGTGCTTTTGTTTATTAAAGTATCTTCCCTCTCAAGCTGACCATAGAGTTGTTGCCAAAGATGCAGACATAGCTGAGCTGTTTCCTGCTTCAGCAGAGGGTAACCCTAGCCCTTCCTTGCATCCTCATCAATGCCAACCTAATCTGAAGGCATTTTTCTCATTTTTAACCCTCATCAGCTTGTGATTTGAGTAGCAGATTATGTTTAACAATTATACCTATACATTTTTAGCCTAATTTTGATATCATACCTGTATATGTTTCCCTTTGCCTTTTTAACTTGGCATTATTCTAACAATTAAGCATTATTTTTTACATATGAGTTTACTTTGTTTTCTTACTGTAATTGCAGAGATGGGTAGAATGGAGGTATTTACAAATGGCAGGAATTTGATGCTCTTAAGATGATATATCCAGAGACCCATCGATGCCAGAATTTTGCTCAGCTGATTACCCTGAGGATTGACAAAAAGATTGAAATCTGAGTAGACTTTTATTATGATGATTAATTTGTAATAAAGCAACCATTTAAAGCACACCATGTAACCAGCAGTATTCTCACAGCTTTACCTATGCATATAACTCATTTATCTTTATACCAACACTCTAAGGTGAATATGCTGGTAACTTACAGAGCAGTCTAGCTCTGGAGTCCGTGCTCATCACTTCTAGGCTTCAAGTAGCTGAAAATCGTGTCAAATGTTCTAATGAACAATGGATTGACAATCACAACTTAAGCTCAAGGTCAAAGTGAGCCTTCCTCCACTGCCTTTCTTTCCCTTACCCCAAAGCTAAACCTAAGTAGGTAAACTATCTAGAAATAAAGATGTGGCTGGGCATGGTGTTGCAAGCCTGTAGTCCCTGCTACTAGGTAGGCTGAGGCGGGAGGATCTCTTGAGCCCAGGAGTTCGAGACTATAATGCTCAATGATCGTGCCTGTGAATAGTCAGTGCAGTCCAGCTGGGGAAACATAGAAAGATCCTATCTCTCTCTCTAAAAAAAATAAATAAATAAGAAAAAGAAACGAAAAAACAGAAATAGAGGTGTGAGAAGGAATAAGAAGAGACAGAAGATAGACCTAGGCAGGAGGAAAGCGTTGAGGACTCCATTAAATGATTGCCCAGTAAAGTAGACAATAAAGCAGTCAAGTTTATCCTAAAAATGCCACCCACCCTCACCTCCACTCTTCCCCAGCCTGATTAATTCAGCATCAGCACTGGGGCAAAGGAAACATGATTTAAGCCAGGCCTTAGGGCTCATACCACACAAGGACTAGCAGGTGGCTGGTAGGCCCTGTTGGGCACTGGGTTTCTAATAGAATCCTGTCCAGCTTGCTTTTCTCCCTGACACCCCTCCCATGAGGGGTAGAGTTGAGGCAGTTTGGCAGCACAGTGGTCCCAGCCAAATGATTGAAGTGTTTTAGGACCAACACTACAAGGGATATTCCAAGCCAGAGAAATAGGCTTAGCCAGAGGCTAAAAACCTAAAACATAGAAAAATTGAAAAGAAAATCAGCTAAAGTGATGATACATGGAGATGGGAAAATGGCAGCAGGGCAAGAGAGAAGAGACAGGATGCCATCCTGTTCAGTTGATCTGGACACTAGCCTGCATTTGTGACTGCCTTTTATGGACAGGTGGGGTCATAGTACAGAGATTGGAAAATTTCCCAGGTCATCATTTAAGAATACCCTGCTTAGAAGCATATTCTCTCCCCTGCACCTCCCTATCCAAGAACTCCCAGGAATATCAGTAATAGGGAAAAGGCAACATTTCATGATGAAATCCTTTGCTAACATTCAGTATAAAAGTATTAATGAATTCATCAATAAGTCTACATAGGTATGGCAGTTACTGTATTTTCAGATTGTTTACCATACCTAAAAGTATCTGTGTTTCAACTGTCATTGGTTATATACTTCCTCTATGAAATTCACTAACATAAGGAAGAAACTAGCAAAGGGACAAAGAGGAACGTCACTGTGCCAAGAGCCAGAGTACTTCCCATCCATCCCGGGGCTGCTCACCTCCTGTTCTGCCACCAGTTGCCCTGGGTGTGTCCTTGGTTATCAGTCTTTGCACCCAGTTAAGATGTATCCCCATTCTCTTTCTCTCTTGACGATGTCAGGGTCTTGATACATACCCTGCCCTATCAACTCTTTCTGGTTTTTTTCCTGTATCTCCCCACCAGTGTGCGCTTACTAACCTTTCTCATCCCCATCCAGAGGACAAACTTGGCTGGCACACCATCTACTTGATATATAAGACCTGTTACATGCCAGAGTTAGCAAATAAAAACAAAGGACACCCCCTTAAATTCAAATTTCAGTAAATTGTGTGTGTTTGTTTTTTTTAGAATATGCCATGCAATATGTAGGACATATTTATCCTAAAAATTCATTCATTGCAGAGCGCAGTTGGCTTTCGCCTATAATCCCAGGACTTTGGGAGGCCAAGGTGGGCAAATCTGTTGAACCCAGAAGTTTGAGACCACCTTGGGCAACATGGCAAAATCCCATCTCTACCAAAAAAAAAAGCTACAAAATCAGCTGGGTGTGGTGGTGGGCGCCTGTAGCTCCTTGGGAGGCTAAGGTGGGAGGATGGCTTAACCCCAAGAGCTGGTGGTTGTAGTGAGCTGCGACTACACCACTGCACTCCAGCCTGGGCAACAGAGAGAGACCGCTGTCTCAAAAGAATTTATTCATTATTTATCTGAAATTTATATGCAGCTGTGTGCCCTATTTTTAGCTGGAAACCCTAGTTGCATGAGCATTATACATTCCACTTGGGCAAATTGAGGCTCGAAAGACAAACAGCACCCACAACGGAATGAAACACAAAATGATGGTAAAACTTCCCCTTCGTTTACTACAAAGGACCTGAGGAAGTTTTTTCCTATTCCTAATCCTATCCTTGTATATAATGCACCTGGTCTCCCCATCAAAGGCTAACACATGTGTCAGATACAGTTTTTCAAACTTTTATTAGTTCATTTAGGAAGAAAAAGGTTTCATTTGACTTTGGTTCTCTCAAATATGTTGACAAAGTTTTAACCTGGGGAACCTGTTTGGAAAATTGTTCAGAAGGCACAATGAAAAATTAAATTTAAAAGTGTCCATACTATATTTTCCAGGAAGAAGAATTTTCCAATTTCTCCCTACCCCCAGGAGGTACACTTTGTTTCTCTGTGACACATTTTATCATAAAATATAATTAATAACTTATTTGTAGCTGAAGTTATTTATGTTGAGATGTACTGAGAAACATTAATGCTGCTGAGGCTTCAAACAAGGAACATAGGCATCCACTAGAGAAGTGAGGAGGCTATTACTGCTTTTTCCTCCTTTTGCTTCGCTGCTCATGTTTGAAGACTGTCGAGGGTCCTGTGATTGGTAGTTTGGACTGATGCTGTTTGCCGACTGGGCTCCCCAGGCCTGCCTTTGTCTTCCTCAGCAATATTTTTAACAGCAGCTGAAAGGCCACTCTCAGATGATTACCAGCCTTCAACACAGATTCAGGGTTGCACAAAACCATTTCCAGATTTCTGTTTACAAAGAATAGTGAGATGAAAGTATTTCCATGGGCCAATAATTTATTCTCACTGGGGTTTTCGTGTAAGATTAAGAAGACATGATTACAGTTAGCATTTATTGCACTTTTAAACGTATACATTAACACTCTTGAAATTGGGAAACTAGAGAATTTTAGCATCTGGAAAGAAAGTAAGTCAACCAGCTTCTCCTAATGATTGTTAATATTTTCCATTATTCAACACTCTGCCTTTGGGTGCCTTTAAGAACTCCAGGGGCATTTTAAATGCACATGTGTCAAATAAAAATAAAGGAATTTTAAAGACTCAACTTTGTTTGAATTTAGCTATCGTTATGTGGTAGACACATGGGTAAGAAAGGAGACTATTCCACTTTTAATTACATTAAAGTGTAACAACAATCCAGCTACAATGCTTAAAACAGAAATCTCTAATTCATTTAGGCTTTGTGGGTGGCGGTGGGGGGGTATCTTTTTAAAGCTGCTTATTTGTATCTTTATTATTTACTTTTTATTTCTTATGGACACTTTCATTTCTAACTTAAAAGTTTCATTGGATGTAGCTGATGTTTTTAGGATTTGCCTCGCTCCCTCTCCCACTCCTCCCGACCATCTTCCCCTCCTCTGCTCCTTTCCTCCTCTCCCTTCCTCTTTCTTCCTGTTGAGAACTCCATTTCCCTGGTTTACTTTCTGTTAGAAAGTATGAATCAATGAAATTTGCTAATACTTGCCTTAGAGGGTTGTCATAAGGATTCAGTGGAAAGTATCTAGAATAGCATCTAGCACACAGTAAGCGCTCAATAAATGACTATGATTCTTATAGTAAAATTATACTTTCTAAAATATCAGCTCTGCCACTAGTACTCATCACATGGTATATGTTCAATAAATAACTGGTTATTTTAATGTGAAGTTACAATTACTAGAACTTAAGTAGGGATTCTGTCTATTTTGTTCACTGTTTCCTCAACACCCAAAGCAGTTCTTGACATGTAGGAAGTGCTCTGTAAATATCTGTCGATTGGAGGAATTAATATGTTTTCTCTTCTGAAACTTCAGCAGAGTGTGTATAGAAATCTTCATTCTTCCTGACGGTTACAGTGGCCATGGGTTTTGTTGCTTTCAGTTTCTCCTTCCGTATTTGTTGATGATTTTCTTATACCATTCTTTATACTTACATTTTCTTAGTATCCCACCTACTTTTGCATTTCCCCACATAATTTCTTAGGGATTCTTGCTTTTTTCCCTCTGTTGTGAGCTTGGGCTCTTCAACATGGTGCATTTGGGTACTTCTTTCTCTTCTATTGGAGACAGTCATGTGAAAACTCAATACTAGGTTCAATCCTAGGTTTATCCATTCTCCCTGGTAAGAGTCTTACACTATAGAGCTGGGAAGGCCCCTAGAGCTCATGGAGTCCCACTGCCCTACTCCATCCCTCCTCTGTTGTTCAGGGAAGAAAGGCTTTTTTGTCCTGTTGATTTAATACTCATCCTTCAAGACCCAGTTTAATTTCACCTTCTTTGCCTCTTTTCTGATACATACAGAGGATTGCTCTCACCTCTTGCTGCCACTCTGACTTGTATATACCTTTATTATTTGACTTTGTGAGCTCATAGAATTCAGTTCCATTTAACAAACATTTGAGGTTTTTCCTGGGAGGCAGGCAGAATAACTAGAGTAAGATGCTTACAATCCATTGGGGCGGGGGCCCCATCTCCCCACTGCCAGGGGAAGACCTTGAATTATGGACTGGAATTGAATGTGTTATATGTATGAAGTATATTTTACTATTCTTTGAAGCTGGGTACTATAACTATACAAGGCACTTACCCATCATCCCACAGCAAATACGGGGCTAAAATCCAGTCTTTTAATTCCCAGTTTTGTGCTCTGTCTTTGCAAAAATTAATACAGTTGGAATGTCCCAGTAGTAATAACCACAGCTGTGGGAGAATGACCTAAGTAAGCTTACTCTTGGTTTTAATTATAAATTAAGTAATGCATGCACTTAATACCCTATTCAAAGAAATTCTCCCTTTGTAACCTTATCCCAGAGACCTCCGTTTTCTTCTCCAGAGGCAGCCACTGTTGCTGGTTTTGTATATATGCTTCTAGAGTTATTTTATGCATACACAAATACATACCTTCATGTAAATGTCAGTATGTGTTTTTATATAGATACATGCTTTTTAAAAATTTAAATATTAACATACTAGAAAGTCTTCTGTTTCTTTTTTCAGTTTACAGTGTATCTTGGAGATAATTTCAAACAGTACACAAAGAGCTGCTTCATTCTTTGTTTAAAAAAAGCTGTGTATATTATATATCAGTTATTCACCATATTATTTAACTAGACTCTTACTGGTGGATCTTTGAGTGGTATCTGATGTTTTTGATCTTACAGTGCTGTGCAGTGTGTAATCTTACAAACATGTCATCTCATTCATGTATAACTGTTACCTGTAGGATAAATTCCTAGAAGTGAATATCTAGATATTAGGTGTGTACATATTAAATCATGATAGATATTGGCCGAGACCCACTCAGCAAGATGTTCCAGTGTACGTGCCCATCAACAAGGTAAGAGAGCGCTTGTTTCCCCACACCTCCACTATACACCATGTCAACTAACTTTTAAAATCTTTCCCTATTAGGAAAACAAAGATAACTTCTTGTAGTTTTAATTTGTATTTCTCTCATGAATGGTGGTCACTCGTTTATTAGAAATAGCCACAAAAACAGAGTGATTTGGTCTTTGATTTTAAACTTTTAAAATCCACATTTCAAAATTTCTGACTCTTCCACGTGCAAGCTAGATGATGTTGCCAAGATTCTTAAGTTCTCTTTGCCTTGGTTTTCTCCTCCGTAAAATGAGAATACTTCATTCCATAGACTCTAAGCCATTATTAAGTCTTACTAACTGTAAAACTCGCCATTAATTTTACATAACACTAAGAAAAAAATGCCCATTACAACAGTGTCTTAAATTGAGAAATGCTAAAATATAAAATAATGTGCATCTTAGAATCGATGAAATTTGCTAATACTTGCCTTAGAAGGTCATCATAGGGATTAAATGGAAAGCGCACACAGTAAGTACTCAATAAATGACTATTCTTGCAGTAAAGTTGTAGTTTCTAGAATGTCAGCTCTACCACTAGTACTCACCACATGGTATATGTTCAATAAATAACTGGTTATTTTAATGTGAAATTATAGTTATTAGAATGTAAGTAGGAATTTTGTCTATTTTGTTCAATGTTGTTTTTTTCTCCAACGCCAAAGCAGTTCTTGACATGTGGGAGGTGCTCTGTAAATATCTGTTGATTGAAAGAATTAATATGTTTCCTCTTCTAAAACTTCAGCAGAGTGTGTGTACAGATCTTCATTCTTCCTAACAGCTGCAGTGGTCGTGGGCTTTGGGGTTATGTGGTCTTTACCTCTGCCACCCTGTCCCCCATACACAGCAAAACCTCTAGACCTTATCACAAACCACCTGATTTCATTTTAAAAATAACTAAGCCCTGTGGAGCTCAGTGTAAACATTTAAAAACCAAAAACCATTTTATTAATAAAACCAAAAACTTTGAATTGAAAGAGTTCTTCAGAATATTGTTGATATTTTATCCAAACAAGAGTCAAAATGTTTTTACATAATCCGTACAGGATCCTAATAAGAATTTGGCAAGATTTGTGGAAGTCCTGCATTTTAGAATTTGCATTTTTAAAATATATTGCACTGTCTGTACAAATCATGTGGTCTTGGACTATTGTTATTCAGTATATATTTCCACTACAGAAAGTATAAAGAAATAAAGCCTTCTTTTTGAAGTACCACATTTTATTTTGTTTTTTAATGGAATATGAGCTCATAGGAGTTTTTTCCTTTATCTCAACTATAAGAGTATGGGCTTTAAGAAAGTCTTTATTACTTCATAGAGTCTATATCCTTTTTGCTTTTCTCTTTGAATTTCAGACTTTTCTCACATTAGACTACTTGGTTTTATAGACTTTGGTTAGTTTGGTCGTAGATAGCTGAATATTTCCATATTGCATAAATCTCTCTGTTTTCGACCTTTGATAATGTAGGATGTAATACTGATTTGTTTCTGTATTTTATTTATTTATTCATTTAGAGAGAAGATCATACACTGTTGTCCAGGCTAGAGTACAGTGCCACAATGATATAGCTCACTGCAGCCTCGAACTCCTGGGTTTAAGCAGTCCCCCCACATCAGCCTTCCTAGTAGCTGGGATATAGGCACACACTACCATCCCCAGTTAGGTTTTTTTTTGTTTTTTTGTTTGTTTGTTTGTTTTTTGGTAGGAGGAGGGTCTTGGTATGTTGCTGAGGCTGGTCTCCAACTACTGGCCTTGAGTGATCCTCCCACCTTGACCCTTCAAAATTAAAAGGATTACAGGCATGAGCCACCTCTCCCGGCCGTATTTAATTGCTTTAAAAAGAGGAGATAGGAAATACATTATGTGTTTTTATGAATATTTGTATGTGTATATATATGTGTGTGTATATAGATAGATGTGCATGCTGTATAAAATATGAACTCTGGCTGGTTTCAAGACTAGCTGGGATGACTTAATTCTCCACAGATAGCCCAGGTTTTCTGGCTAATATTATTTTCCCCACCTTATAAATGTCTTTAAAACTCTGAACGGTGGCTGGGCACAGCATTGGCATACCTGTAATCCCAGCACTTTGAGAGGCTGAGGCAGGTGGATCACTTGAGGCCAGTTGGAGACCAGCTTGGCCAACATGGTAAAACCCCATCTCTACAAAAAATAGAAAAATTAGCCAGGTGTGGTGGTGCACGCCTGTAGTCCCAGCTACTCAGGAAGCTAAGATAGAAGGATCACTTGAGCCTGGGAGGCGGAGTTTACAGTGAGCCAAGAATGCAACACTGCACTTCAGCCTGGGCAACAGAGCGAAACTCCATCCCAAAACAGTAAAAAAAAAAAATAAAACCGGAAAACTCTGAAGGGCTTTGAGTGTACTCCAAATTAAGTGTGGATATTGGTACCTCAAGTTTAGCTGATAGGGCTTGAGTCAGAGTCTTGTTAAAAACTCAGCCTGGCCGGGCGCGGTGGCTCAAGCCTGTAATCCCAGCACTTTGGGAGGCCGAGACGGGCGGATCACGAGGTCAGGAGATCGAGACCATCCTGGCTAACACGGTGAAACCCCGTCTCTACTAAAAATACAAGAAAATTAGCGGGGCGAGGTGGCGGGCGCCTGTAGTCCCAGCTACTTGGGAGGCTGAGGCAGGAGAATGGCGTGAACCCGGGCGGGGCGGAGCTTGCAGTGAGCCGAGATCGCGCCACTGCACTCCAGCCTGGGGCACGGAGCAAGACTCCGTCTCAAAAAAAAAAAAAAAAAAAAAAAAAAAAAAAAAAAAAAAAAAACTCAGCCTGTCTTTTACAGTACAACCTGGTCCTGCTTTGAGGCCCTGTGTCCAGGAACTGAACCTGTACTTGCGTGAGCATCTCCACGTGGGTGAAGTTCACTCCCACATGTTATAACAAGTCCACTTTTATCACAGACCTGTTTTTGATGTGTTTATATGATTTTACAGTCACTAACCTTTCACTTACTTGAAAAAGATAAGGTCCAAACCTGAAAATTTGCTCTGAAAATTTGAGGCAAACCTATTATCTCCTGTACTATCACAGTCTGCACTAGGGCTTAGAACAACAGATTTAAATTGCTACCCAGCTATCACTAAATTAGTGCCCCGAAGGTCAGTAGCTGCGAACACTTCCCACACTTCCCGTCTTATGAATACCTTTCTAGGACTGATTAGTGATTCAGCTTTCTCTTTTTGTACTTGGTAGCTTTAAACATTCACTAGTTCTCACTTCAGTTGTAACATGCACATGTTCTCATTTTAAACAAAGCCAAATGGGTTTTAAATCCATAATCATTTTCAAATCGAGTATTCATGATAAATTTTGAATATGTAATAGATATGTACTTAAAACTTCACTCAAGAATTGCAAAATACTTATCTAAACATAGGTGTGTGCGTGTGTTTTGTAATTTTCAGGGAATAGGTTGATAATGGAATAGTGCTTGTTAGCATATGTCTCTAACAGGGTTTCTTCTGGCCTCTCTGGCTTCCTCCTTCACATTTCTTTTCATTTGTGTCTCTCTGATGTTGCTGCTGCCCATTCACAATAGTGGTCTGTTCCTTGGTAGGCCGTGGCTGCTCAGATGCATCCCAGACATTACATGCAACAGACTCGGGGCATTTGCTTTTGAATGGTACCCCAGCCCCACTATATCCAGGACTGAATTCATCACTGTATTTATTACCTTGATGAGTATTACATCTCTCCAGCTACTGAGCCAAAACCAGAATGTCATCCTAGACTCTTCCCACTCCCTTTACCCACTACTTTTGATTGCTGTCATTTTCCCAGATCTACACCTGTAATTTATCTAGATTTGACCTCTTTCTCTTTGTGGCAATGGCAATGGCCACAAAGAGAATGAGGTCAAATCTAGATAAATTATAGGTTCACTTGGTGGCAGTTTTCTCCTGAATTTCCTCATCTCTCCCAAACTGATTTTCCTATTTCCATTCTCACTGACTTCTCCCAAAACCCAATCCATTCTCTCACTGCTTTGATGGGGATACTTATAAAATGCCATCCAGACTGTTGATCCCCTGTGTAAAATTCTTTTGTAGCCCTCAGTCAGTTGCAGGATACAGCCCCAGCATGATCCATAAGGCCCTTCCTGGCTAGTAGCTCCTTACCTTTTAGCTCATTTTCCATGCTTTCCCCAGTACGCTACACTCTCTCTGGTTTCGGTGTCTATGCATAAGTTGTTTTTTGTTTCTAGAAGCCACTGTTACTTCATTCATCTGTTTCATCTTTCCCAATATGATATAGTTTGGCTGTGTCCCCATCCAAAATCCCATCTTGAATTGTAATCCAATAATCCCCACGTGTCAAGGGAGAAGCCAGGTGGAGGTGATTGAATCATGGGGGCAATTTCCCCCATCCTGTTCTCATGATAGTGGGTTCTCATGAGATCTGATGGTTTTATAAGTGTTTGGTAGTTCCTCCTGCATTCATTCTCCTTCCTAGCGGCATGTGAAGAAGGTGCCTTGCTTCTTCTTGCTTCTTCCCCTTTGTCTTCTGCCATGATTGTAAGTTCCCTGAGGCCTCCCCAGCCATGAGGAACTGTGAGTCAATTAAACTTATTTCCTTGGCCAGGCGCAGTGGCTCACGTCTGTAATCCCAGCACTTTGGGAGGCCGAGGCAGGCAGATCCCCTGAGGTTGGGAGTTCGAGACCAGCCTGACCAACATGGAGAAACCCTGTCTCTACTAATAATACAAAATTATCCAGGCATGGTGGTGCTTGCCTGTAATCCCAGCTACTCGGGAGGCTGAGGCAGGAGAATCACTTGAACCCGGGGGGCAGAGGTTGCAGTGAGCCAAGATTGCACCATTGCACTCCAGGCTGGGCAACAAGAGCGAAACTCCATCTCAAAAAAAAAAACACAAAAAACAAACCAAAAAAAACCCTCTTTCCTTTATAAATTGCCCAGCCTCAGGCAGTTCTTTATTGCAGTGTAAGAATAGACTAATACACCATTAGAAATCAGAGCTGGTGCTTCCTTCTAGGAGCTCTCCTGTCTTCCTCTACTCTCAGCTGCTTTGGGGAGTTAGGTGTCCCTTTCATGTGCTCCCACAATCTCTGTGCTTCCCCGACCTCATTGTGTGTCTCCCCTAGATAACTGAAGTTTTTGAGGGCAGGGCTTGTGTTAACTAAAGTCTATATGCAGCTCTGGAGGACTAGTACAGTGGCTGACACATAACAGATGTTCAATAAAAGTTCATTTAGAGAAAGAGCATGATGTTTTCCAAGGTCAGAGTTTCTCATACACACAGGAAATTAAAAAGCATGTGTGGACAGCAGTGTTTCCACAGTATTTCCATATTTCATATTTAAAATCAATCTTTCTATTCCTAATTATGTTACATTTAAGTGAAATTAAGGGGAATGATTTACTAGCAGTCTGTTCTTTCCTCGTTAGTTATATAAAGAGAGTAAAGCTCTTTATAATGGAGCAATTCCCCCTCCATTCCAGAGATCCTCAAACTTGATGGCACATTAGAATCAGCGGGGGTGCTTTAAGATATACTATGCTTGGGTCCTACACACATACACAATGTGTGTGTTGTGTTGCTTCCAAATGTTCTGCAGAATAAGTTATGCTCATTGGCTTTGTTATCATTACCCATTCCCATCTCAGCTGAGCACTCAACCTTGCTCCTTTTATGCATCTGCAGTCAGCTCATTTTCCCGCTTCTGGCTCCTCTGTAAACTTCACCACTTGCCTAAGTCCTCTTCCCTTTCCTTGGCTTGTACTGCAGCTCCTGCCCCTCATGAATCAGTTTCTATTTGTACTGATCAAATCGCAGACATGAGCTTGCCATTTTGAATTTCTAGTTTTACCTATATTTTGCTTAATCTGATCACCTGACACTTCCCTAAGGATATTAAGTAGCTTATTAGATATTTTATTTAGGACTATGTTATGAAGAACCCAACTCATGCTGGTTTCAACAAAGAGATCATTTATATTTATAATTTATTGGCTTCCTTAATTGAACTGTCAAGGTAGTTTTTGCATTAAGCAAGGCTTGATTCAGGACTCAAATGGTATCACCAGCAGCCCTTTCTTGGCAGTCTTTGATATATTGACTATTTTCAGGCTAACCTCCTTATAGGTAGCAAAGTGGCTGCTCCAGCTCCACACCACACTCTTCGTACTTTCAAATATGAAGAAGAGAGATGGCATCTTTCCTGGAATAGCCAACCAAAGTTTCATCAAACCTGGTCGATTTGGATTATGTACATTTCTCAGAATTGGGCCAGGATGTTAATGTGTTGATTGACTTAAGCCAATCAAGATTTTTACCCCAGGAGCTAAGGGTGCAACTAACCCAAGCATTGACTGAGATGTGAAGGATGAAGCAGTGGCGAATTCCCCTAGGAGTAAAGAATGAATATAGCAAGGGCAAATAGCAAATATTCACTGTATTTTATCTGTCAAAAATATTATCTGTCAAAAAGTGTTCCATCAACATTTGAGTAGTACATATTTAATTCAAAATGTCATACATGTCGATATAGAAGAATTGTTTGATTGAACCATGTTGGACTATGTTGAATTTCTAGTTAAGTGAATGCCAGAAAAAGGTATAATATGTTTTATTTTTATAAACAATGTAAGAAGGCCAGGCACAGTGGCTCACGCCTGTAATCCCAAATTGGGAGGCCGAGGTCAGCAGATCATTTGAGGTCAGGAGTTCAAGACCAGCCTGGCCAACGTGTTGAAACCCTGTCTCTACTAAAAATACAAAAATTAGCTGGGTTTGGTGGTGGGTGCCTGTAATCTCAGCTACTTGGGAGGCTGAGACAGGAGAATTGCTTGAACCCAGAAGGTGGAGGTTGCAGTGAGCCTAGATTGCACCACTGTACTCCAGCCTCAGCGATAGAGTAACAATCCATCTCAGGAAAAAAAGGAAGGGAGGGAGGGAGGGAGGAAAGAACTTGTGTCATTGAATTTATGAATTTAAGCTTTTTTGCAAATATTAAAACTTACTTTACTAAATATTAGAATGGTACAGTAGAGTCTGAAGACTGACTTCAAATTGATGCTTTGCCATTTAACTACCTGGATGACCCCGAATAAGTTATTTGTTTTCTTTGATCACTGGTTTTGTTTTCTGCTAGATGCAGATGTAACTAATACATCTCAAAGTTTGTGAGTATCAAATGAGATAATGTGTTAAAGCATAAACAGATGGTCCCTGACTTACAATGGTCCAACTTACAAGCTTTCTTTTGACTTTACGATTGTGGGAAAGCAATACATGTTCAGTGGAAACTGTATTTGGAGTGTTAATATGACCATTCTGTTTTTACCTTCAGTATAAATTCAATAAATTACATGAGATATTTAACACTTTACTGTAGTATAGGCTTTGTGTTAGATGGTTTTGCCCAACTGGGCTAACAAAAGTGTTCTGAGCATGTTTAAGGTAGGCTAGGCTAGACTACAGTGTTCAGTAGGTTAGGTATATTAAATGCATTTTCGACTTAAAATATTTTCAGCTTATGAATGGGTTTGTCAGGATGTAACCACATCACAAGTTGAGAAGCATCTGTAATGAAAAGTCAGAGTTAATTGTTATATTCAATTTTCCTACCTCATTGGATTGACTTTACCTGGCCAAAGAAAATATCGTCGTAGTTTAAATATAATTCTATTTTACTAGCACACTGCCTTTATTACTTAAAACCTCTTTTGTTTTCACGTTTTATTTTGGCTAAAGAAGCCTCAGAGTGGCCTATATTAGAAATATGTAACAAGATATTTTAGGATAAAATAAGAAGAGGTGTGCTGTTCACTCACAAAATCCGAGTCACTGCCACAATTAAGAATAAAAGCTCGGGCTTCTGGGAAGCAAAGGCAAAAAGACAAACACAGCTAAATGCACAGCTCTCATTTTGTAATAGCAGAAAGTATATCATTCAAGAGGAATGACAACTTTGCTTAGGGCAAATCTCTAAATAGAATATATTCCATCAATCTTTCTGTTAAGGGGTGTTGAACAGCATAATGGACCATTGTACCATAAAACTTAAAGGACCCAATAAGATTTGAAACTATTTTGGACAGTTTTCAATGGAGGTGCAGTCTATCCTGGGTTTGAATCTGCCGTTCATTCACTGTACAACACTGGTAATTTATTTAGCTTCTCTGAGGCTCAGCCTTTTTGTCTCTAAAATGGGAATAAAAAAAAATAGTACCTCCCCAATGGGGTTATTATAAGGATTAAACAAGAGAATGTAGTTGAAGAGATTGGCACAGTGCTCTGAATGCACTAAGTACTTAATAAATGTTGGTTGTTAAATAAGAATTATAAATTCTATCCATAAATATTTATTACTGTAACTAGATATCTGAAAAAAAATATTAGCAGTGAGATAATTTTATTGTGATTAAAGAAAGCATGTGATTGAATACTGAAAAATATGGTCCTTCAACTAGATAAAAAGAAACCTAACCAGCTGGAAATCTAAAGGAGAAAAATGAAAATATTGTTCTGGTTCTCTCTATGAGCCAATTAAAATTTTCTGTTATTTTTTAAAACAAGTCCATTTTGGACTAGAACTGAAAGTCTCCAACCTACTGTGAGTAGAAAAAGAGCCTATGGTAAGAAGGCTCAAAAAGCTAACTGACATATGTGAATCCAGGATAGACCTCATAACTTACAGTTTCCCAACAGTTCCTGCACCTTAGAATTCTGCTTCGATGTGTGTAGACTCAATAACATGTTGTAGGCAAGTTGATGTGTTCCAGCCATCCACTTATATAAACACTATTGTCTTATAGGAGACTATACATTCTGACTCCAGTTTACCAAAAAAAAAAAAAAGAAAGAAAGAAAGAAAGAAACGGAGTAATTGTACTAACTCTAGATATAATGCAAAATAAGAATACCTAGAGTATTTCACATACTAATATCTTGATGGTAGATAGCTTTTTAAGTTGGTCCCTTAAATAATCCAAGTAACAGAATATTTGGAATTATTAAATGTTAGCACTGAAAGGAGTTAGGAATTTGTAAGGGTCAGCTTAATACAGTCCCCCCCCCCTTTTTTTTTATTTTCTTTTTAATTTAGGTATGAAAACGAAGGCCCACATGCAATTGGCTAGTTAATAATAAAATGAAACCTTGAAATTATATTTGCTTACTCCTAGTCTGATACGTCTTTCACCTCACCACAGGGTGTTTGTTTTTTGTTGTTGTTCGTTTTGGGGGTTTTTTTGGTCATTATTTGTTTTTGTTTCTAGCTATTGTTGACTTTTAATATTTGCATTTCACAGGACAAGAACACCCTTTTTTTCCAAGTATTCTGTGATTCAGAACTCTAGTACACTCTATCTTTTAGCAAGTTGGAACTAACTTTTTTCTTTTTTTTTTTTTTTTTTTTTTTGAGATGTAGTTTTGCTCGTGTTGCCCAGGCTAGAATGCAATGGCGCAATCTCAGTTCACTGCAACCTCTGCCTCCTGGGTTCGAGCGATTCTCCTGCTTCAGCCTCCCGAGTAGCTGGGATAATAGGCACCCGCCACCACGCCCAGCTAATTTTTCTACTTTTAGTAGGGACGGGGTTTCACCATGTTGGCCAGGCTGGTCTCGAACTCCTGACCTCAGGTGATCCACTTGCCTTGGTCTCCCAAAGTGCTGGGATTACAGGCGTGAGCCACCGAGCCCGGCCTGGACCTAACATTTTTATAAACCCCTGATTTGCTCAACTAAATGTGAACTTCCAGGTTAGTTGGCTTTGATTGGAGACCCCCATACAGATGGCAGGGGAAGTTATAGTGGTACAATATCACACAACTACTCACCTGGAGTTCTGTAGACCTACTTGAGTTTGTATAAAAGACAGCTTCTTTGGCTTGACCTTTTTACTTGTCTACTGGTGGAAAGCCACAGTAGACACGGTCTCAAAGAACTGCCACCACCCTGGTCCCAAGGCCGACCTCTCCACAGCCATCGCTCAAAGAAAAAAGTGGCTAGGGTTGAGGCAGCAAGGTGGTGAGAAGAGGGTATGGCAGAAATTACCAATGCCAGGACTAAAAGGACCTGCCAGCTAGTGGTGAATTTGGATTTCCTCTTTCGTCAGCAATACTGTAAGTCCTCTTATCCCCCAGTTTTCTTTCTGCACCAGCTCCCAGGATGCAATTAAAAGGAAAGTGATCCCAAAAGCTGCTTCCAGGACAGGGCTTATGATATACCAAAGTTCAAAAAATAATTACAAAACAGATTCAGTGTAAATGGCAATATTGTGTATATATCTGCACTTCTGAATTGTCTACCTTTTATATAGTATGATTTGCATAATAAGACATAAAAGGAGTAAGTGCTACTTTTTTTCAAAAAGGCTATGACTGGGCCAGAGAAAATTTGGATGACTGCATTGTTCAAAATCTGGTTGGCTCTGATAGATATAGTTGTAGATATAGATATAAATATATTTTTTAACCATGTCTTCTGGTTTAAATATAAACACTGAATTTTAGAAATCCCGGTTTATGATAGGTACTGCCTTTTAGGGTGTTTGTCTCCATTACATCTAGTTCTAAAAAGATACGTAGTTCTCTATCAGTTTAATTTCAGTTTTCTTGTTAGGCCATTTTGGCGATCATCCCCTACATAGTGTAATGACAACTACTTTTATATCATGTGTCTTCATTACTTTGGTGTGGTCTGTATTGTTATGTATATAACAGAAAAGTCACCATAAACAAGTTAAAAGCAATTTGATGCAAACTGCCTATTATCCAAGTTTTGCTAGCAGTGAAACAGAGATACATTTCATGAGAGAGGATTACTGAGAAGACAGCTGTCATTTAACATTCCTAACACTGGGAAGAACCATAAAGCTAGATGGCTACTCTAAAATGTTATTGATCAGTTCAGAGCGTTCAGTTAATTATGTTAAGTTTTCATTGATTTGAAGTAGTTTCAGGGGAGACCTCTGCATTAGTGAAATGTTTCCATTTTAAAAATATTTTTTAAAGGAATATAGTTTATTTCTTTCAAGTAATCACACAAATTTAGTATTCCAAAGAACCTACTTTGTGATTATTTAAATGAATAGATAAGAAATATTTTCTAAGGCATCAATAAGACTTTAAAATGAAAACATCATTGTTTAACCACAGAAAAAAATTGTAACCTATCTGGTAATTAAAGCAATACAAATTTAAATTTCAATAAAGTGTTATTTTCACCTATAAATTGACTAAAATGTTTGAATGGAGAATACTGAGAGCTGGATAAGCGTGTGAATTTTAGAAAGAGGCTAACAGTTCATGTCATTTAGCTCAGCAAATCAGCTTCTGGAAATGTATTTTGAGGAAATAATCTCAAAGACAGAAAGATCTCTTTGCACAAAAATGTTCACTGCATTATTATCAATAATAGAAGAAAAAACTTAAATATCCATCATTAAGGAAATTAATTATATAAGTAAATCACAGTGTACACGTGCAGTAGATTAATACCCAGCTGATAAATGTGATTTACGCAGAATTTATAACAGTGTGGAAAACACTCCTTATTAGGAGGAAAAAATAGTAACAATTTTGTATAAGTTAGGAAGTCAGCCCTATTTTGGAACTACATATTAATGAAGATGGAAGGAGATGCTGAAATTTTAAAAATCTCTTAAGCTCAGCCATTTTACTTAAGGTCTTATTTATGCTAATATATAGTCATTCCTTTTTATTATTATTGCTTATACAAAAGTAAAAGTAAGCTGTTCTCTTTCCAGATTATCTCACATGCCAAGTTATGAGGGTGATAATAACATTTTTATCTTAAAGCAGAAATATCTTTAGATAACACATTTAAGTTTTCCAAATAATTTCACTTCATTATCCTTTTTTATTTGTGTTTTTCAATGTATTATTTGTGTATCTCATGATTTTGCTGCGTTACTCTTCTGGAAGAAATTATATTTCCTGGTAATTTCTCCTTGCTTGCACATCTGTCTACCCCCCACAAAACTCCACAAAACTGGAATTCTGAGATGGTATTTAGTAGCTGTTAGGAAGTCGAACCTATATATTTGTTTTAATTTTTTTTTTCAGAGGTTCTACAGAGCATGGGGATTATTTAACAGTTTTTAAGCACACATGATCCATTTACAAAGACAAAGCACCTTGTGTTTCTGTAGTTATTTTTATGTAAAGCTATTAAAGGAACAGGAAACATCTTTCGGCAGCCTTTCTCCCTACAACTGCCCCCAAAAATAGTCATTAGTATTAAACATAACAGAGACTAAAATTGTTTTCCATAGATCCTTGGAGAAAGGCTGCAAAGTAGCACTAAAGCATTTGGGGTTATTTATAATAAAGCCTGTGCAAAAGAAACAAGATGCCAATTCACGTGTCAGGCAGACAGTGGCAGCTGCTTTGTTACTATGTGGCACTGTCCCATCCTAAATCAAATGGGAAATGGGTACTGTTTGACAGATACTGTCATCAGTACAAACATTATTAAAGTAATTAAAAAGCTTCTTCTTTTTTCTAATCTTAGGGACAGGCTGTTGGTTTGTTCGGGCTTTCCCAGCCCTGGTGCTCAGGACTCCATGCATATTCCTACACCAGATTTTTGATCTAGCCAAGCCTGAGCTACGGTTTTTTTATCCCAGTGGGACAGTGTAGCTATGTTCTTGGCGTTTTCTGCCTATTACCAGTTAGGGTCTGTGAACAGAATCTCCATTTGTGAGAACCTCATTGTGGATAGCACGCAGTGGTCTTTTCATTTTGATTGATGGTTCTGGTTCTGCACCATCTGGCTTCTGATAGGCTGCATTAATCATATCCTGAACTAAGAAAGTGTAGACATGTCTGCTTAATATGTACCCATACATAATGTAGCATTAGTTATTCATTCAGCTTGCAAAACAGTCATAATGTATGCAAGGTCTTTATATAGTAAAACATAAATATTAATATGTGACCCATTAATGCTGTTTTTACTTGTACTAACCTCCCACTAGTACATTTGTTTATGAAGATTGAATAATTAAGAGAAAGAAGGCCATGTGCACATTTACATGAACACATATAGTTTTGCTGATGTCTCCTATAAATTTAGAGTGATGTATGTCTGAAATACTTATTTGCTCGTATTTACTTTATATATACATATATCTTTAATTGCCTCTTGAAATACAGGTTAAGTGCAGGCTGCAATACAGATTAATTTTTTCTCATGTGAACTGCTTGCATCAAATGTAGGTCATCCATTTGCCGGGGTCATGGGGGCGTATGTGGCCGTGCTCTTTTGTGCTGCCTCTGGCTGGGCCCACTCTGTCCCCTGCTGTGTGATAATGTCAAGAAAAAAAGAGGGGCCAGCAGAGGCCAGATAGGAATTCAGAAGTCAAAGAAAGTTTGCTCCAGATTTAGGACTATCATACTTATCGGTAGCTCAAATTCCGTTTTAGAAATTTGCTAGGACCTTTTCCATTTAAGAGAGATTTAGTGTGCATTAATCATAATCCTTTCAGTACCTAGAGAAGGGAGGGGAAGGGGATTTAAATTCTCCTGGGAAGTTACCTTGTACAAAATTGCTGGAGCATATTTCTTGAGATAGCAAATTAAAACCATAACTTCATAAAACACATTTTATGTTTTATTAATTATGTTTTGTCATAACAACACTGTATTCCTATGTGGTTACATCTTCTTGTATGTGCCCCAAATTCAAAGCATGTGTTTTAATGAATTATACTATTGCAGAATAAGTGAAGATTAATGCTCGCCTGCTGCAGAATACAAAACACAATCCATGCTGTAACAGTAATCAATCATCGAATAATGCATGGGAAACAAGGCAAATCGTCATAGTTTTTGTTGAGAAATAAGTAAACTACAGCTTCTGCTTAAAAGGTGATTGCAGTGAGGTTTAGTCACATAAGCTCTATGAGCAATACCAACAGAAATTGTATAAAATGTAATGCAGGGATCCAAAATGACATCTTAAGAGTTTCAAATACTAAGGTAACACCATGTAGAAAGCTGGAAAAAATAATTTCAGAAAATTAGGACTTCAATGTCCAGCTCCCCCCTCTCTTATTTTAAAACTACTTTTAACTGTTTTTTCCAATAGTTTAGATCCTGTTACTGCTTAACTTCTTCTATTAAGTGCTTTTTAAAAATAGGCCCACCCCTAAGAACACTGCATTGACAAACCAAACTAGAGAGTAGGAAATGTTATATATAAATAGTCTATGACCATGAGCTACTGATGTAGTTCTAGGAATTTGCGAAGAGTGCTAATTTTGCTCGGAGAAGGCAGAGTTTGTGTCTTGACTTTGCCTCCAAACTAGCTAAATGATCTTAAAAACAGGTTTATACTGACTGGCCTATTTCCAGATTAACCCTCATTTTAAGATATAATAGCTGAGTGAGCTTTTTGTCTTAAAAAAAATAATGTTTAATAACCTCAAGCCTGGTTTCTTATCTTGAAATGGAAGATCATCCCTGCCCTTAGTTTTAGTTGTTTGTGAGGGCCACATGAGATAATGCATGTGTTATAAACTTTTAAGTACTATAAAAATATATGTACTGTCATTTTTATTGATTAAACTTTCCTGGATTTCATCTGCTGCATTCATGAGAGTATGCACGATGATACATTCTCCTCCCATGTCACAGTAAATTTTAAGAACCAATAAAATGATGAATACATGTGTTTCCTGGTGCCTGAATTTCTCTTCTGTAAGTTCCCTCTAGAGTTTACAGGAGAGGTTAAAAACTGCTTTTCCCCTGTAAGGGACCATATGCTAGTTCACTACATAATTACAGCATAATTTAATTTTCTTCTTCCAGCAACATAGAAACTATTGAACTGTGCTTCTTTAAAATTAAGGGCTTTCATCCGGAAGCTGGGACAGGACTGAAAGGGAAGGTATTTTAAACCAAACCATTTCATTCGCTCAGGAAGGCTGTGCCAGAAAGACAGCTTTCAAGAGGCCAGTCCTCCGCTCCTCCATTGGAGAACGGGTGCCGTCCAGGAGGGGGGCATGAACAGATGGATAAGTTAGAGAACCTGACAGCTTTCCTCTCCCTCCCCGAGTCGTCAGTAGACTTTGATTCGAAATGTAATAAACTCCCAGAATGCCAAATAAACCTCTTACAAGTATATAAATACCAAAACACAAGGAATTTTCTTATTTGTAACATTTTAATGAATCTTAATGTTTTTGCATTATCATGAATATATCAGTGTTTACATTGTGCCTCTTCTTCATATTACCAGCTTGTCCGAAGGACAACCAGATTATGTATAGTTCTCCAACTCAGGGAAATCACTATAGGCCATGTTTTCTGTTTACTTAGACTTTAAGTGAAGTTAGGTGTCCTCTGTATGCTTGTACCTAGTGTCATAGCACAGGATTTATATGCATGTAAGCAATGTGTTTGTAATAGGACTCAATAGTCTTTATATATAGTTTTTTAAAACATTCACTTATTGTCACTATATGCAAGACATTGAAAATACAAACAATAAGATTCTGTGTGGTCCCATGTGTTGACACACTCTCAGGCTGGTGGGGAGGATGGAGATGAACAGCTAATTTTAATTCTAAGATTCATATGTAATGCCATTACTACCACTAGTAGTAATTACTGTATTATTAGTAGTAGTGTTAACAGCAAAGCATAAATGTGTTTTAAAGGAACCTTGTAATAAAAGTTTAACTGAAGGTCATTCGAAACTTTGAAAGCACAAATTATTCACTGCTAGATTCATGCTTGAAAGTGGTTGTGGGGACCATGACTCATTAATTATTTCATTCAAATAAATCTATTGCTCTTTCCCCTAAGAACTAAAAATGTGTACTTCTTTTTTTCTAAGATCAATATTTAGAGGTTTCTCTAAACTGTTGTGGTTCTTGTGTCAACTTCCCAAGAACACGATGGTCCCAAGGTACCTTTTTGAGTTTCATATTTGCCTTAAATTGTAACCAAGAAAACCAAGTGGATACCCATCCAAATAACTGTCCAGTGCTTTTTCCTTCATAGCACTGAACTCGTATGTGTCATTTCTTTGGATGCCTTCTCAAATCATAAAGGTAACACGGAGGAATTACTTCCTAGCTGTCTCTCCTATACTGCAATAATTATTGCCCTCTGCTCTTCCCAAAGGCCTCCAAGATTACTGACAGCCCTGACCAATGTCTACCATTGCCATCCCCTCACCCCCACCCCTTACTAAAGTGTCCCACCCCATACCCTTGAATACAGATTAGAATCAAAGCAGTAACTATTGGGAGGAGAAGGGGGTTGGGATGGTCATGCATTATGCAGAGTTTGTCAGCATTAATGTGAACAAAAGGTCACCAAGACTCATCAGATTCACAATGGAGAAAGAACATCATTCTCTGCTTTTAGAAATTCCTTATTTTATAGTTTACCTAGTATGCTGCAATTATTTAATTTCGAGTTAAAGATACTGTTCTTGGTGAAAAACCTATTTATTTTTAATCGTAGTTGATTAACCTGTATATTCCTAGTTGTGAGTTATTTCAGTTATTTACAGTTTGTACTTGACCGTCACAGCCAAATGCAGATTTATCATATAAAGGAAGGAACTATTCTCCTTAATTTGTTTTCTTTTTCACAGCCTGTTATGGTTTTTAAAAGGAGTTAAGGCATGAAAAAGCCCTGAAACAATAGGCTAAAGTCATCCTCTGAATATGTGAGATATTTTATCGTTTCAGAGAATCTTTATAATTTAGGGATGTTTTAAGAAATAAAACACGTATAGAATGGAAATTTTTTTCTTTTTTAAAACAATCATTTCATTAGGTTTCTTTATTAAAGAGCCTATTCACAGGGTAAAATGACAGCATGATAGCTGTTTAAGCTCATTGTTTTCAGATGGCAGAAACACAGACTAATAAAAGGAAAAGCCTCTAATATAGTTAATATAACCAAATGTTAGAGGAGGTAGGAAGATGCTTGTCAGAATCAAATAACTTACAAGCCACGGTGTCCATATTTTTCCCAGGAGTGAAAAGCCTTAATATCACAGCTATTCAATTTTCCATTCCACAAACATCCATTGTTTATAAACATTTCTAAACCAACTCTCTGTGTAGCATACACATATGCCTTGTGCTCAAAGACAGTTTCCCCTTGTTCCTTTTAGTCTCTTTTCAGCTGTATTCTTGCTGTTTTATTCATCTTCCCCCTTTTCCCTTCCACATTAACAATGTAATTCACTTTCATATGTATTCCTAGAGTTGTATTTTTGTTTCAAATGATGATTGCATCCCTCAACCCCAAAATGTCTGGGTAAATAGTTTATGGCCATCTGTATTCTGTCATGCAAAAGAAGATGGTTCTTCCAAATAAATTCAGTGACTCAGCCATAATCACCAACGTGTGTGTGTGTGTGTGTGTGTGTGTGTGTGTGTGTGTGTGTGTGCGTGCTGGGGGGAACTATCATTTTATAATTTCAACTTCAGACAACCACAACCCAGAGCTTTTTAAATGCCCATCCTTTCACAAACATAATTTTATTTCTAACATTTTTGTAATCCAAATGTGCTAAAACATCTAGGCAGTATGCTGTGTATCAGAAAGAGTGCGTGCTTTGCAGCCAAGTGAACCTGGCTTGGAAAATGCTTTCTCTCATTGACTAGCTGTGAAACTTTGGGCACGTTTCCTAATCTATCTGACCCTCACATTTGTCATCTGTGAAACAGGGAAAATAGTATCTACTCTGTGAGAAATAAAACTCTGAAAACCACTGATTCATAGTCAGTACTCATCAGATCTCTCGCCTATTTCCTTTCCCTTTCTTCTAAATAATTTCTTGGATAATATGTTCAGTAGTCTAGACACTTGGAAATGCTGAATTATTAAATATTTTCATGTTTCGTTTCTCACATCTTTCAATGGCAACTGAAAAAAAAACATTACCATAAGACACAAGCACCTGGACACTTATAAGCATGGATTAACTCAGTCAAGCCCATTTATATACATGGGGTCAAAGTCAGGTCCCACCCCAGAGAACATTGTGAAGTCAAGTTTGCCTCCTCCGGCAGTGAGCTTCTCCTTTCCCCCTCTGTGTGCCCTTCTTGCTGCTTATGGACTCGGCGACCTCGCACTGTCTCCAGTCATCCAGTCAAGCCTGCTTTCAAGAGAGAATGTGAGAAGCACGTCCATTACGAGATATACATTATTGAAAAGGGTCAATAGGAGAATCTCCCTGGCTATTTTCATTTTAACAGAAGAGATGGGATTTAAGCCAAAGTATTAGCTACTAATTGTTGATTCTCATGTGTTAGTGAACCTTTCTGTTTTCCAACAGACTTTCTGGAACATGTCAATTATGGAGTCCCTGAAAATTGCTTTTAATTGGCTCTTTCGCCTTAAGTGGCTACTTTTGATGACTTCTGACCCACCAAAGAGATCCACAAATCACTGGAAACTGTTCCCTTCTGGCAGAGGCCCATTTCACTTGTGACCAAGTCGTCCGGTAAAATGCACAATGTCATCAAGGAAGGGAATTGGAAACAGAACAGAGGATGTTACTTACAGCAGAACTACTAGCTATGGTTATTCCTGGTCATCAACATGTCCCAAGAAAGACTTAAAGAGCAAGAAAAGGTAGAGGAAAATAACTTCTACCTTCAGTGCAAAATCAGTTTTACTGTGCCTTTCCTTTCCTTTTTTTTTCCTTGAAACAGGGTCTCGCTCTCTCACTCAGGCTAGAGTGCAGTAGTGTGAACATGGCTCAGTGCAGCCTCAACCTCCCAGGTTCAAACAATCCTCCCACCTCAGCCTTTCGAGTAGCTAGAACTACAGGCACGCAACACCATGTAACTAATTTTTAATTTTTTGTAGAGATGGGGTCTCACTCTGTTGCCCAGGCTTGTCTCAAACTCCTGGGCTCAAGCGATCCTCCTACCTCAGTCCCCCAAAGTGCTGGGATTACAAATGTAAACCACTGCTCCCACCCTACTGTGCCTTTCTTTAAAGTCTTTACTTTTAGAAAATATCTGAAAGCAAATGAAAATCTTGTTAATAATGAAGACAATATATTACAAGCAAAAATATCTTTTTTCCACTCAGGTAAATTACAAGGGTATTTTCTTCACAATCCCTAATAAGGGAAAGACTGCAAAAACGCACAGATAATTGTTGATAATCTCAGCTTTCTGCTGACTTTTTGCTTCTTTCTTTGTTGTACTGTTCTGATAGAGGATTTGGGTAGATACGGAAGATCAAGGAGAAGTAATATAGAGGAATTCACTTAATTGCTAAATGCTCCCATGAAACATATGAATGATACACTGTCCAACACTGGATTATATACTGCCTTGTGTGCTCACTTAATTATATCTTAGCAACTATACTGTACATTTATCAGGGGAAAGGACGATGTCTTATGTCTTTGAACATCCTTAAAGGAACCTAGGCTAGTAGTTGACATTGAATAATAGTTTCTAAGTAAATTCTTGCCAACTGGAATTGTATTTATGGTAAAGCTACTTGCAAATTACTTGCATTGAGACCAAATGCAAACACTAGAGGAGCCAGACGTGGTTTTCTTTGGACACACCTTGGATGTGGCTGATGTCCTCCCCACCTGCCTTGGGCATACCTTTATGATAAAACTTTAATTCAGTCAAACTAGTATCACTGCACGTTTTTAAGAGACTTGTCCACTTTCTGACCAAATTATCTATCTACCAGAGGTTCTCAGTCAGGGTTGGTGTCACTCTATCAAGGGGGTATATGGAAATAGGGAGGGGTTGGTTGTTGCTAGTGGTACTACTGGCATTACGCTCCTAGGGGCCGGAGATGCTAAACATCCTAAATGTTGCACAGCACAGTCTGTCACAGCAAAGCATTGTTGTGCTCACAGTATCACTAGCACTCAGCATTAAAATACACTGGATTCCTTAAAAACTTGTCCTGCTTACTAAATGTATTAGTCTGTTTTCATGCTGCTGATAAAGACATACCTGAGACTGGGAAGAAAAAGAGGTTTAATTGGACTTACAGTTCCACATGGCTGGGGAGGCCTCCGAATCATGGCGGGAGGCAAAAGGCACTTCTTACATGGCAGCGCCCGGAGAAAATGAGGAGAGAAGCAAAAACGGAAACCCCTGATAAACCCATCAGATCTCATGAGACTTATTCACTATCTCGAGAATAGCATGGGAAAGACCAGCACGGGACCCATTACCTCCCCCTGGGTCCCTCCCACAACACATGGGAATTCTGGGAGTTACAGTTCAAGTTGAGATTTGAATGGGGACACAGCCAAACCATATCACTACACAAGCCTTATATTTTACCACTCCCCCCTTGCACGCTATATTTAATCCTTACTGAGCTACTTCGTTCTGGATCATGCCAAGCTCTGTCTACTTCTACATCTTTGCAGATTTTATTTCTTAGGCTCCTGACCTACTTTCTCTTCTAGCAAATGTTTTTTTATCCTTCAGGACTCAGCCCAGGCACCTCCACGAAACCTTTGCTTCTCACAAACCCAGCCTGGAATATCTGGAATAAGCACTCTGTGCTTCCCTCTGCCGTGACATTTGTCCCAGTGAATTGTGGTTATTTATTTTCATGTCCTCCCACTAGACTAAAAGCTACTTAAGAATAAGGTGTATGTCCTAGCAATTCACTCAGTGCCTGACACATAGTGGGTACTTAATAATTTTTGAATGGATGACTCAATCAGTGACATTGTCAGACAGGAATTAGTTCATTTGACAGACATTCACTGTGTATTCCTCATAACTTTATGCCAAGGAAGAGTCTTGGCATGAAGCAACACTGGCATTACGGATGGGGAAGAAACCTTAGGAGTGAGGTAGGAAGAAGGGGTAGAGAAATTATCCACATAAGAGGGTTAGCTCAGGCTTTATTCGCTCAGTAGCCCTTAAGACTGTGAGTGGGATATGGTAGTAGGAGGGACCCAGCCAACACTGTTCAAAGTTTGGAGCTTGGACCCAGCCAGTCCACAAACATATTGACCCAAAATGAGGTAACTACGGAAGTTGGAGTAAGCATTTAGAAATTTGACAGAATAATTTTGTGTCTCTTAAATCTTATACTGAAAACTTTGGTGCTTGTCTTTAATGCCATTTTTTCTAGTCATTAATATTTATCATATCTTATAAATCAGTTGGTTCCTGGTGGATCTGAAATTTTTCTTTCCAAAAAAAAGAAGGAAGGAAAAACATTTAAATAGCTGGTCCTCAGTACTGTGCACCAGACTGGTCTAGGTGTTCCCAGCAGTGACTCTGTTTTGTACCAGATTCCAAGTTAGATGCCAAAGAATCAGAAACTTGCTGCCAGTTCTTTCCTTGCTTTTCTCCCCTCCTGGCAAGAGGATGGCTTACTTGAGATAGAGGCAAGCAGGTAGGACAGGGTCCTCTCTGAGTGACTAGCATTCTAGGTAAGGCAATAATACTTAGCCAGAGCTGCCATATGAAGAAAAAAAAAAAAAATCTGCTCATCTGGATCAAGCCAGTCTGGCAGGAGACTGGGACACCATAGAATCTGGGGTGCCCAGTTTTTACCCAAACAGCAGAATTTATGGTACTAAGTCCAGCACCTACCTCCTGGTGGACTGGTGACCGCCAGTGTACCCTCCATTCTGATGATGATGAGCTCAAGAACTAAATGAGACTGGCTGGATTCATAGGCTAAGGACCCTCATTGGCAGCAACTCAGCAGGTTATGGGAGGCAGTGGCCGACGTGTCTAGAATAAGAGGAGCATAGTGCCAGGTATTATGAAGATTCAGACATGAGCAGTGTTGTTGACAATTTGAACCAAAAGCGTGGACCAAAGTACAAATAGAATGCTTTAGGAGAAAAAGAGAAATACAAAATGTAATACTGCAACCTTAAAGAGTAAATATGAACTAGTTTGTGTGCCAATTCAAGCAAGGCAACGTTACTTTTACAATTATTGGAAGAAGTTGAAGATGGTAATGGTAGTGGTACATTTATTGACTGTAAAGTAAGAAACAGTATGACCCTCATAAAGATTGTTTATGTGTAGCAGGGTTGAAGTGCCATGTGATAAAACTCGTAAGCTTTACTTACAAGAGTTCTAACTAGTGTAGAAAAAAATCCTGCCAGACAGTGTGTCTGCTTTGTTTGGAATAGAAGCATAAATATCTAATTTGCCTTGTTACAGAGAAGAATGCATGATCTATGCAGCATGTAGCCAAATAATCATTCTATCAGGCTCAAAATGTAGGGAACATAGTTAATTTGCTGCTTTGCCCTAATCCTTATTCTCAGATGGTGAAACAAAAATCTCTACATTTGTACTTCATTTAGTCATATTTCACCTCTTAGAAGCTAAAAACACAATTTTGCCAGAAGATCAAAAATAAAAGCAGCCAATAGCATAAGTCAGGATACCCTAAATTAGGAAAGTTAGAAATACACACAGTAACAAATCTTTAAAAGTTTGTTTTTCTCTGAGCATTTCTCTAGTCTGTGGTTTTTTTTTTCTTTTCCATTTAAGTGTTGTGTCATGAAAGCAAGTGTGTCTGTAATGATGAACATGTCTCAGGAGTGTAGGGCAGGACTCTATAAACCTTTAATACTAGCATTTCACCACAAAAGTTCCTTTGTTAATTTTTCTGTTGAAGAAAAATGGGGGTGACTAGCAGCCTTAGACAAAAGCTTAGTTTTTGTTTTCAAGCAAAATTGACTTGATGTGGTGTAGGTTAGAAACTGATATTTTATTTTTTTAATTTGTCAGGCTTTTATTTTTTAGGTGGTGCCTTGCCCATATTAGATGTTTCAGTTTCCTAGTGTATTTGTAACACCCAAAAGCAAATGAATTTTTATGAAACCATAAAAATGATCAACTATACACTGTTATATAGAATGTTCATGTGCAGCATAATTGTTTAATGCTGTTTTCTTTCCACATTAAGTCAGCCTGAAAGGTTATTGATTGTCACCAACACTGTTTCTTAATGCCAGAATTCTCAAGACCTGTGTCTCAAGGGACCCTAGTCAGGAGGGTAATTGTGTATGTTGCTGCTCTCTGTTGAATACCCGGTGACAGCCTGTCTGGATCGACTCAGGTTGTAGAATGGTGCATTTCACGATGCTGAGTAGCCTGCCATTCTGGTGTAAAGTGGGAGTAGCCCCTCATTTATGGCTAAGGGAAGAGAGAGTTGGATGGTGAAAAACAGCACAATTTTAGTAGGTACGTTATATTCAGAAAAGACTGAGATACTATTCCATGCGAAGTTTTAAATTTTGCCTTAATTTATAGATATGTGCCCAAATCATCGTGTTAGTTACTTTCATTTGTGTAGTACTTTCTACAAAGCACTTTACCTATGAATTATCTCACCACCTAGCCAAATAACTCTCAAACAAGTTATTTGACTTATTTGATCCTCAGTTTTCTGATCTGTGAAAGTGACATAAAATTACACAGCGTCCTATTAGCCAGCCTCACAGAATTGTGAAGGTCAAATGCAATAGAGCTTAGAGATGCAACTGTTGTTTTCCCTGCAACAGAGTAAAGTCACATAAGTGAACAACTGTTCTTAAAGCAACTATTGAATGCTAAGTACTGTGCTGTGGTCAGCGGAGTCCAGTTTCATATACTGGGAATGGATTCTGGCATTCCTGTGACATTTTATACTGAATCACCTGTTTGTTCTTAAAAACTGAAGATGAGGCCAGGCATGGTGGCTCACGCATGTAATCCTAGCACTTTGGAGGCCAAAGTGGGCAGATTGCTTGAGACCATGAGTTAGAGATCAGCCTAGGCAACATGGTGAAACCCCATCTCTACAAAAAAATATCCAAAAAAAAAAAATTAGCTTGGTGTGGTGGCATGTACTTATAGTCCCAGCTACCTGGGAGACTCAGGTAGGAGGATCACCTGAGCCCAGGAGGTTGAGGCTGCAGTGAGCCATGATCATCATGCCATTGCACTCCAGCCTGGGTGACACAGTGAGACTGAGCTTGTCTCCAAAAAGAAAACACAAACAAACAGAAAAACCAGAAACGAAAAAGATGAGACCAGGCAAATTGAGTGTGGGGTGAGGAGGGAGATAAGGGATGTGCCCTAGCTTTACATCTTTTCTAAGATTTTCTGTTTGAAGTATTCTTATTTGCTATAAATCTGAGATTTACACAAAGTGATTTCAACCTCATGACGTGTCCAAAATAAGTTCTCGCTTGCTAGGCTTGAGCCCTAGGTGGTCATGTCCCGCTAGGCTGCCTAGAGCCTTCAGGATTATAATGTCTTACACATGTTTCTAGGAGGGCTGCAGAGCTGGGTGGCATGGAGCTCATTTGCATGCACTTGATTCACAGCCTCTATTTCCAGGCAGTCACATTTTCCTTCTCAGAACAATGTCCTAACTGTTGGAAGTGTGCAAATTTTCATGTTTGTTCTCAATGATGAAGAGCAGAAAGTCTATAAAAATGTTAAATTATGGTAATAAAGTAAATGTCTTCATTTACTGAACTGATCTTTCCACATTTAGAATAAATATCTCCTTTGTAGTAACTGCTTAGAAAAATTCCAAAAGCTTTGTGACATTGTTATGAGAGAAGATTTTTTTCCCCTCCTCTTGTGAAACTGGTTAGCAACATCTCAGAAAACTAGAATTCTCTAGTAACCCCTAGGTCAAGTGCCCATCTTCACACACACCTCTTTTATTCCACCTCACTTATGAAGGAGCAGCTTATTCTTAATTCCTGGCTGCTTTTAGGGGACCAAGTTAATCTCAACAAAGAATGGTAAATCAGATTTGCAATCTGTGATGTTAGGGAATAGAGTGATATCAAGTAATTAGAAAGAATCATACAGATCACCTTAACCACTTGACAGCCCAAAGAAGCAAAGTCTCTGTCTAAAATTACATGGCTGCCAATCTGGATAATGTAGCAGGATCCCATCTCTACAAAATATCAAAAATTCACTGGACCTGGTGGCACTTGTAGTCCCAGCTACTCAGGAGGCAGACATGGCAGTATCACCTGAACCCAAGAGTTCAAGGCTGCAGCAAACTATGATCACACCACGGCATTCACCCTGGGCTACAGAGTGAGATCCTGCCACAAAATAAAATAAAATTTACAGCTGGGCGCGGTGGCTCATGCCTGTAATCCCAGCACTTTGGGAGGCCAAGACGGGTGGATCACGAGGTCAGGAGATCGAGACCATCCTGGCTAACACGGTGAAACCCCGTCTCTACTAAAAATATAAAAAATTAGCCGGGTGTGGTGGCGGACAGCTGTAGTCCCAGCTACTCAGGAGGCTGAGGCAGGAGAACGGCGTGAACCCAGGAGGCGGAGCTTGCAGTGAGCCGAGATAGTGCCACTGCACTCCAGCCTGGGCGACAGAGCAAGACTCCGCCTAAAACAATAAAAAATAAAAAAATAAATAAAATTACATGGCTGGTTTATTGCTGATTCTATAGTTCAGTACTGTTGACACTAGGCAGCACAAAGAGTGGTATATCCTAAAGGTTCTAGTGGACTAGAATGTAACATTTTTTAATAAAATAAATGCGTCTGAAAACTGGCTTGGAGATTGTACCCTTCTAAACTGCTAATATCCAATGTTACATCCTTCTTCTCTCCTTAGTGGGTCTGGACTGCATGCACTACAGTTACCCGGTAAAATAAAACATCGTCAAATACTGCATTGAGTATCAGGGACCAGGCATTTGTCTGAGCTCCAACACATGCTTTCTGGGTCTTGGATTTTTCCCTGCTCTTAAATTGGAAAGATTAATTTAATCATTAAATTAGATGGCTGACATGAACAACTAATATCTTCATGGAGTACCATTCTTCCATAAAAATTGCCCCAAAAAAATCACAGTCCATGTCCCAGAGCCCAGGAGGAAAGGGTGTTTTTTATTTCTGACCCTAACCTTTCCAATCTGTCCTTCAAATTCAGATAGGTTCGGCTCAAAATAAAGGTGAAAAGAGCCAATTGGACCTTAAGGTTAAACATTGGAGAGAGGAGGAAAACATGTAGAATCATTTTGACAGCCTCTAGTGTTATTTGTAGGATAGACTGGTCCCTCTAAGATACTCTTGAATTTACCTTTCTATCCAGTATTTCTTCGGTTCTGTAATCAAAATAAACCTTCTGTTTTCCCCTACAGTTTTCCTGTCTGATTCAGATCCAAATCTACATTTTTGGAAGCCTGCACATATCCATGGTCCATCAGCAATAATGTTTATGGATGCCATGACCAAAGGCTTCTTCAGCAAGCACAGGCAGGGGATTGATTGGTTGGGCGGAAGTCAATACCTAGAACCTACAGTCCAACAGGTAGTCGCTTGCTGTGCAAGCATCACCAAATCCAGGCAAGGACCAATTCAAGTTTTTAACACATAAGGTCATTTTTTTCCCCAATGTTTCTGGATAAATAGAAAAGATAATTTTATTTAGTATAAAGAATGCTCAACCAGATAAAAACCTGGAAAGCTTGAGTCCACAACTTTATTAGGATGTTGCTTTTTCTTTTAATAAATGGTTTTAATCTTTGATCATCCAAAACGTAACACCCGAGTAACTAAGTTCCTTGTGAGATTGGCAAATAGAGTATGATAGGGGTAATGGGGCCATTCTGGACTCCATGGGAGATCAGACCATCACACAAAGGCTTAGAGGTGGAAATAATAAGAATAACAAACGCTAACTTGTAGCTCTGTGTCCATTGTCCATTGTTAATTCACAAGAGCCTTGATCATGATTGAAGCTGAGCTTCCTGGTTAGTGCCCTGCAACCAAGGCCACCCTCTCTTTTTGAGTCCTGTGGGATCCTGACTTGACTTTGACTTGAGAAGAAGCTAATTATGGGTTGATTTCTGGAAAGAATGATTAATAATCACTTCCATTTGGCAAAATAATATCTGTGGAGGCAACATTGGTGTTTTTCCTACCTTATGAAGCAACATGAGGAAGAAGGAAAAAATCATGTATAATCTTTTGCAACAAGCTATAAAATGATGTATTTTGTCTTTAATTAAACAAAAGCATTTTTATTCACAGAATGTTATAATCATATTGCTAATACAGCTTAATACTTACTTTTTAACTAATTCATTTTCTCATTTGTGGCAATCTAGAAAGGTTTATTAAATCTAATGACTGTTTTAGGATTAAGTAGGGGGAAAGCATGTTCTAATTACAGGGATGGATAAAAGCAAACTAATTAACCAAAAACATGTATTTCCTTCCTCATAGATGTCTGGTCAGCCATGTCTGAGATGAACTTGGGTTACCTAGCTCCTGAGTTTTTTAATCATGTTTTTAGATTGCATTTTTTACACCATCTGTACCATTAACATGACTGTAATTTCTGTCACAGTTGGAAGCTTCAGTTAATAAATGTTTTGTTTCAGAGGGGGATGGGAAGGCAGACAGGAAGGTGGGAGTGTTTATGAATGAACCAAAAGGGAAGGGATTGTGTCTTAACTGAGGAGCCATGAAGTAAAAATCCTGGACTTCTAGAACCGTGAATTTGGGGTTGTCCTTTTCTGCCACACCTTATAAATATTCTTAATTAATCCTTCTAAAAAATCCAACCTCGTAGAAAGTATTAATCACCAGCTAGTCAAAAAATCTAAATAACCTAATTCATAGACAACAGAATATATACAGAAGAATGTGTGGTTGTTTTATGAAATTCAGAAGGATTTATTTCTTAGTGTTGTGTATATCCTGAACAAAGCACAGAATTACAGTATTATAGTTGAGAGTTCCAAATAAATAGATATTTTTTCCTATTTTTTGAATTACAGATTTTTCTGAATTTATTTTTCTTTTTATACTAGTAACTACTGCTGCAGGCTTTTAAAAACCACTGATTATGTTTTCAAAGTTGAAGAAAATGATTAGTTTTAAATGATCTGTAATTTCAAAGAGTGATAGTATATTGATTACAAAGTCCATAGAAATAAATAATAAAATTTTGTTGCAGGGGAGAGGTAATAGGCAAGACACAAGGCAAACTATAGACTAATTCACCAAAAATAAGTACACATACTTTTCAATTTTAAAAGATTACCATTCATGACTAAAAAAGAATAAACTATATGAAGTGAAGACTACATTTTTAGTTAAAAGTCTTATTATCCTAGGATGAAGTTTTGCATCTTGTAGCATAAGGGGCATTAGCTTTAGTATTATAAAGGAGATATCAGGATATATTGTGTGCCTGCTGAGTGCTTAGGGATACAAATCGTTAAGATAGGGGCCTACCTCAAGGAGCTTACTGTCAGTAAACATTTGGAGGTTTGGAGGACAAAGAGTTACAGTAGAATGGGAAATGTAATTTACTTAAAAAAAAAAAAAAAAAAAAGGTTTTTTTTGAGACAGTGTCTCACTCTGTTGCCCAGGCTGGAGTGCAGTGGCACAATCTTGGCTCACCACAACCTCCGCCTCCCAGGTTCAAGCTATTCTCCTGCCTCAGCCTCCCAAGTAGCTGGGATTACAGGCACACCCCACCACCATGCCCAGCTAATTTTTTTGTATGTTTTAGTAGAGATGGGGTTTCGTCATGTTGGCCAGGCTGGTGTCAAACTCCTGACCTCAAGTAATTCGCCCGCCTCGGCCTCCCAAAGTGCTGGGATTACAGGCATGAACCACCACACCTGGCCCCAAAAAACATTTTTAAATGATAATTTATATAATAAAATTACTTCAGTGATAGACAATGTAGAAATAGCACTTTACCTATCTGGTTGCAATAATTTGTAGGTAGTGGTCTTGCAACATTTGCTAGTGATACATCCTAAAGCCTCATGAATCCTCACATTCCCAAAAAAGCCTTGGAATGGATAATTGCATCCCTAAGTTATGCTAATAAAAGTAATTGAACATTTAGAGTGATGCCGGCAGGCCTTTCTGAAAGTGACTGCCTACACTGACAGGCAGTAAAGAAGCCACACATAGATGCAAACACTGGGAAGCTGGCTAAGGTGACTCATTAAGTGAGTCCATCGTATCTATCAATCTTGAGTAATTCGGGAATTCCAAAATGTGCAGCAGCCAAATAACAAATGAATGTCCTGAACATTTATTTTTTATTTATTTATTTATTTTGAGACAGACGCTCGCTCTGTCATCCAGGCTGGAGTGCAGTGGCGCAGTCTCAGCTCACTGCAAGCTCGGCCTCCCAGGTTCATGCCATTCTCCTGCCTCAGCCTCCGGAGCAGCTGGGACTACAGGCGCCCGCCACCACGCCTGGCTAATTTTTTGTATTTTTTAGTAGATATGGGGTTTCACCGTGTTAGTCAGGATGGTCTCAATCTCCTGACCTCATGATCCACCCGCCTCGGCCTCCCAAAGTGCTGGGATTACAGGCGTGAGCTGCCGCGCCCGGCCTGTCCTGGACGTTTCCATTCCAACTAGTGATGGCGAGGATCTGTAGATTTCCCACATAAACTGCAGCAGTTACCAAACAGCACACTTCCAGGAGCAAGAAAAGAATGGATGTTAGGTATTTATGAGTACCCAGCAAGGTATTCAGGTATTCACAGAAATACCCAGGTATTTCCTTACTGGCCTTGCCAAAAAACAAAACCCCTGATGCCTCCTTAGCATGTGTACAAGCTTGCTTCCATGGCCATTTCCTTTAGTCCCGGGCCGTGTTCTCTAAAGGAAACAGTGTAGTTATGAAGTTTGCTGTAATGAAATTTTCCCTGTGTGACCAAATCTTCACCTTAAAACCAAACCTAGTTGGGGCAATGAAGGCAAATACAGCCAAAGCCTCCGTAAAGCTTGCTTTAAACTTGGCTTTTAGTGTGTGTCAGTTAGCCAAACAGTCTTATCAATTAAACCAGTGACCTTGGGATTGATCAGAGGAAGCAGTCAAGTCCACTTGATATTTAAAATGGCTTCAGATAACTCCCATGAAGTCCTGTGAAATACAACAGCCCAAGTTCAGGTTTTGTCCTGTCAACTTCGTCCTGACAGACTTTCTATATTCCATCACTGGCTTTCTAACTTACTCTTCCCCAGACTGAAATCAGAGTAATGAAAACAGTCAAACTGCTCATAAAATGTCACATTACTATGAGAGCATGCATTCTTTCTACAGATATTTTCTATCAGTCACTAGATCACTACTCAAATGACAGCAGTGCCTGCCTGAAACATGCTTTAAAAATGACAGCCCCATACTGCAAAGACTACTTCAGCAGTAAAATTTACTGATTTGTCCCTCTGATCTCAGCCTACAAAACATACCAAATGTTACTCAGGAATAAATAAAACATTTATAGAAAAGGAGAGAAAAGGTTATATGCTTCATTTTGCTTATCAATGTCATTTCCAAGCCAACAATTTTATTAGGGGTAGGGGTATGGTGACATGCTATTTTTAGTTTGTGGGGGAGAAATGTGACATTTAGCACAAATGTCATAGCATTTCTTCAATAACAATCCATGCTGTCAGCTCCCTAGCTCTAGAGAATTATAGAAAAGCTGTACTGAACTAAAGGAGAGGCAACAATAACTTGATTTTTAGTTTAACCCTCTCAGACCCAACCTCAGGGTGGCTGGACAGTAGTAACAGTTTTTGTGTGTTGCCCAGCTCTGGAAAGCAGCCGTGCATTCACACAAAGGGTATTTGTTTAAAAGAATCTATTCTGTCTACCTAAGAAATGACTCTGTGTTCAGCCAAAGCCCTGTGACCTGTTTTGTTCACTGAACCTTGAGGAGAAGCAATTTTTTCATAAACAAAAGAACTCAAATATCTACTAAAATAACTACTCCAATATGAAAGCCAGAAAATGACTTTTATTGCCTGTAAACAACAGAAACAGTAGAGGACTTTAATTATTAGACTTTAATAGAAAAATAAATATGTAATAAATAAAGTTCTCATTATGGAACATTTGCCCTTATCTCATTTCCCCCTTTTTTGGCATATATTCACATTCTATCATGTAATATCTCTGGGTTGTTATTTAACTTTTCAGGACAAGAGCCATATCTTACATTTCTCTAAATCCTCCGCAGTGCCTAGTACAGTTTTTGATAAAAGTATTGAACAATTGAAACATTAGTTTGAAAACTACGGTTCATATCTACAGTTGTTTTTTAACTTTCTAGCTCTCACTAGCATGCCACCTCCACCCTCAGCACACACAATGATTATTTTCAGACTTTGCCATTTTCAAGGCTTAGATTCTACTTGCTCCATCCTAACTCCTATTGAGTAGTAATGATAGTCTTCGCTGACGGTGACCTATGCACTTTAAAAATACGTATTATCATCTCCACTAAGTAGGAAGATGGAAACATCTGTGCCTTTTTTGCTCTTCTCTCCTTTGCCCTTGCAAATAATTCTGTGCTTCATTCATGATCTTTTTTCTTTCTTTCCTGTCTCAGAAGAGGGTCCTCTCTTTCTTCACCAAGCTCTTTCTTCCCCTAAACTCTCAATCAGATCCCTTCAGCCTGTCCTGGAATCCCACCAGTTGTTCCCCAGCAGTCTCTGTCTTCCTTTTTCTGACTCCTCCCCTTTGCTTTCAGATGGGCATGGTAGTAGTCTCCAATTTAACCTGCTGTCTTCTCTAATTACCGTTAATTTGCTAAACGTGAATTGAGCACGCAATAGGTACAGGCATTCAGCCAAGTAATAAGGGTATACTCTTGAGTAAGATGAAGTTCCTTCTCTTAAGCAGCTCACAACTGCCACACCGATTCAACCAGCAGCCTGTCACATGAACCCCACCAACATTCATCCAGTCAATTCAGGTGACGCAATGACTGCTCATGACAGCCGCTGCCCTCAAGGAGCTCGTAGTCTATGCTACTCCTGGAGCTTATGCTAGCTATACCTCTCATTTTGAACTTTTACTTATTTACTGCAAATAATGATTATCTATGGTTTATATGTAACTGTAATATGCTTAATGCAGCTTTTCTTCTATTACTGTGAGGACAAAGACTGGTTTTCAAAAACGGAATTACTTTTTATCTTTTATGGTCCTTGTTTAACAGAGCACCTAAACACAGATCCCCATTATTCAGCCACTCCAGCCATGTACTACACAGATCCAAGGAAGGAGTACCAAACACATCTCAGTTTAGGCGGCCTTGCACATCAGTGTTCAAGAAATAATTTCCATTTGACTCAGAGTACCAGCAATTTTTGAAACACTGTTCTGTTTTCTAAATTTTTTTGAGTCTTTTATCTCTTGTATTCTGTTTAATCACCCTACTATATAAAGCCATGTGAATAATTCATGTTCACTGGTTCAGAAGTAGGTGATGTTTTGAAAATTCATTTTTATATGAATTAGATATATATGATTTAGTAATTTGTATATGTCCCCAATTATATTCTTAACCTGTTTTTTCTAATAGTGTTTTGACATGACTTTTTAACACTTGTCATCTATATTGACAACCTCATTGGCAGGGTAGAGGTATGTGATTTCTTTTTTTTTTTTTTAATCGTTAAGCATTTAACCATGAATTCTCAAATACAAAGAAAAGAATTGCCTCTGTGTGGATTTATTTAGGACTATAATGAATTAACCTAATGCCATTTGAATTTAGATTGCTTCTGCCTCTATTCTGATAAGTTAGCGAACATAATGTCACGTTCATTCAATTATAGCAACTGTTTAATCATCAATAGTAATATTTTATATTAATCATAATGTAGGCTGTATCACCTCTAGATTTGTGTGCCCATATGAGTAGAAAGCTATCATTCTCTTAGCTAGCAAGAGGATTCCTCTTAGGAAAGGAGCTGGCTTTGCTTAGGAAACTATCTTGATAAACAGTTCAATGGACAAAGTTAGAACCTGAGGACATGAGTTACAAGGAAACAAGGCTAGGAAAGATAGAATGAACTGCTCAGCAGTAGAAAAAAAAAAAGAGGGATTTTTTTCTCTCAGCATATATGAGAGAAAGGGTAATAAAAGAGAGGGAAGAAGTGGGGAATAACTAATATTCAGTTGTAAATGGTTTGCATTTTTACCTGTGTGGACAGAACTAAGCCAGAAAACAAAAAAATTGGGAGCTAGATAAGACCTTGAGAATGCAGGTCCTCTGGATGTTTAAAGTTGTTTGATTCACACAGGGCAAGGATGGGGAAATTAGAGCCAATCTAAATCCAAAGGGGCGGGGAGACTCCAAATGACATCTGGGTTTCATAGATATTCATGCCTGCCTTTGATTCCCAGCCCTGCCTTTTACTATCTGTGTATCTTTGGGAAAGATACTTAATTGCCCTGTGCCTCAGTTTCCTCATCCATAGCATGGGAATCTCAAAAGTGCATTTTTAACAGGTTGTCATGGTGATTAAATTAATGCATGTGGAAGAGGTTGGAAAAATGTTTTGCGTGTAAGTACTGGATAAATGCCACACACATCATCCATACGCATGGGAACACACATAGGATAGAAGATTTGGGTTTGCTTTTTATGTGTATGCTTTAAACTTAACTACAAAGAAGTAATACATCAAAAACCCATTCTAAGGAAAAAAATTGGCCCACTATCCCTACTTTCTAGTGACTTCATTTCTCCCTTAAATGGACAATATTTTGTGCCCTAAACAAATTAACTAATGAGTAACTTACTATCTATAAAACAATGTTTAACTCCATATGTCATCATGTATTTTCAAAGACCAAAATTTTATCAATATCTGGATATATTAAACAATCCTTAGACATTTGCTCCTTGAGAAAAATATATTGCTTAGTTTCTGAAGCAATGGTGTAACTAGGTCTTTCGATATAATGTTAAATATTTTAATCATTTGGCTCTTGTCTACATGAAATAGAAATGTAAATTGCTTTGTAAAAGTTGTTAAGCTTCAATGGTGACTAAATACTCTATGATGTAAAATATTAAAATACAACAGTGGGCTGGGCACAGTGGCAGCTGACACCTATAATCCCAGCACTTTGGGAGGCCCAGGAGGGCAGATCCCGAGGTCAAGAAGTCAAGACCATCCTGGCCAACATGGTGAAACTCTGCCTCTACTAAAAATACAAAAAAAAAAAAAATTAGCTGGGCATTGTGGCGCGTGCCTGTAATCCCAGCTGCTCGGGAGGCTGAGGCAGGGGGATCACTTGAAACTGGGAGGCGGAGGTTTCAGTGAGCCCATCATGCCACTGCACTCCAGCCTGGTGACAGAGCAAGACCCCATCCCCCCCACCAAAAAAAAATACAAGAGTGATGACATTAAGAATGTAATTGCTGTCTATTTTGATTGCTTTTATTTAAAACATTTACTGCTGACCTATTGGTAGCCATTTAGAATATTTGCCACATTTGTTACAATATATCTAGAAACTCAGTTGTGAAAAATTTTATAATTCGAATCCGCAAAATCTTTTAGAAAACTTTTAGATTTAGATTTTAAAATGTTTACAACACATTTTTCCCTAAGCAATTGTTTTATCTAGTTTGTTTTGGGTTTTTTTTTTTTTTTCCAGAATTATGCTATGTGTCATCAGTGTGTGTGAGGATGGGGAGGACAGCTTTAAGAAGCTGCTGCATTTAGTAGCAATTCCTTCTACAATTGGGAGGGGACTTTTGAAATAAAATATTCTATTTCCCCAGCTCAAGCTAGACATGGAAATCAGAAACACAGAGGGAGAAGGGGCATAGCCATGACAGGAAGGAGGAGGAATTTGATTTGAAGAGCGCCTGGAGAAGCCTGTTCTCACCCAGGACATCACCTCCCACGGTAGCACCTTTCGTCGTCTGTTGCTATCACTTACTACATTTTCTGTCTTGAGACAGTGAAAGCTCTATAAGAGCAGGAACCATGTCTCCTTGCTGTATTCAGTGCCTAGCACGTATAGAAGGTTAATGAGTATTTGTTGAATGAATTAGTTGATTCACTTATAAGTCACTTTGCAATTTGGTGATTATTCATTATGTTCAAGAGACCCGTTTCCCATGCATTAGTAATTAGTCCTGCTGGGAATGAAATTTCATAAAATCCGTGAGAAGGGCAGCCTGACAGTGTGTGTCCAGGCCTTCCAAATGTGCTCCAGAATATATTATAAAGGGACAGGAACGGATCTGAGTAAACATAAATCTGTGAGGATGTTCATTGCAGAACTGTTTATAGTAATAAAATATAAAGAACAACCTAAATATCCCTTAGTAGGTGATGAGTTAAATAAATGTTGCATTCATATGGCATAATGGCAGTCACTAAAATCATGTTATAGGAGAATATTTAATGATAGGAAGGGGAGTGTTCACTGATATTTCAAAAACTGGAAAAGTATTGCAAGATAACGTGTATGTGATCCTAATTTCATAAAAATGATTGTTATACATTTGCTTAGGAAAAATAAGACTGAGCTGGGCATGGTGGCTTAAACCTGTAATCCTAGTACTTTGGGAGGCCAAGGCAGGTGGATCACTTGAGCTCACGAATTTGAGACCAGCCTGGGCAACATGGTGAAACTCTGTCTCTACAAAAAAATCTAAAAAAATTTTCGCTGGGCATGGTGGCTTGTGCCTGTAGTCCCAGCTACTGGCAAGGCTAAGATGGGAGGATCGCTTGAGCCCAGGAGGCGGAGGTTGCAGTGAGCCGAGATCACATCACTGTACTCCAGCCTGGGCAACAGAGCGAGACCGTGTCTCCAAAAAAAAAAAGGAAAAATAAGATGACTAAAATATACACTACAGCGTTAACACTAGTTATCTTTAGCACAATCCATTTTTTTCCTTTTTGTGCTTTTTCTATGTTTTTGAAAATTTCTAAAATGAACATTTATTCCTTTTGGAAAGAAAGGAAAATTTTCCAGTGCCATTTTGTGGAGTGATGGGACAAGTTTGTCTGAAAGGAGTTGAAACGGGAATGGGAGGTTTAGAAGGGAGAACGATGGATGTAAGGAAGATAGTGAGACATGGGTCAACGCTGAGCTGCAGCCGCTGGAGAATTTGTGTGGTGGGATTACTAGAGTTCAAGCAGCTGGAGAGGTGCAGAGAGATCCCTAGGAGCAAGATTGGTGTGCATGCTGTTGTGGTTGCTTTGGCATGGAATCCTTCTAAGAGTATCAAGCTATATAAAATAGGTAGGAAACAGAACCTTGTATACCTGGTAAGCTTTGCCAAGGAGAACGGGCTACTGTCTGCCTGGGTTGGTTTTTCAGCATATGATTTAAGCATATTTTCCTTTGGCTCTTCATATGTGTTTATTGATTTCTTTTTCTGCGCCATATTCTTTGTTTCTACTGTGATACTTAGAGAGATGGTAGGTAGGGTGGAAAGAGATAGGCTTTGAACTTGGCAGAATTCAGCAGACGTACATTTGATCCCTGCTCTATCACTTATGAGCTCTATGACCTTGGAAAACATTGCTCCGATGCTCCTAGCCAGCAGTGTTAAAATGATGCTAATAACAATCACCTTGCAAGGTTTTAAACAAGATACATTTATGTGAAGTCACCAAGTCAGTTCCTTTCATGATAATAGACAGCCAGTAAATGTTACTTGTTGTTCTCAAGATTGTCTTTTCTCAGCCAAGTGCTGTAGTATATATGCCTGTAATCCCAGCTACTCAGGAGGTTAAAGTGGGAGGATAGCCTGGAGTTAGAGACCAGCCTGGGCAACACAGTGAGATCCTGTCTCAAAGAAACAAAAAAATGAAAGATTGTCTTTTCTCATTGTTCTTTCTTGATTACACAAACATAGTATATCTTATCATTGCAAAGCCATATGCTTGTGTTGATACCTTGTTTTTTGTTTTTGTAGCTTTTTTAAAGAAAATAGCTAAGTGAAAATATTCACCAATGAAATCAAACTCTTTGTTTGTTCCTCATCATCCTAACCAAAATCAGTAGTTTGATAGTACTTCTGTCTCATTATGACATACATCTACCAGTCACCTAACCTGGCCTTACTGAAACAAAACAGTCTTTGAGAAATGTAAGCACATCACTCAGCCTTGTTATGGAAAACTGGCAGAGCACCTGGATGTGCCCAGAGGGACGTGATTTCACTTCGCACTCCATAAGCAACATCCTTCTGTTGTGAATTAAATCTTCACAGTCAAAATCTGTGTCTGCATGTGCTTGTTTATTTGGAAAAGAAATGTTATTCAGAGAGGCATTTTATTTGTAATACTTGTGGAGCAATATAATATTAAGTGAGCTTAATATTGGTGGAGTGCTCTTTTCATTGTAAAGATTCTTCACATGCATTTGTTTTTCTTTCTGGCTTTCCTATCGGTTATTAGGCCAACAGGCAAGTTGTGTTTTACACTTATGTGTAAGTGTGATGCTTTACACATGTTTATAACATATATGAATATGGTATGTACTCTTCTATTTGTGAATTGCTGTGCATATCTGAGGATATGCATGTGAGTGAACTGGATTCAATTTACACAAGGAGGGTTCTTTTTTCTGTTTTCACCCAACCTTTATTGAGGACAGTAAATACTGCTTCTTATCTCCCATCCCAAGCTGAGTTCAGCATCTGGAGAAGCTTAAGTTCCCAATGCATCAAATTATCTTGCTCAAACTGTTGTTTATTACAGTCAATTTTGTCCTGTCACTTCAGTGGCAGAATGTCAAAGCTTTTCTTTGCATTGCCTTCAGCTTTCAGCCTCTGCAGGGATCTGCTACGCTGCTCCTGCTTTGCCAGGGGGTGGGTTGGAGGGGACTCAAAGGGTCATGATGAAGCTGCAGGCCAGATAACTGCAGCACTGGTTAACCTCCTTGCTAAAGCTGGGAAGGGTTTATGCCCCACCATTTCACTCCCTGGACCACAAACATGCACTTCAGTTTATGAATATCTGTTAATTTCTCATGCTTCCATTTCTTTTCTTTTGAGACCTGTGTAACCACAAGCAAAGCATGTATGATAGTATTTGTAGAAGAATTGACAGTGTAAGTCTAGAAACTTAATGTGAATTTTGTCACTGACAAATATGTATTCTGTAATCTGAACAGTTTGATTTAGATAGAGTTTATCTTTTAAAACTCTGACTAGAATAAACATTCATGTGAATTTCCCATTTAATTGTTTAAAACTTCAACTTCTAACCTTTATTTCAGTTAGAAACATATATGTACCTAATTATTTCTTTTCAGTTTTATATAATTGTATCATGTATATAATTATACATGATTTACCTTTCTGGGATGAAATTTTGTTGTGACAAAAGGTGCTTTCCAAATACGTTTCTGTTTTGACCATTGTCAACATAGTTAATAACCTGTAGACGTTTGCCTAATGCCTTCCTCTGGGGCTTCTTGACCTTGTTTTCTGAAACCTCTTTTTTTTTTTTTCAATTTTTTTAATGACCCCTGTAATGTCTCATCAAAAAAAGCAGTTTCTATAGTATTCTTGAAAAATGAGTGTAATAGAGTTGGAGATGATAAATTTATTTCCAGGGTGGAATACAACATATTTAGGTAAGAGAATATCTGCCAATAATGAAACATTTCACACTGATTATAAGCTAGGAAATATTCCTGTGTTTCTACTTAAAATCAGCTTTAGCCCAAGCAACCCTCTTCTTTTGCCTGGACTGTAGAAGTTGCCTTCTGACTGGTCCCTCCATACCCATTCTTGTTCCCCTCTCGAAACTGTTCTTCCAAGGGAAACTAGAATGATCTTTTGTACAAGCTGTCATAGCAACCTGTGACACTACTCTTAATATACATCACAGTTGCCATTTTATATGTGCGTGATTATTTGATCGCTGTCCATCTCCCTTACTAGATTATAAGTTCCAGAAGGGCAGAGGCCATGCCTGGCCTATGGTAGATGCTCAGTGAAGAGTTATGGGATACTTAAAAGAAGACAGTCAGATCGGTACTAAGTTTTGTGTTGTGAAAGTATGTCCTCAGTTGCCCTGGTTTACACGGTTCTTACAGATAATCCACTCTGAACAGCGACACCTAATTCACTTCACCACCACTTGGTTGAGATCTTACCTCCTGTTCTGAGTCTGCACCATAGGCTAGCCTTTTAAAAATTAAACTCCTACTTCAGGCAGAGTTTGAGATTCAGAAATTTCTCTCTAGTTCCACCCAACCCAGATTGGGTTTGAGAATATGCTTATATAACAGACAAGAGTGGGAGATTATTGACTTCCTAGCTGCTCTTGAAAAAGATCTTTGCAATGAGGCCTGATTATTTTCATATCATGTATTTCCAGAACAAGCAATGTGCAAAAACCCTCTGTGACACCAAATGTATAGGATTTGTTCTTGTGATTTTGGGCTACTTTTCACATGTCTCAGTTTTCAACAGTTCTCTGAGGAAGCACTTTGCTTATTTGGCAAAATATAGCATATTCGTGGTCCACATTGCAGACCCACTTTAAGTCATCTGTCTCCAGGTTTGAAAGTTTCAGTGAAAGAATCAATAAGTTGTTTTTGGCTTTAAAACAGCTCCTGAGCAGTCACCTTTTTGTTTTCATCCCATCTGTTGTTTTCGAATGGGAAATAAAGATTTTCTTTTTTTTTTTTTTTGAGACGGAGTCTCGCTCTGTCACCCAGGCTGGGGTACAGTGGCGCAATCTCGGCTCACTGCAACCTCTGCCTCCCGGGTTCAAGTGATTCTTCTGCCTCAGCCTCCTTAGTAGCTGGGATTACAGGCCACCATGCCCAGCTAATTTTTGCCTTTTTAGTAGAGACGGGGTTTCACTATGTTGGTCAGGCTGGTCTTGAACTCCTGACCTTGTGATCCACCCTCCTTGGCTTCCCAAAGTGCTGGGATTACAGGTGTGAGCCACCATGCCCAGCCAATATTTTTTATTAATTCACTGTAATTTTTAGGCGCACACACACACACATATCTATATATATATATTTTTTTTTAACTTTAATTTCTGGTATACAGGTACAGAACATGCAGGTTTTTTATGTAGGTACACATGTGCCATCGTGGTTGGCTGCACCTGTCAACCCATCATCTAGGTTTTAAGCCCCGCATGCAAGTATTTGTCCTAATGTTCTCCCTCCTCTTGCCCCCCACTCCCCGATGGGCTCTGGTGTGTGATGTTCCCCTCCCTGTGGACACATATATATTTTCATTTAAACAGTGGCTAATCCAGTCAAGAGACTAGATCCTGGAAGATTAGAAAATGCAAATTAAGAAAAAATAAGAATCAATGATAATACAGGAAGCCCGTTTTGTTGGCTGGTGGGGTGCAGTGAAGGTAGTGTCAAGGAACAGGGAAGACAACCTCTTGGTGACACCCAGCCTGACCTTTGGTGTCAGCTCATAGTAATCACCTTGCTCTCCTGAGTTAAAAGCCATCATGAAAACCTTATGTTGAATGGGCCCATCTTCCTTATGTACTTGACAAGGCTACATTTTTTCCCTCCTCTCCAACGATATCATGAGAGATTGACATTATCAGAATAAAAATATTATTGATTGCTATGTTTTTCAATACAGCAGCAGATCAGCAAACACCATCTTATAAGTAACAATGACTTTCTGCTTCATTAAAAAATTATTTATGCTATAGAAAAACAATATGGAATGGTAGTTCCTTTGTAGAAGCTACAGCTTGTGCATGCTGTAGCTCTCTTTTCAATCAGTGTAAGAGATAAATTGTTAGCCATAATAGAGAGATGCTCATTGAACTGAATATGCTGTTTTTAAGATAAAGAACTTTTTGGTGGTTTTAATCATTTATTTGCCTTTCTAGAGAATGTATCCACTTAATATATTTATAGGGGTGATCTATGTTTCAGATTTATAAAGTTTCTGAATATATATTTTTAACTATACACATAAAAATTAAATTTAGAGAAAAGAGTCTCAAAATTCACTCTTCTGTAAAGCTAACATATACACTCTGCTTCTACATGGCTTCTTTTATGGGCTTGGAGTAATTAAGCAGACATAATATAACACATAAAGGAATTTATTAGGCTTTTATTAAGGCTTGATAATTTGAGTTTCAGATTTTAAATCTCAAAGGGCTCATAATTGTTGTCATTTTCTACTAAAAGCTGCATTTAGAAAGAAGTTAAACTGTGGTGCAAAGGAAAGGCACGTTTCAATGGAAAATTCGAAATGCCGTTTTCATTAATTCAGCACTTGAATGCAAGTGCCTATTGTGCCTAGAGGGAGGCTTTTAATAAGTCATACAGATGCTGCTTACATGAGTTAATTTATGCCGATATTTTCTTGAAGCTGTGTTAGTTGCAGGAAGTAGAGGTTTGAGGTTGAGATATGTCCTGGTAGAGAGGGAAGACGTTGTTTCAAACTCCAGAAAGGTGAGTGAATTCTAATTTGCCAAGCCAATTTAAGTCTTAGAAGTAAGGTTTTTAGTTTCACTATTGACTCAAGAAATCACTGGGACCATTCCAGGTCTTTGCAGGATGAATTGTGGAATTGTTTGCAACATTGAACTGCCATCTGATTAAACATCTTCTCTCCTTGTTAACTCCTAATTCCCCATAAAATAATCTAGTTGGGGTCATGGAAATCTTCCCCAACAAAGGCAATACTTTAAAATTTAAGAAACCTAGAACTGGAAGCTGAACCTCTGATGGAAAACAAGTAACTCGGGCATTGAACTGTGAGGCCCATTCCACGGTTTTGCCCAGAACCAGCTCTGGCTTTGAGATTTGAGTTAGTAGAATTCCAGTTAACTGAAATTTGCTCTAGAATTGAAAATAAAAACAAAAGCCACCTCACTCAATCAGGCTCAGCATCATGTATGTAACTTCCCTGACGCTTGTTATCTTTGAAGGACCTAGAAAAAGCCTGGCTTGCTGGGCATAGTAGCCGATGCCTGTACTCCTAGCTACTCAGGAGGCTGAGGTGGGAGGATCACTGGAGCCCAGGAGTTTGAGATCAGCCCCGGTAACATAGCAAGACCTTGTCTCTAAAAAAAAGGTTTTTTTAATTACTTGGGTGGGGTGGTGTGTCCAGAATTGGTGAGTTCTTGGTCTCACTGACTTCAAGAATGAAGCCACAGACCCTCGCAGTGAGTGTTACAGTTTTTAAAGATCATGTGTCTGGAGTTTGTTCCTTCAAATGTCTGGAGCTTCTTCCTTCTGGTGGGTTCATGGCCTTGCTGTCAGGAGTGAAGTTGCAGACTTTCTTGGTGAGTGTCATAGCTTATAAAGGCAGCATGGACCCAAAGAGTAAGCAGCAGTAAGTTATTGCAAAGAACAAAAGAACAAAGCTTTCACAGTGTGGAAGAGAACCGGAGCAGGATGCCACTGGCTAGCTTGGGCAGCCTGCTTTTATTCCCTTATCTGGCCCCACCCACATCCTGCTAATTGGTCCATTTTACAGAGAGCTGATTGGTCCGTTTTGATAGAGTGCTGATTGGTGCATTTACAATCCTTGAGTTAGACACAGAGTCACAGAGTGCTAGTTAGCTAGATAAAAAGTTAGCTAGATACAGAGTACCAGTTGGTGTATTTACAAACCTTGAGCTAGACACAGAGTGCTGATTGGTGTGTTTACAAACCCTGAGCTAGACACAGAGTGCTGATTGGTGCATTTACAATCCTTGAGCTAGACACAGAGTCACAGAGTGCCAGTCTTCCAAGTCTCCATTAGGTTAGCTAGATACAGAGTGCTGATTGGTGTATTCAAAAACCCTGAGCTAGACGCAGAGTGCTGACTGGTGCACATATAATCCTCTGGCTAGATACAAAAGTTCTCCAAGTCTCCATCCGGTTCAGGAGCCCAGCTGGCTTCACCCGGTGGATCCTGCACTGGGGCTGCACGTGGAGCGCCTGCTCTCCTCAGCCCTTGGGCTGTTGATGGGACCAGGGGCCACGGAGCAGGGGCTGGCGCCCGTCCCAGAGGCTCAGGACCTGCGGGAGCCCACCGCAGGGCGAGGAGCTCAGACATGGCGGGCTGCAGGTCCCAAGCCCTGCCCAGGCAGCTAAGCCCCAGTGAGAATTTGAGTGCGGCGCCCGCCGGCGCTGCTGGGGGACCCGGTACAACCTCCGCAGCTGCTGGCCCGGGTGCTAAGCCCCTCACTGCCCTCGGCTGGCGGTGCCTGCGGGCAGCTCCGTGTGCGGCCCGCGGAGCCCCCGCCCCCCCGGAATTCGCACTGGCCCGCGAGCGCCACGCAGAGCCCCAGTTCCCGCCCGCACCTCTCCCTCCACACCTCCCTGCAAGCAGAGGGAGGTGGCTCTGGCCTCAGAGGCCAAGGAGGTGCTGAGAGTGAGGGCTGCAAGCACATTGTCACCTCTCAGTGGCATGTGTCGGTAGTCCCAGCTGCTCAGGAGGCTGAGGTAGGAGGATCGCTTGAGCCCAGGAGTTTGAGGCTGTAGTGTGCAATGATCACACCTACGTATAGCCATGGCACTCCAGCCTGGGCAACATAGCAAGAACTCATCTTGATGGAAGAAAGGAAGCAAGGAAAGGACAAGAGGGAAAGAGGGAGGGAGGAAGAGAGAGAGGGCCTAGTTTGAATAGCTTAACTAATGCCACAGCTGAACCCTTCTATGGTAATCACAGTGAGGCCACCTGGGACAGAACAATATTAGGAGTCAACTCCCTACACAAAAATCTGCCTTTAAATTTATGCCTGATGTATAAAGCTAGCAAATGCCCGTTTTGCCTCCTCCTCACCCCTAGTACAATCTTGCCTTGTGCAAAAGTCACTTCTCTTGAGATTACTGCAGATATGGTAGTTGTTCCTGAGTTCTCATTCATGAGCCATCTTCCTAGGGTCGGTTTTATAACCTCCTCCACTTCACTGTCTCAGTGATGCGGAGGCCTCCCATACGTCACCAGCTTCTTTAGACTGGATCCTGACCTGTTAATCTTCACAGTAACCCAAAACAAATACCCGCTTGGGGCCACCGGTGGAACCCACTGTGGTCTGGGAATACAGTAGCCTTTAGTGTCTTGATTTCAAGTCACCATCTTTTTCACTTTCCTCATCTGTTTCTTTTTCATCCTGGTCATGTTCCCTCTCCCTCAAAAGTTCTTTAACCGATCATCCAAAATCCTTACTCTGTGGAAGCCTCTAAACCACAGGCATTTGTCAGATGAAAATCACAAAAAGGCATGTGGTGTTGAGTCATAATCTTAAACTTTGTACTCTTGAAATAATGCCGTTATTTGGCCGGGCATAGTGGCTCACGCCTGTAATCCCAGCACTCCGGGAGGCCGAGACGGGTGGATCACCTGAGGTCAGGAGTTTGAGACCAGCCTGGTGAACATGGCAAAACCCCTTCTTTACTAAAAATACCAAAATCAGCCAGGCACGGTGGTGCATCCTGTAATCTCTGCTACTTGGGAGGCTGAGGCAGGAGAATTGCTTGAACCTGGGTGACGGAGGCTGCAGTGAGCCAACATCACACCATTGCACTCCAGCCTGGGCAAGAAGAGCGAAATTCTATCTCAAAAACAAAAAGAAAAACAAAACAAAAAAAGAAAAGAAAAGAAAAAGAAATAATGTGTTTCTTTTAGTTATTAATTAGGCTCCCTGTCCCTAGCATTGCCCCTCTGCCTAGCCCCAGAATGACCTATTCCAGTGCTCCTAATTGTTGGTCTACTAAATGCCGGTCCAGGATGACATTTTCACCAAACTGCAGAAGAGATAAGAAAAACAAAGACAATACAACTTATAGCTTAAATTGATTATTTAAAAGATTTCAAATCTCTTCCTATTTTGCAATGATTGTGATCACAGATTTGAAATTTTAAAAAATTAGCTACCTGCTTGTTGAATGAAAAGTACACAACCTTATGAACAAGCTGGGTTTTTTAAAAAAATTTCCACTTATTTTACTAGCATTTAGAAATCTCAAAAACTGGGACCTAGATTTAGCCAGAACCCAGAAAACTGGGACCTAGGATCTAGCCAGAACCCAGATTTAACCTCACTGCCATGCCTCATACCCTATAGCAGCCATTGTAACCTACAAAAGCAAGTCCAGATGCTTCAACCATAACACACACAGACCCGGGCTGGCCCTTTACCACTATCCATCATTGTCTCCCAGCATTCCCTGTCCTGGAACTAAATTGGCTTGATGCCATTTATGCCTAATATTGCTAGCCAGGTAAAATCCATCCATGATGGTCAAGTGTACACTTAGAAGCTTATATTCATAAACACAGACTCAAAAATTCTCAGCATCAAAGATGAGGTCAGAATGCCCCCTCATCTTCCCGGACTACTTTCTGCCTGAAACAGCCGTCTCACCTTTATAAACTAGATCCACTTTACTCATCCTCCTTGAAGCTTGACTTGACCAGCTTTGCGCCAGCCTTTAAGCCACCATTATAGCTTGTCTCTTCAACAACAGCATGTACACATAATATTAGAAAGAATCTTTTTAAAAGAATGTCTTTCCTATCACTAAGCTGTAAAGCTCCACCAGAGGAAACCAATTCATCTTCATGGTATAGCACACGCCATATCTCTTTAAATGTATATCTCTTTAAATTGAAATGAACAAATAGACAGCTAAGATGTGGCTAATCAATGTGAATGCAAAAACCCTCTCTTTCCTCCTTCCCCAAGTGTCTCTTCAAAGGAATAAACTTCCTTCCTGGCTAAAACCTTGTGGCAAAGTAACTGACCACAGCTTTGACAGCAACAAAGATGACATCTTCACATCCACTTCCTTAGCCCTTTCCTTCCACTTTCTGTTTCAGAAAAGGAAGGACCATTTTGTTGTTATTGAAATGACTATGTTATTCTAAGAATTTCTGACTGATTACTCCAACTCCTGCCATCAGCTTCTTCTTTACGGCCCAACTCTCCTAAAATGTGGTGCTGAATTTGTTGTGTTGTACAGTAAAAATAATATTGTTATTGTGAATTCTAAGGTCAAAATATAAAGAGTCAGAAAAATAGCTGATAGCTAACGGATTCTTTTTATTTACTCCGAACAGTTCTAAAAGGATATAACAAATATGTTAATAGCCTCTTTTTACATTTGGGAGTTTTTACATTTGGAATAATTATCAAACATCTTTATAATTATCCATCTCCTTCATTTTGCTTTACAGAGAAGGAAATATTGAATTTAAATGCTCTGATTTGAGAGCTCGTAGAAGAAACAACATTAGTAAATTACTGTGTTGACGTATAGTTCTTATTTTCATAGTATTTTGCGTTTCATTCAACCAAAGGCATTTCTTTAGCACTGACCATGTCATGTGGAAGCTGCTGAGGACAGCGGATGAGTAGGACACTTCTCGCTGCCCAAGTCAAGGAGGCTACTAGGAGAGTCTGTAGTCTGTGATGACAGCACAGCGTGTGGCGTGCTATGAGTGTGCTGACTTAAAAGAGAGAGCTTTACTCACCTGTGGGCAGGAGTCCACTGAGGGGAAGTTTCACAGAGGAAGCAACACTTGAACTTAAAGCCTAGTTCTGTGATTAGGAGGTGATTCTGGAAGTAGACTGCCTGGATTCATATCCTGGCTCTTCCACTGACTACCTGTGTGACCTTCGGAAAGTAACCATTCTGTGCTGTAGGTCCCGAATCATCAGATGGGGAATAAAATAGTGTTTACCTCATAGAGCTGCTGTGAGCATTACACATGTTACATGGTACAAGTACTCAGAACAGAGCCAAGTACAGAAGTAGCATTCATATTATTAGGAATTGACCTGATGAGTAAATTGGGAAGAAACAGGGGGTAGTCGCAGGGGTACAGATGTGTGAGAGAGCCTGCCATGTGCAGATAACTTCACATAGTTTTTCACTATTGCCAGAAAATGATGTATGACGTGAAAGAGTGCAGAGAGGTGGGAACTGTGAAAGCAGACTTTATTCTGTAGGTAATGAGGGACCGTTAAAATGTTTCAGGTGATTAGATTTGGACTTTGTAAAGAAAATTCCCCTTCCAGTTTTAAGGCTGGAAGAGGGAAAGGTAGGGTGAGATTGAGGATAGCATGAAGTAGATCATACATAACATACCAGGCACGAAATGGTGTAGACCTGAAGGAGTGACGGAGGAAAAGATGCTACAGCTTCTCCTGCAGCAGCTTCGTTAAAGGCTAATTGCTTTAATAACTTCTTGATAGGCCAGGTCCTTTGACACGCTAGCCATCAACCAAATCCAATCTCCTCATCTGGAATTTCACTATTGAAAAAACTTAAGTGGACAAAGGTTTAGCTTTCAATAGACTAATCAAAGAGAGCATAGTAGAACATTTTGATTGAAAAGGAAAATGTTTTACCTACTAAAAAATATTTGGATTTTTAAATTTGGGATTAAAAAAAAAAACAGAGAGATAATCAAGTAGCTGTGATGCAGAAGCCGCTAATCTCTCCGTACCCCACTGTGACTGTCTGTCTCGTGAGATGATGTTCCTATTCATAGCCGCATCAGTGCTGGGCTCTTAGGGGGGCAAGTGTGAAAGTGGAAAGAAAACAACCCGTGGAGACAGAACACCCAGACTGACATCTGGTTCCACCACATACCAGCTGGGTGACCTTGAGTATGTCACTTAACCTCTGGGAGCCTCAGTTTCCTTATCTGTGTCCTAGAGATAATGATACTTCAAATAGTTGTCATGAGGAACAAATGAGATAATGTAGGTGAAAGCAATGTGATATGAGAAAAGCAAAACAGGCACTGTGGCTTGCCAAACTATACATCGATTATGGGCTACGGTTAGCTTATGGCATATCCTGTAGTTCTAACAAATGTGCGCTTAGTTTCAGTGGTGTTTTTGAGCCCACGAGAAAGTTTGAGTAGTAGTGCCATCAGATTTTAGGTTTAGAGTTGCTTTTCTAAAATATTTCTGCCAAAGGTACTGTCAAAGCTGACAAGTGACTGACTTAATCATTTCTAATTAATGTGCCACCAAAAGTAACCATGACTGATTCATATGAACTATGGCAGGACTGTTTTATAAATATTAGAAAACATTTAATGAGCCTGGAACCAAAGGTGGCAATTAGTTTATAATAGATATGAAAACCCTATCCAACAATAGCCACTTAACTTTAAATCATTTAGCCCATGTCACCAGAATTATTCTTTTAGGACCCACCATGGTCAAGAATACACACTCTGTCGTTCACATCAAATTGATGGAAACTCCAAGATTCTCAGTATTCTATTCTTTGACCTTCCTTTGACACATTAAGAATGCCCACTCTCAGATGGCTACTGCAAAGCTTATAAACTGATTAAGTGACCAAAATCTTAAGTGTATTATTAATGGATGACCATGTAACAGTACGTTGTCTAACACATTCTTCACCAGTGAAATAAATCGGGAGATTCCATTTTATTTAATAAATTAAATTCATGGCTTCATAAGCCTTACTCAAGGAGACACAAGGCCCTGCCAGCTGATGTCATAATCTATGTCTGAGCTTCTAAGGCCCTCTGTCATCTCATTCCACAGATGTCTTCAGAAGCCCTTGAAACTATTGCAAGCTGATAAGTAGATGTGCACACCCAAGAAAGTATACTAAATTATAAACAGCTTTGCAGAACTGGCAAAGCATTATCGTTGTGCAGTAAACCTGAGGAATGGTGAAGTTATGTTCCAAGCTGCATTTGAGATATCCTGCATGTAGCCAAAGACTGCAGTTGACCATTGGAAGCATGCTGACCAATGGCTTGAGCATAAAAGCAGAAAATGCAATTAAGTAGATCAAGATAATCAAGTTGAAATCAATGTAAATCAAGTCAACCCTTCTTTCTGAGGGCAGTTGAGAACCTCAAACACCATTGTGCCCAGTCTTCTCCTCCTCCTCCTCCTGAGAACCAGATCCAACGCAGATAACATCCAGGTGCTCCATCTGTTTCATCAGTGTTGCTCAGGAAGGGCATTTGAGATTCAGTCAAGATGGGATCATTTTCAGGGTCCTAAAATGTCAAGCAGCCTAGAAAGACAACTCATTTGAGCAGATGCTGTACAGGTAACATATGGAAGCTACAGAGAGATTAATTTTGATTCACTAGTGGGAAGACCCTTTAATATTTAACTGACACAGCTACACATGAGAAAAATTTCTTTTTTGTATAATTGCACATTTCCTTGGACTCAAAGCTATTGTCTTACAAATCAGAAAGTAATACACCACAATTGGGAAAAGTGGAAGGGTAATTTCAAAATAAAATCATACCATCTGTTTCTAAGGGCTAAAGGGAATATTCTAAAAATCAGTGTAGTTTCAAAGAGCTATAAAAACAATTTGTAATGTACTGTCATACCCATAGCCCACATAAATATCAGGCTTTTACCAGTTTTCTTTTAGGTAATGTATTTGCTAACCAACAGAGCTTTGATCAGCAGAGCTTTGATATTTTTCTATATCTTTGTCTTACTTTTAATTCCCATCTATCTCAGTTTCTGTCTCTCCCTCATATACCCTTTCTCCTCTCCTCTTCTTTATAAATATCCTCCTTCACCAAAACATAAATATGTAAGTGTATTCTTTTCTGACCAAGACAGGAGCTAATTTAATGTAGATACACTTCCTGGGCTGCAAGATGAAGTTCCAGATTGGTCAAGACTTGTGAGAAATTCATGTGAGGGGGAAAGGAGAGATTCTTTATGTGGAGAAAGTGGGAACCTACATAGGAAGATTTTTATCCAGATGAAAGAAATACAGGCAGAAGCAAACTAAAATGGTCTACAAATTGGTCATTAAAAAAAATACAACTGGAATATTTTACAAAGTCTACCCCATGGTGATAAATACAGATGAGCAGATATTACAAATGCCATGCACCTGTGTCCCCACCAAAAACCTGTGTGATTTAAAAAGTGATGATAATTTGGCGTAACCCTTGGTGAGTTCATCTGTTTTCTGACAAGATGAAAAAGTGATAGAAAAGTCATCAGATCTCTGGCTGGTGCAATGGCTCATGCTTGTAATCCCAGCACTTTGGGAGGCTGAGGCAGGCGGATCACTTGAGGCCAAGAGTTCAGGACAAGCCTGGCCAACATGGCGAAACCTTGTCTCTACCAAAACATACAAAAATAAGCCAGGCTTGGTGGTGCACACCTGTAATCCCAGCTACTTGGGAGGCTGAGGCAGGGGAATCGCTTGAACCCGGGAGGCAGAGGTTGCAGTGAGCTGAGATTGCACCACTACACCCCAGCCTTGGGTGACAGAGCAAGACTCTGTCTCAGAAAAAAAGTCATCAAATTTCTGATGAATGTAGACATATTCGTCTGTTCTCGTGCTGCTGATAAAGACATTCCCAAGACCGGGTAATTTATAAAGGAAAGAGGTTTAATTGACTTACAATTCCACATGGCTGGGGAGGCCTCATAATCATGGCGGAAGGTAAGAAGGAGCAAAGTCACATCTGGCATGGTAGCAGGCAAGAGAGGGTTTGCAGAAGAACTCCCCTTTGTAAAGCTGTCAGATCTCGTGAGACTTACTCTCTCACCAGAACAGCACGGGAAAGACCCGCCCCCATGATTCAGTTACCTCCCACTGGGTCCCTCCCATGACGTGGGAATTATGGGAGCTACAATTCAAGATGAGATTTGGGTGGGGACACAGCCAAACCATATGAGTAGACAAATTCGTACCTATCACTGAGAGAAGCAAAGCAATAATGAAGACAGCTAATGTTCTGTGGACCACACAAGTGAAGTTTAATGTCTGCTTTCTCCAGCCTTGTCTGATAAAATGCTGGAAGCATGCTACCTGAGATGCCACCCCTGAGATGGTCACCAGGACCATATTTTACTGTCTGCAGAGGCACTGGTGGCATAAATCACCTCCAGTAATACAGGGGTTAGGAAGAAAAATAACAAAAGTAGTTTTATTAGTTTTCTTATTTCAAATACATTATCCACTTATGAGTTTGGTTTGTTTGCTTGTTTGTTTTTGAGACGGAGTCTCACTCTGTCCCCCAGGCTGGAGTGCCGTGGCGTGATCTTGGCTCACTACAACCTACACCCCCCAGGTTCAAGCAATTCTCCTGCCTCAGCCTCCCGAGTAGCTGGGATTACAGGCATCTGCCACTGCACCTGGCTAATCTTTGTATTTTTAGTAGAAATAGGGTTTCACCATGTTGACCAAGCTGGTCTTGAACTCCTGACCTCGTGATCCACCGCTTTGGCCACCCAAAGTGCTGGGATTACAGGCGTGAGCCACCGCGCCCGACCCTACTTACGGGTTTTTAAAGGTTCTCTTTCTTACTAAGTTTGGCATTAAAAAAGCCATGACACTATTTCTAAAATGTTTCTGATGCAATGAATTTTTTTTACTGATATTTTCGTGTTGAAGGTAGGGAAAGCTTTGTGTAATTTACAGAGGCTGAGGAAGACAATAAGTACCCTAACCTCCCCAGACAGATTCCACTGCTTTTAGTTGACACTGTTAGGCTATTTAGAAGACTTATCAATGATAATCTGTTTACAGCCCTGTCATTAATCAGCAGTATTTTTAAATTATCTTAATACTAAATAAAAAGTTAAAGTAATATTGTCACCATCACCATGCAGGGAACAATAGCTCTGATCACCTAATTACCCACTTTTATTAGTAAGATATTTTTAAATGGCTTTGATTTGATTGTTTAAAAAATACCTACTATATAGAAAATCTGAAAAGTAAAGAGAAGAAAAAAGAAAAAAATAATCACTATAGTCCAGCACCCAGGTTTCACCATTACCATCAGTTTGGAGTATTTACTTCCTTTAGACCTTGGGTATTTATTTTATTTTACAATGCTGTCATTATACTGCATACAAGTTACTTCTAAAAATCATATTATGAGTGCTATTTTGTGTCATTGAAGTTCTCAGAAACCTTTCCTGTAATGGCTACATAATACTATGCCATTGAATGGATACATCACTTTATTAACTATTCCACTATTGTTGAACATTCAGGTTGTCTCCAATATTTTATTAGAATAAATTACTTCATAATAAATCCCTCATACTATAGATGTATTCCTAGAAGCACAATTAATAGGTTAAAGGGCCCAGGTACTATTAGGTTAAAGGGGTTTTGGTAGAAACTGCCAAATTGCTTTCTAGAAAAGCTGTCCACACTCTCACCCCAGGGCCTTCAGTTCCAATGATTAATCTTTTTTTGTTATTGGTGAAGGATTTGTATAATGTGCCATTGTATTTATTTTGCTTATATTTCATCCAGACTTTTGTTTTGCATCTATGTTCAGAAGTAAGAATCCTGTGTAGCAACGGATCTGAACATTTTGTGGGCTGTGACTCGTTCGAGAATCTCATGGAAACCGTGAACCTTCCTCTCAGAAAAATGAACATACTGATACATATGCAGATTTTCACATATTTTAAGGGGACATGAACAGTCCTCTCCCTAAGGCCAGTCAATATTTTGTTGCTCACCTGATACGAAGTGCTTTATATGGGGGTTATTTCATTGAACCCTCACAATCAGGAGTATCAGAGGAAAGTGACTAGGTCAAAGTGGCATCACTACGAAATGGTCAAGCTGGGACTAACCCTCCAGAGCCTCCTCTCTTCGTGATGTTCATACCCCAAGGCAAAGGATCCCGTTTTATTATTCCCCTTCCATGCACTGTGGTCAGGGTTTTCCAGTCATAGTCATGTTGCCTTCCTAAAATCTAGTGGGATCATTTGCTGTATTTTTTCCTGTGCTCTGGATCTCTTTCTGTAGCATGGAGATTGCGTTTCTTGAAAGTTTGAAAGCTTTCTTGGCTGGGCGAGGTGGCTCACACCTGTAATCCCAACACTTAGGGAGGTCGAGGCAGGCAGATCACTTGAGCCCAGGAGTTCGAGAACAGCTTGGGCAAAGCAACATAGAGAAACTTCTTCTCTACAAAAAAAAAGATTTTAAAATTAACCAGGCATGGTGGTATGCACCTATAGTCCCAGCTACTCAGAAGGCTGAGAGGGGAGGATCGCTTGAGCCCAGGATTTGAGGCTGCAGTGAGCTAGGATCATGCCACTGCACTCCAGCCTGGTGACACAGCAAGACCCTGTCTCTAAAAAAAATTAAAAATAAAAATTAAAGCTTTCTTCCCCAGAGTCTTTTAGCAGGAAATTATTTAACGACATTTTCAGTTGTTTGTGTGTACATTGGGTTCCTTTTTTTAAAATTTTTGAATCAATTTTTATAATTCTTTTCTCCAATAACTACCCATTTCATTTATATTCTTTTTCACATTTATTAGCATAGAGTTGTATATAATATTCTCCTGGTTCTCAGCATTTCCTTTTCATTCCTCATTTTGTCTTTTATCTTTTTTTTTCTTTTCTTGATTGGCTTTGCCAGTGTTTTGTCTGCTTCAGTATTAATTTTTTGTAAATTTCGTTTTGGTTTTGTGAGGTTTTTCCTCCTTCACCTCCCCGCAACACCCTCCTTTCCTCCTCCATCCCCCCACTCCCAAAAATACTCTTGGATGAGTAAATGTGCCTATTTTTATATTTTCTATTTTCTATTTTTGTAATATTTTATATTACTTCTTCATTTCTTAGGTTGTGGATGTTGCTGGAGTTGTTCTTATTTTTCTAAATGCTAAAGTTGAATATTGTGTCTGTTTGTTTTTTAATTCTTCCGTGCATAATGTTCTGATCTTTTCTATTTTTCAGTCGACTTATTTGGACTTTAATTCAGTGCTTATTTAGGAAAGTGTTTTACATTTTCATAGGTGCTATTTTTGTAAGTTAATCATTAAGTTTTGGATAGTAGAATCCTAGGTTCATTTGTTCAAGAAATTTGACCATTATAGAGAGAAATGAACATGCATTGACACCCATTGATGAGAAGAGAAGCTTGACAGTCCACATTTTCTATTTTATTTAGATCAAAAACTACTTACTGATTACCTACTGTGCTCGAGGACCTGTGCTAGGTAGTGGGACTATAACTGAAAGGCAGAAGTAGTTTCCTTTCTCATGGAAATTTTGGCCTACCAGAGAATGCAGACAAATACACAAACAATTACAGAAACTGCAGGAAAATCAACTGAAAAACTAATAAGACCACTGAGTTTGAGCTAACTGGCAAGATACCATCAAAAATAAAATTAAGGTCAGACGCAATGACTCACACCTATCATCCCAACACTTTGGGAGGCTGAGGCAGGAGGAATCCTTGAGGGCAGGAGTTTGAGTCCAGCCTGGGGCAACATAGTGAGACCCCGTCTCTATGAGAAATATTTAAAAATTAGCAAGGTGTGGTGGCACAGAACTGTAGTTCCAGCTTCGGAAGGCTGAGGCAGGAGAATTGCTTCAGCTCAGGAGTTTGAGGCAGCAGTAAACTGTGATTGCACACACCACTGCACCCCAGTCTGAGTGACAGAAAAAAAAAGAGATCCTGTCTCAGTTAAAAAAAGAAAGAAAGAAAAAATTAACAGAAAGGGACAAATTAAATAAACACAATAGAAAAAGATCTCATTCACTCAAGGAACTAAGCAAATATACCTGGAAATAAATCTAACAAAAAATACATGTTGTAAGACCTTTATGATGAAAAGGGATATTTTTCTGAAGACTATAACAGATAATGTATTCTTGTGTAGGACAGTGTAACATGATGATGATAGTATCAGCTGTCCCTGTATTATTCAATAGAGTCAATATAATCTTAGTCAAAAGTCCAACAGGGTTTTTGATAAATTTTAGTACAAATTAGTAAAAAACTTACATATAATGATTGATGATAAACAAAGTTTAAATAAGGAAAAATAGTCTCAATAATTGTATTTCAGTTATTATAACTCAACAGAAAAATGGACAAAGAGATTCAATAAACATAGGAAAAGAGTTCCCTCTCAATAGCAATTAAGAAAACAAAAACTACAACAAAAACACTTAAAAAAATGTTATATACAGTATTGTTGGGTGTAGGTAAGAAAACCCTCATAAACTATGTGGAGAGAGGCTGTGGTCACAGTGCTAAATGATGCCAAGAAAAAAAGACACATTGATAAGGCCATTTTGGAGGGCAATTTAGCTATATATATATATATGAATGAAAGTCAAAAGTGTAACTATTCTTCCTTCAACCTAGTAATTCCACTTCTAGAAAAATGCTCACCCCTGTATCCAAAGAGATATGTGTTATTGTTGGTAATAGCTAAAAATTGGAAACAAGCCAAATGTCTATTAATAGGAAAGTGGTTAAATAAATTATGGCATCTTCATTATATGGCCTCCTGTGCACTCATTTGAAAAACAAAGTTGGGCTTTATGTGGCAATATAAGGCGTTGGGCTTTCTCCTGAGAGCAGTGGGGAACCATTGTAGGGTTTTAAGTGGAGGGACGACATGACCAGACTTGAGTTTTTAAAGTATCTCTCTGGATGGATTATGGATTATGGGGAAATGGATCAGAGAGACATAAAATAGAGTCAAGAATCCCATTAGGAGGCCACTAATCCAACTGGGCATTAATGGTGGCTCCAAGGTATCACAGAGCTGAAACTGCAGTTACACAGCCAAAAGATACTTAGGTATGGCAATACATTGTGGTATTTTATTTTGACGTATTTTGGGCAGCTTCGACTTGCAAAGCACTTACCTAGACAGGGATGATAAAATAGGTTTTCTGACTATAAAATCTGTTTACTAAATTGGTTAGAATTACAAGTCTATTCATTTTATTAAATTTGCTTTCCAAATAAAGCTGCTCACCCCTCTTTGTTGAAACAACAAAGCTCATCTGGGTGACCATGCCTCTTTTTTTTGCCTTGACTCTCAGGAAGCTCAGAGACAAATTTAGCACTCAATATAGTGACCTAAACTTAGGTTTAGATTATAATTAGCTTCTACTTTTTCTTCCACAGATTTAGTCTTTTATTTTTAGTTTCAAAGGCTGCATGGTTATGTGTGTCATTTATTGTACACTGACTTCTCCATTTTTAAAAACCAGACAGGTTTAAAATTACTAATAAATAAATGAATGTTAAAGTTACCATCTTAGCTGCATAGTCTCTTTGATCCCTTGGTGACTTGAAAGTTGTCATTTGACTTTTATCTCCTAAAGTTGTGAATTTTTCATATTGGTTTAGCAAAAGTCTTCTAATAAAGAAGGGACCATTTTAACTTCACAGCAGGCTTCATGGTAGTAATCTGCTCCCCAAGATTAATTAAGCATTTGTAACATTACTTTATAACTATCACTTTTCTGTAAAATTGAAGAGGTTGCGTAGCATGGTAGTTTAGAGCTTGGCCTTTGGAGCCAGACTCCAGACTTTGAATGTGGGCTGTGCCCGTCACCTACCAGCTGTGGGACTGTGGGCTTGCAAGAGGCTTAATGCCTCTGGGTCTCAGGCTCCTCATGAAGAGATCTCTACTGCGTGGGGTGTTCTGAGTATTGAACTGGCTGATATTTGTAAATTGCTTAACATAGTTTTTTTTTGGGTTTTTGTTTGTTTTTTTTTTTTTGAGACAGAGTCTTGCTCTGTCGCCCAGGCTGGAGTGCAGTGGCGCGATCCTGGCTCACTGAAAGCTCCGCCTCCCGGGTTCACGCCATTCTCCTGCCTCAGCCTCCCGAGTAGCTGGGACTACAGGCGCCCGCCACCGCGCCCGGCTCATTTTTTGTATTTTTAGTAGAGACGGGGTTTCACTGTGGTCTCGATCTCCTGACCTTGTGATCTGCCCGCCTCAGCCTCCCAAAGTGCTGGGATTACAGGCGTGAGCCACCGCGCCCGGCAGTTATTTGTTAAGTGACAAAATGGAATGGAGACTTTTTTTCCTAGCGTACATCCTTAGGTGGAACAGATGTTAATGACTTCATTTAAGACTATGTGATAAGAGGAGCATTAAGGGTTTAACCCTTGATTCTTATTTTTGTATGCATGTAAGTACAGTTCTAAAAGAAATCATTTTTCTATACATTAATTAATTTAAAATCATAGATTGTTTATGGTGTTTAATGCTGATGAATTTGGTGTTACTGTTGCAAGACCAAACAGTGAGTCACAAAGAAGTGAACACAGACTGGCATTTAAAACGATGCATAGGCAAGACAAGTGAGTCGCTAAATATGTAACTCATCTCCTCAATGGTAAAATTTTAGATCTGCTTGGTTTCTTTTGTAAATTATACTCTAAAGGAGACAAAAATGTTGCTTTGAATTTATTTGTGTAGCAAGCCGCCTGCACATGAAGGATAGTACATGTGTGCTAGAATGTGAAATCTCATAAAGCACAAGGCAGCTTAGGCAAAGGGTCTTCCTGTCCGGTAGTCTGAGAATGTCTTCGTGGGATGGATGTTGGTTTTTAAAAAGCAATCCTCACAGACCCCTAACTATTAGATAAGAATTATGATTTTTAAAATCCACAACTCTGCTATTCATTTGAATTATTTACATAAGCAAGGCCTCTCCTTCTTAAATTGGAATCATACTGAGATATGCTTTTTGAGGCTTTTGGGTATTCTCAGTTAATTTAAATAGACTTGAGTAGAATGAAAATTGATCGAATATTGTATTATTTTTAAAGTCTCTTGCTTTTCACTTGAGAGATTTTTTCCCTTCCACTTTAATACATTGGCTCATTTCCATTTTTATGCTATTTCTTAGATATCATGATAATTATTGTTTTGATAAATTGCTACTCCCCATCCCCCCTTACACAGACACACTTAATTTTGTTAGAGAATGTATCTGTTATCAAATACAGTAAGAACTACTTCTGCATTGTAATGATTATGAATTTTTCAGAGATTTGATTTAACTGCCTAATTATGTTTAGAAGCTTCAATTTATGTGGTTTTGTTTCTCAGTGTCCTTTCATTAACTACTAAAAATTAATGCATTAGGAAAGTAGGTGTTTTCAACAAAGCCAGAACATTTGATTTATAAAACCAAAGCTTGATTTAAAGAGTATGATATGTCTTCAACCTGGTTGGGTATTATTTAAACTTTTCCTCTGATCTTTTTCTTTTTTTTCAGTAGCAAAAAGATATATTATCTCCAAAATGGCTAATGGATCTATCCAAACATTGGTTTTATAAGGAAATTGAAGAATCATTATTTACAAATATATTTGACAATTTTCCAAAAAGATAATGAGAGCAGACACGTGGTGTAAATAGTATGTTTTTGATAAAAATGTTCTCTTAGCCTAGCAACTAAATCAGAATGTTGAACAAACAAAATGAGAAGATTTTAAAATGCATTCTGTAGTATTTTAGTTAATAATTTTATATATGCTTCTTTAAGCTTTTCCCACTTTATAGATGTCAAAACTAAACAGCTTGTCCGAACAAAAGTCAGAATCTCACTTGAACCCAGCCTATTTTATCACCCACTGATACTTTCTCTAGTCTGTCAACTATGTAATGAAATATGTCATGAAATATTATTATTAAAGGCTAATTCTAGCTAATGTTGCAAGCATAAGGCAGAGAAGAAGATGAGAGATGAAGATTTAAGGGACAATCATACAGTATCCTAGGAGAAAGCCATATAATGGGGAAAGAATAAGATGATAGAGAAAAGAAAACAGTCAAGAAATTAACATTTCTGATCATCGTTCTAAGCTATATGACAGGGGTTACATGTTTAGGGATCTTTTATAATGTAAATTCCTGTACAAAGCCAGTACCTGTATTTTCTTTGTAAATCCATTACCATTTATATTGTAATTCTAATGATATTGGAGAAAATATGAATTATGAGTATGCTGTTAATATGATGTGCCCTGTATAATTTTGAACTCAAATGGTGAAGAGGAAGCCATGTTTATTTAAAATGTGGGAGCATCGTTTTTCTTAACATTTGTTTTTAGTGTTAATTTTATCTTGCAAGTAAGACCTTACTTGGAAAAAGGAGATGATCACATGGTGAAAGATGATCTTGTTAAAAGTCATCGCAGAACGGGTTAATTTGATTGAAAATGATCCCCCCACAAAAGTTTCCAGATTATAACTTACTCTCTTGTGCCATCATGGACCTTTCTAGTTATAATGGTGATATTAACATCCCAGCAACCTACATTCATATAGCAATTTTCAGTTTCCTGAGGGATAGCACCTGCTCTCATTTGTTAAATGAACTGGTTATACTTGCTTCTAAGTGAGGATCCAAGAGGACTTACCTAAGCACAGGAGGGCTTGAAGCTGATCTCCAACCTCTGCAGGTTTCATGGTCTTTCTACAGCACTCTGATAGCTCACAGCAGACTACACAGCTCAGGAAATAATTACAGTCTGCCACAATTTTTCTTAATTTTTAACCGAACAACAAAATTTCAACTCTAAAATTTGACGGACAGTGAGGTTAGTTTGAGAAGTTTAGAAACTCTTATTTTCCATTATCCCTGTTATCTTTTCACCTAGGACACAGCAAGTGACGTGCTCATTGCATGGGAAGAGATTTTCCCACTCCTGGCATGGCACTGCTTTTATGCTGTCACCTCTTTCCAGGGTGAGGAAGGGCCACAATAACTTTGCAAAGAAAATCCCGTATTTTCAAAGAGAGCAGAGAGTGTGGGGTGCCTACATGGAGTGGAGGTGGGAGAGAATGAGACCTTAGTAGAAACACTACCTGAAATAGGCATATAAAACAAATTACCCCAAATCAACAACTCATTATCATTACAGGGTTTACTTATTCGTAGATGTTTCCTTCATTTATCAGTCTAGGGCCTTATTTAACCTCAAGACTAATACTCAACAAAGCCACACACTGATCATGAGGACGCCTATACAGGGGCAAGTAGTTCCTCAAGGGGCATTTATTTCCGTGTATTTTCTAGGAAATGCTATTGGGAGGGTGTATTTTAATAATTAGCATTAAATTTGTTTCATATTTTTTGTCTGGTAGCTTTCTTGCAAGCTAAAGAATTTGGAAAGAATTGTTTATTCATTATTTATTTGTACAAAAATCAGACATAAAGTTTTGAGGACTGAATATTTTAAGCTGTTATTACCTTTCTAAAACAGCATTTTTATTTGCTGCACTAGTCTTTTTCCACGTATACTTCAAGTAATAGAATACTATCACTTTGAATTTTAAAATGTTATGCAAAACAAAAAAAAGAGGCTGGTCCTGGTGGCTCACACTTGTGATCTCAGCACTTTGGGAGGCTGAGGCAGGCAGATTGCTTGAGTCCAGGAGTTCAGGATCAGCCTGGGCAACATGGCAAAACACTGTCTCTACAAAACAATACAAAAGTTAGCTGGGTGTGGTAGCATGTTCCTGTAGTCCCAGGTACTTGTGGGGCTAAGGTGGGAGGATTGCTCAAGCCCGGGAAGTCAAGGCTTCTGTACACTGAACTCATGCCACTGCACTCCAGCCTGGGTTACAGAGCAAGACCCTATCTCAAAAAGAAAAAAAGAAAAATCACCAGCTTCACCATTTTGAACTATACGATTCTGGGTAAGACCACCTCAACCAAAAGGGTGTTGGTTTCTTGATGTGTAGAATGAGAATAATGTCCACTCACCCTGTAGGGTGTTTGGTGACAAAATAAGGCAAACCATTTCATCACCAGAACAAAAGTAATGGTATGGTAACGCCTGTGTTTATAGTCATCATGGTGGTTAGTAGAAGAATCAAATTTTGTCCATCTGATGCTCAAACTTTCTTATGAATCCTTCTTACCCACCACCACCTTCATTTAAAACAGTGAGTCTAAGGCCTTTCCGTTTCATACCACACCTGCCAGTCCTTGTGATACCGAATAATACGTCAACTGGAACACACCAGCAGGCTTGGTTTAACTCAGCTATTTACAGCTGCTAGTGTTTTCAGAAGCAAGCAAAAGTTAACTGTCTGGTCCCAGTGGTAACTATCTGATCTTTCACTGGTTGCTAGACAGCCTCAGAGGAACACCACCTGAATCAATCAGAAATAACTAGTAAGGAAATTGAATTAACATTTTGAATTTAAAAACTTCTTTCCAGGTACCTTTTTGACTAGGTATGAGTCACCCTTAAGGCTACTAATTTTGCTTCATTAATTTTTATTCATCTTGTATGCTGACTAAACAAGAAACAGCAATTACATCTTTTGAAAGACCTTTTGTAGTTTTTATCTTCTGTTTGTGATCTGGTAAGAAAAGAACTGTTTATATCTGAGTTTCATTTTCCCGAAATCTCTGCATTGGTTTGGATGTATCTCTAAATGTTATGTGTTAGAAACTTGTCTTAGTCTTTTTTTTTTCTGCTGCTGTAACTGAATACCACAGACTGGGTCATTTATAAAGAAAATAAATTTATTTCTCACAGTTCTAGAGGCCATGAAGTCCAAGTGCCTTGCAGCAGCATCTGGCCAGGCGCTTACTGCTGGCAGAGAGATCATGTGGTGAGAGAGCACAGGAGACAAAGACAGACACAGAAACAATGCATGCATGTGCAAGAGGGTAGGAGTAAGAGAGAGCTGAGAGAGTCACACTCACCTTTATAAAAACTCACTGTCGAGATAGCTAACCAACTCCGGAGATAGCAGCTTTAATCCTTCACAGGGTGGAGCCCTTATGACTGAATCACCTCTTAAAGATTCTACATCTCAACACTCTTACAATGGCACTTAAATTTCATCATGAGTTTTAGAGGAGACATTTAGATCATACTAAAACTTGATTCCCAGTGGGGTGGTATTGGGTGTTGGAACCTTCAAGAGGTTATCAAGCCATGAAGGCCCCCATGAGTGAATTAATGTTGTTTTCATGGGAGTGATTTCTTATAAAAAGACAAGTTCAACCCACTCTTGCTCTCCTCCCTCTATTGCCTTCTCTTTGCCCTTCTACCTTCTGCCATTGGGTGATGCAACAAGAAGGCCCTCATGAGATGCTGGCACCTTGATCTTTGACTTCCCGGCCTTTAGAACCATGAGAAAATAAATACATTTTCTTTTTCTTTCTTTCTTTTTTTTTTTTTTTTTGAGATGGAGTCTCGCTGTGTTGCCCAGACTGGAGTGCAGTGGCGCGATCTCGGCTCCCTGCAAGCTCTACCTCCTGGGTTCACGCCATTCTCCCGCCTCAGCCTCCCGAGTATCTGGGACTACAGGTGCCCACCACCACACCCGGCTAATTTTTTTTATTTTTAGTAGAGATGAGGTTTCACCGTGTTAGCCAGGATGGTCTTGATCTCCTGACCTCGTCATCCGCCCGCCTTGGCCTCCCAAAGTGCTGGGATTACAGGTACGAGCCACCACGCCTGGCCAAAATAAATACATTTTCTTTATAAATTACCCAGTCTCAGGTATTCCGTTATAGCAGCACAAAACAGACTAAGGCAGAGATCTAATCACAAATCTTACATGTTGATGTTAAAGATCGTTTTCTGAGTCAGTATTTTGATATCAACAGCTCTGTATTTTATATGTTGTGACCTACTACAAAGCAGAGAACTTTTATATGGCCATTTTGAGAAAATAGTTTAATTATTTCTCTTCCTTCTCTACTGACAAGTGAATGGTAATAATGAAAATTTCTCTCTCATTTGCCGTTTCTTTCTGCTTTACTGTATTGATAGACTACCTGTTATTAATGGTCATTACAGTACCTCTTATTTTCTCTTAAAGAACTTGTTTTATGTTTTCTTCAAGACACATGATAAGTAGCAAAGAGATGGTCCAGCATTGTTTACTGCAGAAAACAGTGCACTAGGAAGTTTGGCACCTAGGACCTATCTAACTTACACCATATCCTGAACCAAGTTACTTAAATTCTCTGTGCTTCTATAAGTTGGCAACAACAAAAGTATATGTGAAAATGAAAAATAAGAAACTAGATGAAATATGGTTATTATAGCTGCCCTTTGTTACGCAGTTGATAACAAAAAATACAGCTATTCTAAGGCCTTCAGAATAAATTACAGAATTAAATTTTTGAGAAAAATACCATTGATTTATTTCAGTTTAGCAATTTTTCAGAAGGTTTCAGTGCTTGACAGTAGAACTGTAAGAATATCCCGATTTATTAAAAGAGCTGGTTCATTCATTTACATTTATTGAGAACCTATAATGAGTCAGGCATTGTTTTAGGCACTAGGGATAAAGTTGCAAATAAACAAAACCTCTACTCCTGGAATTTAGAATCTTGTGAGTGTTCTTCTAGGTTATTTCCCCTAAAATTTAAGGTAACTAATTTTCTCAAATTAAAAGGAGTATTTTACCCTGCTGTAGTGCTATATGTGTGTGTGGTTCTTAAACTTCATGCTGTCCCGTGTACTGTTTAGTAACAGAATTGTTTATTATTATGATTCTGGTATGTTAATGAAGGGGTACTCATTTGCAAATAACTGTTTAATCTGATTAAAATCTGGCAGCTCTCTTAAAAATAAAGACAGTTAAAATGCATAGTCACTGGCCTGCTGTATTGAATATGCAATTGAAAAACATTAAGAAAGGCATATCCTATTTATCACTTTTAATGAATCTTTCACCCTGGTCCCACTGTAAGCCCTTGATGGTATTCCTGTCATCCCATCCATATGCTCCTAAAAGCATTAACTATTCTTGGCTCTGTGCATGCCTTAGTATAAAATCAAAATCTCTAGGTTTTGATCACATATAAGCAAGCTTAAAAAAATCATTATCATTACCATATCCTCATTAAGATGATGGGGCCCTGACCATCTCTTCATGTTTGCCTTGCAATCTAAAATTCATGTATGCAAAGGGAATTTTTCTTATCCTTTTGAAAGAAGAATGATAAATATTTATACAGCCTTAACTCTTTCAAGCAGGCATAGGATCATGTTTTAGAAATGACAGGAAGCTGCTCTGGGTTGTTTTTTTTTTTCCCCCCAGCATAATTCATCTTTCCAATAGCCACTGAAAAAAAATGGAATTGCAGATTTATCAATATTGGAGAATTTTCCTACCCTCTTCCCATTAAATATGTTTTGTCTTACGTTTCTGCAACCCTTTTGAGCCATGGCTTCGAAAAGCAAAGAGGTCCCTCTGCTTTTCAGACAGGGTTCCCCCAGAGAAATGGCAGGATGCCTACCAGGAATGCTGACCTGTGCTCAAGACCAAGATCCTAATTCCTCTACAGCCTTTTCCTTTTTTTTTTTAGCATATTTAGCAATAATCTGGACTCCACGTAACTAGTCACATATCCATACACTGTTGCTTTCTAAAAGTTACTCCTCTCTGAAGCAGCAATTAGAGCCCCAAGACAGTTTCCTACTTGAAATTAAAATTCCCTCATGACTACTTGAATAAAGATGTCCAGTAGTAGTGTTGAAGTTATGAATGTATTTCAGCTCACAGAGCTGTCTTCTTATAATAAATGGAAGATGTCTGTGAAGTTGGAATTTAGTTAAATATAGACCATCCTGGAGATAGTAGAAGTGCTATGGGTTATGTTACCAATAATAATCTAACTTGTCCTGCACCTGCAGTTGGACCTCCTCCATGTTATCACTTCTGCCAGTGACTCCCAAAAGCCAGGTTATTAATCTGAAGACAACTCAAGACTAAAACTACATCATTACTGTTATAAACCAGAAATAAAATTCTAAGCCCTCCACCCAACTGAATGGACCCATCCTCTTGGCCAGGGGCATTCAAAGTTAACCTGAAAAACTGTGATACTTTAGGCCATGAGAGGAAGCAGGGATGGGGGTTGGGGGAAGGGTAGGTTGGACATGCCTCATTATGCTCTCCTCTGTTTGGAATTCAGGTACAGCTGATCAGCAGTAACATTAAAACAGAGAACTTAAGACTGACAAAACAGACTTTTTGTAACAATAAGATACCAGATTCCAACCTGATTCTGGCACAGCATCACATGACAGATAACAGGCCCTAAAAGAAATAAAAATATTTTACCCCCAAATACATTTCTTTGACTTTTTTTTATTTTTTTGAGACGGAGTCTTGCTCCGTCTCCCAGGCTGGAGTGCAATGACACAACCTCAGTTTACTGCAATGTCACCTCCCAGGTTCAAGCGATTCTCCCGCCTCAGCCTCCTGAGTAGCTGAGATTATAGATGCCCACCACCATGCCCAGCTAATTTTTGTATTTTTAGTAAAGATGGAGTTTCACCATGTTGGCCAGGCTGGTCTCTAATTCCTGGCTTCAAGTGATCCACCCGCCTTGGCCTGCCCGAAGTGCTGGGATTACAGGCGTGAGCCACCATGCAGAAACCAGCTGTTAAATGCTGAGTAGTTCACCACATAGAGAAAGGCCTTTTAGAATTCAAGTGATCGTCTAAGGTTTATTTTAGCTGTATACTATCATGTGCAAAGTATTATAGCATTAAAATATCTCACCTTAGGCCTCTAGCCAATGCTTTTATTTAATTAATTTATTTATTTGAGACAGGGTCTCACTCTGTTCCCAGGCTGGAGTGCAGTGGCACGCTCATAGCTCACTGGTGCCTTGACCTTCTGGGCTCAAGTGATCCTCCCACCTCAGCCTCTGGAGTAGCTAGGACCACAGGTGTACACTACCATGTGCAGCTAATTTTTTTTTCTTTTTTTTTTTTTTTTCTGTAGAGATGGGGTTTCACTATGTTGCCCAGGCTGGTCTCAAACTCCTGGGCTCAAGTGATCCACCCACCTCAACCTCCCAAAGTGCTAGGATTACAGAGTGAGCCACAGTACCCAGCCTATGATTTTAATGACTTGAATATTCTCAAGGTCTCTTAGTTCCTACAGTGCAGTAATTTTGTAGCAGTTTGAAAATCCAGACTTACTAAATAGGCTTTCCCAGCTACTCCTTGAGTTGGCTCTGTTTCTGCTATTTAGTCTCAGGAACCATTGCAGTGGCTTCTATCTACATCTGTGATAAACAGCTTTTCCTAGAACAACTTGCAGACATGGCAATGTTCAGGTTTAAGTAGAGGATGTACTATTGTGTTTGGCAGGAGAGGCCATTAAAAAAAAAAAAAAAAAAAAAGCAGCCCTCATACTAAATTTCTTTTGAAAGGTGTTACTGATCAAAAAATATAGCTCAGAATTGAAAATTGTTTGGACTAAATAACTGTGTCCTTTCTCTCACCTTCTCACTCAATCCTTCCCCCAAAGTAGACTGATACGAAAGAGTACATAGGATTGCTTAAAGCTTTTATCTTTCTTGGTAATTACCCTGGAAGAATTTTTAAATTATTGATTTAAGTGAAGTCTTTTATTCTTGGTTTAAATGTATACAAAAACTACTCACATGCTCACCTGCAATCTTGATTTTCTTTGAATTTCCTCTGTTTTCTTGCTTGTCTACATCAAGGGGAAAGAGGGAGAGAGGATAGGTCTGAACCAAAGTACTCTCACTTAAATGGCATGATGTGTATATGTATCTATGTATATGTGCATGCCTGTGTGTGCACACAGCAAATTACTGGTTGCAATAAAATTTGTTAGAATTTCCATTTAGCTTCATTTAGAATAGGTGAAGAGAAATAAATACTAGATCAATTTTCTTTCAAGAAAGATGTTTTAGAAGAAGTGGTATTCACTTTTTAGGTCATCATTGACATTTCTCAATGTTATATCCCTATAAACTGCATATCAGGACTTGTACATGCTTGAAGAAGCTACATTTTCACCGCAGGAGAGGAAATCAGAATAAAGCATTGAGGTGCAGGTGCGCAGTAATACAAGTGGGCTCTTTCCCGTGAAGCCTGAATGCCTGGCCAATAATGCAGAAGCTCTTGGAGCGGGGCTCTCAGGGTCTCCCGGAGCTAAGCCAAGAAGTATGGGGGTGGGGCGGCGGGGGGGGGTGGTCAGGAGAGAATAATTGTTATTCAGTCTTCTTTAATGAGATGTATTGCCCACTGCTGAAAGATTGTGGCAGTGCCTTTTGTTATGCTAATTAGACACCATTAGAGCTTGGCTCTCTTTGATTTCTGCTTAATCTTTTCTGCTTCCTCAGCCTCAATCCTGACTGGCAAATGGTTGAAAGATGGTGGGGTGTACTGCACGTGTTATTTATTGCTCACATCTATGCTGAGTTCTTTGGGGAATGGGGGGTAATGTAAGATTCATCTTACCAAAGGCAGTACGTGTTTTGGACATTCATTTTTGGCTTATTTTTTTTTTTAATGAATTTTTTGATAATGATTACTTTCTGCCTTTTAAGTCCAAATGCCACCGTTTTTTATATGGTTGCTTTTGCAGCCACACTGAATGGAAAATGACAGATTGGAAAATGTAGATGGCCTCTCCTTGGTTGCCTGGATTTCCCTAAAAACAGTGAGCAAGTTGATCATGCCATAAGGTTTTAGGGAGGCTGTGGTCAACCAGAAAAATGGAAGCAAGAATAATTTAATGGTCAAAAAGAGCAATTTTGCTATTCAGAATTTCTGCCTTTACAGTTTATAGACGTGTATACATTCCTTCCTAAAACTAAAACATTACGTTTGCACGATCACCACAATTAAGAGTGTGGTGAGTTTCTTTTTTAATTTTTTTGAAAAATGACTAATATCGTTTCTAAAACAGTGAAATGGTAGATTTCTGCTAAATTTTTAAAAACAACATCATCGTATTTTAGAGCAGCCCTCTCCAATAAAAATATGGTATCAACCACAGATGTTACTTTAAATTTTTTGATAGCCACATTAACAAAGTAAAAAGAAACAGGTGAAATGTGTTTGAATAATGTATTTTATTTACTCCAGTATATCAGAAGTATTATCATTTCAGCATGTATTCAGTATAGAAATTAATGAGATGTCTTACATTCTTTTATTCATGTTAAATTTTTGAAATCCAGTGTGTACTTTGCACTGGTGTGTGTTTTGTAACACATCTCAATTTAGATTTGCCACATTTTAAGTGCCCAGTGGCCACATATGACTGGGGCTACTGTATACACAGTGCAGTTTTAAAGTCATTGAGTAATTCACCCCTTGCCTAAAACAACTGTCAGGATAGAATCCATTTTTAACATTATAGATTAAATATTATGAGGTACGTGAGCTTGACCAAGTCACTTAATCTCTAAGGGGCCTGTATTCTCATCTGTAATGTGAAGAGTTTGTCCTAAATGATCTCTGAAGTCCTCTCTTCTATCCAATCCAGCTCTGAATTCATGATTTTAAAACTTCTCATTTAGAAGTTGGGTAGGCTGGAGTTTATCCATCCTTTCTCATAATTTAGTATTTGAAAAGAAGCTTTCTTATGCCATAAAGATAATTAGAAAGTGTCCTGCATACCACGCCCACACCTTTTTTTCTTGCAAATGTCTGAATCTTTCTCTGAATTATTCTGAGTTTTATACCATTGGTAATGCCTGGTAGTGTAGCTCACTGAGGTGCCTGACGCCCTGTGCTTTTGGAATGAGGACTTGGAGCAATGAAGATGTGAGGGGAGTTGGCAAGTGGTTGCTGCAGATTACTAGATTACATAAACAATCTCTCTCTCCAATGCTTTTGCTTTTGCTTTTCTTTTCTTTTTTTTTTTATTTGGCTTACTTTTTGTATTGTCAGTGAAACAAAGCTTCTACAAGCACCTTCCAAGAAAGTGACCTATTAAATGTTATCACTGGTTACTTGTCTGCCTTTTGGAGATGGGGAATGTATGAAAAAAATGTTTTCCCAGAAGCACAGCGCAGTATTCATACATATTTTTGCCCATTTGTGAAAAAATGGACATTTCCTTATTTTAGTGTTTCTTTGTTGAAAATGAAGCGAAACTTTTTTCACATATGTACTGTATGTAGGTAATTTAGATTTTTGGTTTTGAATTGCTTTTTTAGCAGTTTATTTTTCTGTTGGGAGCATTTATTGTTTTCTTACTGTTTTGTAAAGGCTCTTTATATATACTATGTAACATATAACATGTCATTTATATATATCATACTTGCAATTTTTTCTATTTGCTTTTTGACTTTATGACAATCTTAATATACTTTTTTTTAATCAGTGGTTAAAAACTTCTCATTTATGGCAACATGGCATTATGTTAAAAATGTTTCATCAACACGTTACGTGTCTAATAATTTATATTTCCTCCAAGTATTTTGTGGCTTCTTCTTTTTCATCTTTTCAACTGACAAATAAAATCATATCTCTTTAAGGTGTACAACCTACTTTTATGAGTAGGTCCCTTTTTGAGAATCTGCTCTCAAAGAAGACTGGCTTAGACTTGCCAAGTAATGGCTGAGAGAGACCAATGGGAATAGATCAGGAGGGTGGAAGTGAATGGAAATTCTGTTCAATTTTTAGGTTTGGGCTTTTCATAAAAAAGTTCTACACTTATATCCAGTGTTGGTTCCACTGGCCCTTTCCATGAATCAGATCTCATGGATAGATCTTACTGGCAGTATCTAGCCATAGGACTTCAGTTTTCAATGCTGAGCACTTTCCCAGGCTGCCTGGGCATGACAGAGCTTGCCCAGTGTGGGGAAAAACAGACCTGATGTACTTTGCGCCGGCTCCGTGATAGGAGGGTCAACTTGTTTGGGTTTGTTGAGAGGGTAGATTTCATGTTATATGTTCTTACCACAATTTTTTTTTAATTCCGCAAAAAGCATTATAGGCAATACCTTTGAATGCTCTAGAATACTCAGAATGTACAGGCAGGTGGTTAAAATGCAGCTGCTTTTTGAACTGGCAGTTTAGTTAGCACTAGATATGGATCCCTGATGCCAGGCAGGAAGGCATCAGCGTGGCATTTCCTGTGTAACTATTTACTCTTACTATTGGCTCTCGATCAGCAGATGAAAATAGCTTTGTTACTAAGAATGGGATTTTGCCCCCAGCAGGGAAGAGACTACCTTGGATTGTCTTCCTCTTACTAGGGTAGACACGGCTAGAAGAAAACCAACCAGCGTGAAGAAAAGCACAAGGGGATTCTTGTTAGAAGAAACTTCATGGTCTGATTTGATTCAGTAGAACTGCCTCGGGTCTGGTCTTTGTATCTTGTATCACTGCACAAAGAAGGGAAGAAGAACTTTTGAAAAGCCAAATTGTTTTGCAATTTTTCTTTCTACTTAGGTTATTTCTGAAATGCACAGAAGGAAGAAATAAGGTTACTAAGATACTCATGTCAATTAATAGATAAGCATATATACTTAAAAATGTGGCTATTCCACTTCAAAGGAACATTCTTCCCCTTTTGAGTACATTTATATCTATTAATAAGTGTATCTAAAGAATTTTTTTTTCCACAGAGGACAGTGTTTTCAAATAATCTAACGAATGCCTTTTTTTGTCATTGTTTAAGAATCAGTTACCAGTTCTAGCGCTTTGAGAATAAACTGTCCAACATCTTCTCTTAAGAACGCTTAAGTAGACCAATAAACTGATGGCTAGCATTTTGAATACGATGGACTTAAAGGCTCATTACTTGTTTTCTATGCTGTCATCATTTTTGACACACATTCCTGTGTCGTGGCCCTATTTCATTATAGAATGGCATTGTGGGGTAAGGATGATATTAAATTTTAATGTTATTGCTATTATTACTGTTGACCGTTTTTAGCATAAGTATGCCTGGTTCTTTAATTCCAGCTTCTGCAGGGCCAGAAAATAGAAGTGTGCATAAACAGTCAGGAAAATTACTGTATACCCAGGAGACCCAGCATCGCATGCTCTGCCTGTTGTGAATGATGAATCAAAATGGAAAGGTTATCATTTTCATTAGCTAGGAAAGAACAAGACCATACTTTTCTCCAAGTGTAATTACAGCGGTTCACTGGCAACATTACACTGCAGTAATTAGTCTAAAGGTGTATGTGAGGGCAGGCTTTTGCACAGACACTAGAAATATTATTTCAGAGTTTAAGGTCACAGCCTTGTGTTTAACATGTTCCAGGCAGCTTAGGGGGGGAAAAAAAACCTAATTTGACTGGAGCTAAGGAAAGAAAGACATTTGACATTTCCCAGAGTCTTGCATTCAGAAACCAGTCAGGTCGAAAAATTGTATTTTATTATCTACAATAAAAGAAAAAACTTAGCTACAGAAGTAGCATGTCAGAATATTCTGTAGGATAAACACAGATAAAATTCAAGTTTATTAGGACCATGATGTAAATGATTACAGGAACTTTTACTATGTGTGTTTTAATCTCCATTCTTTTCCTAAGGCAAAGAATGGACAGAAAAAATAATTGTCAGCAGTTCTTCAAGGAAAACAAAATAGTTTCTTTCTCCTTAACACTGTTTTCAAGAAATAAATGTCTGTCTTGCACAGGTCCATATATCTATGTCCTTTGTGAATGTTTTGGTACTCTAAATAGTAATATTGAAATCTTTTTGTAACTCAGCATCTCAGAATACAAATTGATTGACATTATTTTCCAAAGCCACGTCAGGCTTTCTGTTCACGTAAAGCAAAAGTAAGAAGAAAAAAAAAGTTATAAAGAGAAAAGCAAACTTTACAGTTTATGTTTAAAGCCATATATGAGTTTAAGAGAAACCTTTTCTTTTCCTAGTCCAAAGAATACTTTTGCAAGCAACATTTCTTACTGGGTTAAAAGTATTAGCCCAAATACCCTGATGTCTTTGTTTAATTTGAGTAATGTCTGCCTTTCTTCAAACAATTCTGTTTCTCTCTTTATATCCTTATATAGCCTTGTAGAATATTGTTTGTTTCAGGACAAATGATGACTTAGAGTGTACTTGAGGAGCATTCATTCAGCAACCAAGTTCTGTTGGAAACCACAGCTTTTTAAATGCAAGTGTGTGTTTTATCTGCATTCTCTGCTGGCCATATGGTTAGAACTGATGTTTTTCACAACTTCAGGCACTTGGGAAATTTAAGCATAGATGTGACACAAATGACACAGCTAGCTGATTATGTAACTTACTGAAAAATCTACCCCAAAATTGAATTTAAAAACATTGCTATTTGTTTGTCACAGATGTTTCTCTACTCAAGGAAAAGTCATACACTGCAGAATTAGATCCGTGATGTTGTAAGTTTTCCACAGCTAGCAATTAAATAGGAGGCATTGAGTAGTGGGAAGAGTTCAAAGACTTCCCTTTCTTCTGCCACTGCCACTGAGCAAATCACCCATCTTGCCAGACCTTAGTTCTCTCCCTGTGGAATCAGAGAGATTGCTAAGCCGCCTCCAAGGTCTTACTTTCTTTGTCTGTCTAGGGGAATACTGCTTTTATTTTCTGCCTTTGTGGTTTTCATTAAAAAAAAAAAAAGTATAAGAGCTTTTCTCATATCTTTTCAACAAGGCCTAGAAAATTGTAGCACACTCTTTCTTTCACAGCTGGGGTCGTATTTCCCAGCAGCCCTGCGAGGTTGGCAGTAATGCAGGGTCTTGTAGAGATGTTTCCTGCGCCCTCCTTCACTTTAGTGACCCAGTCAGAGAAAGCAAGGGATGGTTTTACAGGAATATTTTTATAATTCATTTTTCATAAAATGTCTTTAAATAACGTTCAAATGATGAAATGAAATTCTGTACATCCTAGGAAAAAATTACTTTCTCTACTTACGTTTGATGAATACATTATAAAGTATGCCTAGGTTGTTAAAGCAGGTGCCAGAACCAACAGCCACTTTCAAAAGTCCATAGAGCTGAATTAAGTAAAAGAATAAGCTCTGAAGGTAAGAATTGTCCCTTACTTCAGATAGCTACAATCAAGTTACTTTCCTGACAGATCTCTTAAAAGGCAAAGCTTTGTAAATGGAAACTGAGTTTCCCCTGGAAATACTGTAGCATTTGTATTCTCAGCAGAAGCTTTTAACCTCTAGCATGTTACAGAAATTAAATAAACATCATTTTATTTAACCAGCCATAAACTATATGCCTACAAACAAATCAGAAGGAAAAGGACATCTTTCTTAGGATTATAAGAAAATACTCTGGGGCCGGGCTTGGGGGCTCACGCCTGTAATCCTAACACTTTGGGAGGCCAAGGCAGGCAGATCACGAGGTCAGGAGATTGAGACCATCCTGGCTAACACAGTGAAACCCTATCTCTACTAAAAATTTAAAAAAAAAAAAATTAGCCAGGCGTCGTGGCGGGTGCCTGTAGTCCCAGCTACTTGGAAGGCTGAAATAGGAGAATGAGGTGAACCTGGGAGGCGGAGCTTGCAGTGAGCCGAGATCGCACCACTGTACTCTGGTCTGGGCAACAGAGCAAGACTCCATCTCAAAAAAAAAAAAAAAAAAGAAACAAAATACTTTATTGAGATTTCCTTTTTTTTTTTTTTTCGGAGATAGGATATCTCTCTGTCACCCAGTCTAGAATGCAGTGGTGCAGTCATAGCTCACTGCAACCTTGAACTCCTGGACTCAAACAATCCTCCTGCCTTAGCCTTCCAAGTAGCTGGGACTACAGATATGCGCCACCACACCCTGCTAATTTTTTAAATTTTTTTGTAGAAACAAGGTCATGCTATGTGGCCCAGGCTAGTCTCTAACTCCTGGCCTCACATGATTCTCCCCGCCTTGGCCTCCCGGAATGCTGGGATTACAGGTGTGTGCCACCCACCACACCCACCCAAGCTTTGTTGAGATTTTGGCAGACTTCTCTAAGGAAACTTCAAGTCACTCAATAGCCTCTTGAGACACCTTGTAATTGTTTCCTGGCAGGTACTGTATTGAAAATCAAGTTGTTGGTTTAAGTACAGCAAGAAGGTAGCTGTAATTTGCAGAGGGCTCTAAGCATATATTACTGTTTAAAAAAAGAAAGAGAGAGAGACAGAAAGAGAGAGAATGAGAGAGACAGGCTTGATTTAGTGTACATACTTTCCTTCAGCTGATTCCCATGAAACCTTTGGATGTCCTGATCCCCTACCTACAGATCTACCTTCAAGAATGACTTAAACTTCATAATTGAAAGATCCTTTAAATATTGTAATCCACCTCCCCTTCAGCAGCCCTCCTCTCTTCTCCCTACTTCCGTCCCACTTCTACCAGCCTCTCATTTTTAGATGAGGAAAGTGAAGGCCCAAAACATAGGTCTCTTTTATCTCAAAAATAATCTACTCAGACCCTGTGTCTTTGTCCCCTACTGACCAATCCATATATATGGCATCTGTTGATTTCAAAGAACACTCTTCAGACTCTTCTTCCTTGGATTCTTCTAGAACTATGTGCTTCTGCTTCTGACCTTTTGTTATCCATCCATCACTTTCTGCTTTCTTCCTGACCTTGAATGTTACAATTCTCTTGACGCCACCCACTAGACCATTCTTTGGACTTAGAATTTCAGTTGTATCTTAATCATTTCTGCTGAACAATTATATTGTGCTCTTAGTTCATTTTCTGTTGCTATAACAGAATACCCAAGACTGGATAATTTATAAGGAAAATAAATTTATTTGGCTCATGATTCTGGAGGCTGAGAAGTCCAAGATCAGGCAACCCATTTAGTGAGAACTTCAACTCAGCAGAAAGCAGAAGGGCTTTCAAAGAGACCAAACACGAAAGGCAGCCTCACATTATAACAACTGGCTCTCATGTGAACTTATCCATTCTCTCAAGAACTGACTCAGTCCCTGGAAAAAGATGTTAACCGATCTTAATGGCCTAATCACTTCTTAAAGACACCACCTCCCAACACTGTGACATTGGCAATTAAATTTCAGCATGAGTTTTGTCAGGGACAAACCATAGCAGGCTGCCAGTCACACATTTTATGAGAACCATGGTTTTCAACCTCTTCCTTACTTGTGGGATTTTGTCCATTTTTCACAATGATGTAACCTTTTCCTGTTGGTAGTTTCAGCTGTTAGGCAAGGATCTGTCAGCGATGGTGAGGCAGCCATAGAAGTTTGCTTCTCAGATGAGTGTCGAGTCTCCTTAAGACAAACTCTGATCCCTTGTAGTGGACTACCTCTGCCATTAGCATAATAGATACCTGGGTGGTGCGGTCCTAGAGTCCTGAAGATATCTGTAGCTTTGCCACTTTTCTCCAGATGCCCTGCCTTAGTTCTGTGACTAGAACTTCCTTACTCGGATAGCAGTGGCACTCTTTGGTTATGGCAAGCCAGGATGATTACTCTCAATTTTGTTATATGAGGGTCTTTAACCACACAGGGCTACCATATGGGGTGGGAGAGACAGCAGCTGGAAAGTGTAGGGGAAGTGGCTCATTTTAAAAAGAAATTTGAGGCTTGTATATATTTGCTTAGCCCACAAGTTCCTTTGCAACCAAGGTGAAGTTCCATCTTCCCGAATGTCATCTGAACTCATTCTTCCATAACTTCAGTGTTGACTTTAATATTATTTGGAATAGTTGATTCTCTTAAAGGTTATATTTGATATTCACTTCAGTGTGACTTCATTCATTAAAAAATATTGAGGAAAGCATTTATTATTTTTTGTTTGTTCATTTGTTGTGATAGGTTCTCACTCTGTTGCCCAGACTGGAGTGCAGTGGCATGATCAAAGCTTACTGCAGCCTCCAACTCCCAGGCTCTGGCAAGTCATATATATTTAGAATATATATGTATACATATATTTATTTTAAGGGGTGAGGACAGATTGCAGCAGCTTTTGATCAAAGCCCTAGCCTTCCTAGGCTCATTTTTGCTCAGTATGCTCTGGAGATTTTGTTTTGTTTTGTTCTGTTTTGAGACAGAGTCTCACTCTGTCACCCAGCCTGGAGTGCAGGGGTACAATCTCATCTCACTGCAACATCTGCCTCCTGGGTTCAAGCAATCCTCCCACTTCAGCCTCCCAAGTAGCTGGGACTACAGGCACATGCCACCACGCCTGGCTAATTTTTGTATTTTTAATAGAAACAGTTTCACCATGTTGGCCAGGCTGGTCTTGAACTCCTGGCTTCAAGTGATCCACCCACCCTGGCCTCCCAAGGTGCTGGGATTACAGGCGTGAGCCATTGTGCCTGGCCTCTGGAGATGTTTTATTTATTTATGTACTTATTTTTCTGAGACAGGATCTTATTCAGTCACCCATACTGGAATGCAGTAGAATGATCACAACTCACTGCACCCTCGACCTGCCAGGCCCAGGCGATCCTCCCACCTCAGCCTCTCGAGTAGCTGGGACTAAAGGCACACACCACCACACTCGGCTAATTTCTGTATTTTTCATAGAGGCGGGGTTTTGCCATGTTACCCAGGCGGGTCTCAAACTCCTGGACTCATATCTGCCCACCTCTGCCTCCCAAAGTGCTGGGATTACAGGCATGAGCCACCGGGCCTTGCCAGTGACACTGGGGACACAAATAGGATGACTCCTCAGTTGAGGACACAAATAGGACGACTGAAAAAGGGTTTGCCACTATGAATTAGTGCACATTGCGGTTCTCCTGAGTCTCTTTGGCAAATAATAGTTAAATACTCACCTACAAATAGTTCTCTTATGATTGATTAAAAGCCCAGCTTTCTACCATATAAACATAGCAAGTCTTTTTAACTCTGTGTATATTACTGTCATTGTTATCATCTCCAGATGAAATAGAGCAGCCCAGACATGATGGCCCTTACTCTCCACATTGATTCTAATAAGAAGAAAGAAGCAGCATAGTTTTCAGTGGATCTACAATTTCACATTGTTGTTAATTTCCTGAAAACTTGATGTTAAATGAAGTGTAATTGCAGATTTCCTTAAGAACCATTGACAGATACTTATCCTAAGTCATAAGCAACTCACACTGTGAAATGTGTGCAAACATTCTAAGTTTTCTTCTAGAAGAATATACTTCAGTGAGACCCAATATTCCCCAGCCCTTTTCGACAAACAGAGCCATTGAAGCTCAACATAGAAGTTGGGGGAAATTTCTTTTTTGCCACTTGATTTTTTTAAGGGGATTAATGTTGCCAGAACTTCCTTTGTTTTTCAGAGAATGAAAAGAGTCTTTAATAAGTGTCATCTCAGAGACCTTACAACTTTTGGCTAAGAGGGCTACACTTTGAATGAGATAGTAAACTAGATAGTAAATTATGGTGTATTTAGGTACTGGCATTGTATGATGGAGAGGGGAGTTTGATTTTTTTTTTAATTGTTAGGTGGTCTATTTAGTGCAGCTGTGTTTATGTTTCCTTCATGGTAACCGCCTGAACATGGTGACAAGTCCCTACAAATGAGAATAGGCATTTTAAAAAATTATCTTGCCAATGGGCTTTAATTTGGGGGGTCATAATTATTAAGTAGCAATGGTAAAAATAATCCCCAGCACAGTCATTTAATATAGTTGGTTGGCTGTATCAGACATTTTGACAATCTTGTAAAAAGAGTAATTGAGGCTAGGCATGGTGGCTTACACCTGTAATCCCAGCATTTTGGGAGGCCAAGGTGAGTGGATCACCTGAGGTCAGGTGTTCGAGACTAGCCTGGCCAACATGGCGAAACCCCATCTCTACTAAAAATATAAAAATTAGCTGGGCATAGTGGCACATGCCCATAATCCCAGCTACTCGGGAGGCTGAGGCAGAAGAATCGTTTGAACCCAGGAGGCGGAATTTGCAGTGAGCCAACATCACACCACTGAACTCTAGCCTGGGTGACAGAGCAAGACTCTGTCTCAAACAAACAACAAAAAAAAGAGTAATTGATACCTTAAATGCTGCATTTCACAGTAGAATAAACTTGGAAATTTTAAATTTCCTGAGAATAGTCACACTTCTTTACCCATTGTTTTGGCTGATTTACTTCTTTGCTATTAAAAATGGGTGCTTAGATCATAATGTACATCAATCCTGTAGAAAATTAGCAGTTCCATATTTTTGCTGTCTTTCTCTTTAAAAAATAATAAATGAACATGGGGCCATGAGTGCAGCATAAAGACAGTTGACTGTGACAGAGAAAATGTATATAATAAGTAAATAGCTCTGTGAATTACTCAGTACTTTCAGAATTGTGTGTAAGATATGAAATGTGGAGGTGCAAGGTCCTAATGACTGGTTTCCAGAGGCATTTTCTTTAGTGTTACATCCCTTATAACTCAAATTAATGTTTATTACTATTCTTTTATATTGCCAAAATATTTTCATGAGTTTGGATTAGAAGCAGCTTGTTCTGGCTTGTTTTGCAACTTTGTTTCAGGAAACAAAGTGATATTTAGAAGATTTTTGTATGTCATAGAAGCTTTAATTATCTTACTTATGTTGAAGGAGATTAAGTTCTGTTTCAGAGTTATGTAAGAAAATAAGAGTTTATACTATGCTAATTTTATGTTGCCAGATAATTAATGTCTTTCAAAAAATTTGAATCCGTGATTTGAGCAGTGTTCGCTGTTAAATAACCAGCAATGTAGAGTCTACTTTAAATTTAAGAAGACGCTACTTGGTCCAGACCTACTTGGGCTGGCCTTTATTTTAATTTTATTTTTGGATTCACAGGTGTTTACCTGTTTTTTCCCTCCCCTTCTCTCCACAGATTGGTGAAAGACAGCAAGTGTTAGTAACAGAAGAGTCTTTTGATTCCAAGTTTTATGTTGCACACAATCGATTCTATGAGCAGGTAAGAGGCACTTCAGTATTCTTGAGTTTTCTCCAAAACGAGAAAGAGTTCTGAAAGTTTAAGCAAAGGGCATAAAGGGGAGAGTGTTGAATCTTGTCACAACAAGGCTGTTTTATAGCCTCAAGCCAGCCAGGCTAACATGGGCTCTATCTTTGTGACTTACTCTACAATATGTTCTGTACAAAGGAATAGGTGTATTTAGTCTGTTTTAGTTCACATTAATCTTTGACAGGACCAGCCTTAGGCTTTTGGGCTTTTGGAACTAGGCAATTAGCACTGCCAGAATTCCCACACCCTGGCAAAGCAGAGGGAAAGTCCTGCTCAGACGACAGGAAGGATGTCTGCATGGGCGACAGCGGCGTGAAAGGGCAGGGATTTCCTCTCACCGGCACATCAACCGGACAGTTTTTTTAGTTGGTCGGTTGGTTGGTTGGTTTTTTAGTTTTGTTTGGTTTTAGTGTTTGTTTTTGTTTATTTGTTTTTGTTTTTGTTTTTAACTTCTACCTTGATAAAAATGCTAGGAGCAGAGGAAAAAGAGTCTATTCCTTGGACTCAACTCAAATTGTATGAACGACTGTGCAGAACAGTGTGAGGATCAAACCAGCTTCAGTGTGAGAGCTTTGGAGGCCATCCCTAGGGGTGCCCCCGCTTACTAGCCCTCCTTCCCTGCCCATCTAAGCTGGCCTGCATTTGCCCACCGAGGAGCCTGACTTTTGTTTCAGCAGTGGGGTTTCTGCTCCTCCAGGTGGGAGAGCAATTCCAAAGTGACTGAGGAAAACAGAGTGCCTCTTTCGGGGCATTGACCCTGTCAAGGGCCAAGGCCAGGGAAGAGATGGGATACGCCCTCCTCTCCCATCTCATGATAGCCTGTGTGGGAGACTCTCATGGGCATATGGAGATCTTCATTGATCATTCTGGATTGTATTAAAATCAAATGGAGCTTCCTGCTTTTTTGCTTCTTTCTCATCAGATAAGAGGTGAAAATGTTTGCCGTGGGTCATGGCTGAAATTAGGGCTGGAGAAGACGCTGAAGGCCAATGTGGACAAGTCGGATGAGGGATGGGCAGAGGAAGCAGGCTGCCTCTGTCAGAAGGCAGGAAAGCAGGAGCTGAAGAGGCCCCCAGCATTGACATTCCCCAGGGAATCATCTCAGACTGGGCAGTGGGTCCCCAGGAAACAGGGGAGCTTTCAAAGCCCAGACTAGACGTGCTCTGTTCAGTACCAGTGGAGACTGCAGTTGAGGAAGGGCTCCCAGCACTCTGTGTCTGGACTGCGTCGCTTCTCCATTTCCCATCTCATTAATATACTCCAGAGGGCCATTTTCCTATTCAGGCCAACCTTCTGCTCAGCCCTGGGGAGGAGCTTGATTGCATTTTGGTTGCCTCTTCTCTCTCCTTTCTCTTGCCATCTGGGTTTTGCCTCAGCAGGGAACTTTTTTCCCTTCATTTTAAAGGCAGTGGCATGCCTCGTTAGCTGCTTCCTCCAATTTAAAGCAGCCGGGCTTTTTCCAATTATTAAAACTGGAGGAGGGGAAAACACTGAGCCCTTCATTCAGATCAAGGCAGCAGATCAAGGAGGGTTATTTTTCCCCAGAATAGTACCAAATCTCCCAGGGTTAGTTTGGTCTAGAGATTTTCTTATTTTATAAAAACTGATTTAAAAGGGCTTTTTATATCCTAACACTAAAGCTCTTTTAGTTCGTTTTGCCTGCCATAAGTAATTCACCACCCAGGTGACCTTTTTCTTATACTTTGATGAAGCAGTGTACTCAGTGGTCATAAAAATCAAACTCAGACCAAGATTCAATTTTGCCTCTCAGAGAGATTGGCTGTGGAACTCCTGGCTCTCATCTGACTTTTCTGTCTCTACAACTAAGCATATCAAAGATTTTCTAGGAATTATTTTTCTAAATAAGATGAGTTCCAGAGGTGAAGATTACATCTAGAGATCCAAGCATTACTGGATTAGAATTGGTCTATTTATTTTGGATTCTAACTTGAAAAGCCTGGCAGGTCGCTCCAGTGCTGAAATAGAAGTGTGAGGGAGACGTCATGCACGCAAGCTACCTGCAGGTCCCAAAGGAAGGGAAACGTTTGCTCGAGGTAAACAAGCACTTTTATCAGGAATCTCTAGTGGAAAGAGACGACCTGACGGTTTCCTGTGAACAAGCCAAAGTACCCTTCAGAGGACTGGTTCTAGATGGAGGTAGATCCCCAGGACTGACAAACACATGCTTTTTCTAACAGAGCCAGGGAAAGGAATGGCAGCCGTTCGTTTCAGGAGTCCTTTAGCTCCAAACAGTGGTGTTCGGTGCTATTGGAAGGTTCTTTTAAATGTTTCTCCTTCTCCCTCCGAACACAGCACACCCACGTGCGCGAACACAGACACACAGGCCTGTGTTTGAAGTGTCTTTTCAAACCGTTACTCTGACAGCTCACTTGGAAAGTATTAAAAGTATAAGGCTTTCATCAGTATTGTCTCGGTTTTCCTCATTGCATGGAATAGCCAAGAGCAACATATCAAAGGCCTGTCCAGAAGTGACTGACTGATTGCTGGGGGATTTCCCAGGTCTGCCTTCCACGTGCCTCGGGACATTAGGCGCATCCTGCACTGGAAAAGCACTGCCTAGGGGGCCCGGGGTCCCCTCCCAGAAGTGCCTTTCCTTCCTGCAGGCTCCCCAGACTCTTGAGCAGCTAGAAGATAGAGCCCACTTTGGAGGGGATCCCAGAATAGAAAAATGACACGGAGGGACAATGAGGAAACCTGGATAATGAAGTATGCCTTCGGTTAATAGTATTAATAATATATCAATTTGGGTTCATTAATTGTGGCAAATGTACTATGCTAATGTAAGATGGTAAATAATAAGGAAACTGGGAGTTGGGTATACAGGCGCTCTCCATACTATCTTTGCAAATTCTATAAAGCTGATACTGTTCTAAAGTAAAATGTTTATTTTAAAAATTAAGCCTCTGAAACAAATGTGTTTAAGGTTTTAGTGCCAAAGAACCCTGCGTTCATGGGGAAAATGGTTGAAGTGGACATCTGTGAATCAGGCAAACATTTTATGAAAGGGCAGCCGGTATCTGATGCCAAAGTGTACACACCCTCCATCAGCAAACCGCTAGCAAAGGGAGAAGTCTCAGGCTTGACAAAGGTAAGTAAAAGATGCTCTCCTCTCTACACTGCTAGTAAAACAGCAGCTGTGGAAGCACAGTGATTCCAGACCATGTTTCTGTTATCATTTATAGTTCCCTTTTTATGTATGCATGAGGCTTTAATCCTTTCTGACAGATTGAAATCTGAATTAGAAAGATGTGTTTTTGCTGATGCTGATAGCTTTGCTTCTCTGGCTGTAAAGGGAAGAAGCTGTTTCTGCTTCCAGTTTAGAAGCAGGGGGTAAAAGCCATTATTTGCAGGCGAAAATGTCGACAGCAAAAGATGATCTGATCCAGTATGTTTCTATGTCAGTAGATCCTGAGTGGAAGGGGATAAGGAAAAGGGTGTTTTCTTGCTTTACAAAGCTGTTTATACTGTAGTAAAAACCTACAGCCGAACAGGCACTAAACCGTATCATATATGCAGTTACGGTGCCTTTCAGAAGGGTGTTAGCTGGACATCTACTTTAGTCATGTGGAGTGAAAATTAAACATTTTTTTTTCCTTCTATAAAAAAGTAACCTGACCCCTATTTTATACCTTGGTAAATATGGCCGTTTGCCAAGCTCTCTCTTACATTTCATTGAGCTACAGTTGTAAAAGCTGATGGAGTGTGAAATGAAAATGTGTATCACATTTCTAAGCATCATTTGATGTCCTTTCTCCAACACAATTGTTAAGCCCTTAAAAAAAAAAAAAAGAAAGCATATAGCAATGATTTAACATATGGAAAAAAACTCTGATATTTATCTGGCCATGTAATTCCAAAATTGTTTTAATCTGTGTATAATCTTGTTCCTCAAAATAAATTGCAAGGACATGTTCGTTAAAATAAAGCAAATACAGCTTGACTCTGGCAATAGCAACAAAGACAGTACTATTGTCTGTGTTCTCACTGATTGTGTGGATTCTTGTGCTTGACAAGTGCCCACGAAGGATCTGCATGCATGGCCGTCTAACCCATAGTGGAATGGTATAGACCAGCTTTTGTCAAAATTCTACCAAATGTATCAGCCTGCACAATCAGGAGCTAACTCTAAAATTTGATAAGCATAACCATTCATTTTTGCTGTTTATTAAAAAAAAAAAAAAATCATACTTGGGGGATAGGATGGGGGGCCAGGAAGGAGCAGTGTAACCTGGCATTTAAATTATATTGCTAGAGATTTGGCTTTTGATATGTTAGCCAATACTTGGAAATTTTTTTTAAGAAGTCAGCTTATTTTTTGTTTTGTTTTGTTTTTCCACATAGTGTATTTTACAAGGTTAATTTTAGATTGCCACAGTGAAAAGGGTTTCTCAGCAAGTAACAGTAGTGGGGAAATTATTATTTCAAAGACTCTGCCTGGTTTAATTCCTTCATGTTTGCCTCTTGGAAAGGGTAGTATTCTAAACATCACCATTGATAATACATAAATAAGGAAATGTAGTGTCCCTCTATTTGTTCCTTAACTATAGTGTTACTATCTAAAAGGGCAGTTCCATTTGAATTCTCTGGGGCACCCTTTCTACTCTCCCATCCTTTCCTCTAGTCCAGACAATGGTATCATCGGTTCTACCAGCAGCCCAACTCTAAACCAGAATGGCCCAAAAGTCCCAGATAAGATGAGGAAGCCAGTGGGTTGCTGGTCTGCCAGAGCATGAGGCCACTGGGGTAGGAATATTGATTTGGGTATTTACATTAAGAAAAACAGTAAGGCTTTTGTTTGTTTTGAGAGAGGGTCTCCCTCTGTCACCCAGGCTGGAATGCAATGGTGTGATCACAGCTCATTGCAACCTCTGCCTCCTGGGCGCAAGCGATCTTCCCACATCAGCCTCCTGAGTAGCTGGCGCTATCGGCACTCACCACCATCCTGGCTAATTTTGTTTGTTTGTTTGTTTGTTTGTTTTTGACAGAGTCTCACTCTGTCACCCAGGCTGGAGTGCAGTGGCATGCAATCTCAGCTCACTGCAGCCTCCACCTCCCTGCAGCATCCACCTCCCAAGTTCAAGCAATTCTCATGCCCCAGTCTCCTGAGTAGCTGGAATTACAGGCACGCGCCACTATGCCCAGCTGATTTTTTATTTTTAGTAGAGACAGGGTTTCACCATGTTGGCCAGGCTGGTCTTGAACTCCTGACCTCAGGTGATCCGCCCACCTCAGCTTCCCAAAGTGCTGGAATTACAGGCATGAGCCACTGTGCCCAGCTGATTTTTTATTTTTAGTAGAGACAGGGTTTCACCATGTTGGCCAGGCTGGTCTTGAACTCCTGACCTCAGGTGATCCGCCCACCTCAGCTTCCCAAAGTACTGGAATTACAGGCATGAGCCACTGTGCTCAGCCCCAGCTGATATTGTTTATTTTTTGTAGAGACAGGGTCTCTCTTTGTTGTCCAAGTTCGTCTTGAACTCCTGGCCTCAAGTGGTCTTCCTACCTTGGTCTCCCTGGCATCTAAAGCAAAATACTATGCTTTGGACTTATTTTGTCTCACTTGACCTCTTTTTTTTTTTTTTTTTGAAATGGTATTTTGCTTGTCACCCAGGCTGGAGTGCAGTGGCACAATCTCACTGCAACCTCCACCTTCCAGGTTCAAGCGATTCTCCTGCCTCAGCCTTCCGAGTAGCTGGGATTACAGGCTTGTGCCACCACACCCAGCTAATCACTTGACCTCTTTTGATGAAACTGATGAGAAGTACAACAGACTAGAAGGGTGTTATCGAAATGATGGTGGGAATGGGTGAAAGTTATGTGTGCATTTTTAGTGAAAGGAACAGAAGAATAGGAAATTTGAGAAAAACACAGTTTTAAGATGCTAAGAACATCGATATTTTCATCTTGTGCTCACATGCAGCCTAATTTTGTGGTAACCTGCTTATTGTGATGATCTTTTTATACAATTAAGACTTCTGTGGAAAAATTGCTATGCTGTTCAGTTACTCCACCTGAAGAAAACGTGTGGATAGACAGGACCTAGGGTCAGCGATACCAAATCCATGACCATGTACTAGTTTGAAAAATTATCTGAAAGCCATCATCAAAGATTGGGATCAAGGATTTTTTTGTTTTAACTCCGTTAAGGAACTCTATTTATGGAAATTTTATGAACATTTTCAAGCATATACAAAAGTAGAGAGAATAGTATAATAATCCCACATACCTATTACCCACCCTTAGCCGTCATCAAATCACCAGCCAATCTTACATCATCTGTGCTCATATCTATCCCCCATTCCCCCAACCCTGATTATTTTGAAGAAAATCCCGTTTACACTTTATATCATCTAGAAATATACTAGTAAATACCTCTAAAAGATAAAGATTCCTTTTACAAACATAATCAAATATATTATCAAATTTTAAAATCATTACCCATAATTGTCATTGGCTAAATATTCCATGCCTACTGCTGGGACCCAAAGTCAGCATTTATGGCGCACTTATCATGGCCAAATACCGTGCTAAATATGTTTGTTACGTGTGTTCACTCATATCATCCTCATAACCCTGAGAGGTAGGCACTATTTTTATCCCCATTTCACAGATAAGGAATCTGAGCATCCATCACTCAATAAATAGCTTATCTGGAGTCACAACGTTTGAAGATAGAAGAGGGAAGCCAGGATTTATGTCCCCACTTTCAAGCCTTTGTTTTTGTTTTTGTGTTTTACTTGTGGTAAAATATACATAACATAAAATGTACTGTCTTACTCATTTGTAAGTGTATAGTTAGTGGTGTTAAGTACATTCTCATTGTTGTACAACCAATCTCCAGAACTTTTCATCTTGCAAAACTGAAACCCTGTACTCATTAAGCAGTAACTCCTCATTTCCCCCTTCCCTCAGCCTTCTAATCTACTTTCTGCCTCTATGAATTTGATTACTTTTGGTACCTCGTATCAGCGGAGTTGTACGCTCACCAGTGTTTGTCTTTTTGTGACTTGCTTATTTCACTTAGCATAATATCCCCGGGGTTCGTCCATGTTGTAGCATGTGTCAGAATTTTTCTCCTTTTCAGGGCTAAATACTATTCCATTGGATGTGGATGCCATGTTTCATTTATTCATTCATCCTTTGATGGACATTTAGGTTGCTTCTACCATTTGGCTATTATGAATAATGTTTGCTATGAACATGGGTGCACAGATATCTCTTCAAATACCTGCTCTCAATTATTTGGGGTATTTGTCCAGACATAGGATTGCTAGATTGTATGGTATCTCTATTTTTAATCTTTTGAGGAGCTGCCATCCTGTTTTCCATGGCAGCTGTACCAATTTACATTTCTACCAATAGTGCGCAAGGGTTCCAGTCTCTCCACATTCACATCAACACTTATTTTCTCTCTCTCTCTCTTTTTTTTTTTTGTTTTGTTTTGTTTTGATAGTAACCATCCTAATCGGCATGAGTTAAGCCTGTATTTTTAAGCCCAGGTCCAGACTGCCTTACCCATTTTAATTGCAGGAGTCTTATTTGATAACTTCTGGACACTAGTTTCTTTTTGTATACCAAAGTAAGCTTACACTGGATACAAAAAAAATAATAAGTAAGAGAAAGAGGGAAAAACGAGAAAATGGACAGTCTTAATTATCTTCTCTGTGGGTTCAGTTAAAAATGGCATTAGAGATCTGTCTCTCTTAGGAATATGCGAGAATGTGAACATTACTGCTGTCTGTTTTAATAAAGGCTAACTAGTTTTACTACTAATGTTCTTTCTTCTTGTCTGGCCTATGTTATAAAAAATCACTTGAATCTTACCATTTCTTTGATTCTTAAGAAGTCAGAACTATTCTTTGCCTGGTACAAGATAGAAAAGAACATTTTCCCTTCTAATTTTAAACTTATGAATAGTTTGATTGCAAAGTTTTTTCTTATTGAATTAATTCTTAATAGTAAAAATTGCTTTAAAGAAAGAAGAAGTAGAGTAGCATCATGAAAGTTCTAAATGACCTGGACTCTGTCAGGTTTGGGTTCACATTACAGTGACAGTTCCTATGATGAAGTACAACTTTCTTGACTCACAGTGTCTTCATTTGTATAATGGAGCTAACAACTGATTTGCAGAGGATTAAGTTAAATCATGTGGACAAAGTGCACAATGCATACTAAATGTGTTAAATATTTTAAAGAAAGAATTCAATAAGTATAGCTTTAAAAAGCAGTGGTTTCCTGGCTTTTATTTTTATTTCTTTTACTTTAATTTTTTTTTTTTTTTCTTTAAGATACAGTCTCACTCTGTCACCCAGGCTGCAGTTCAGTGGCGCGATCTCGGCTCACTGCCACCTTCGCCTCCTGGGTTCAAGTGATTCTCATACCTCAGCCTCCGGAGTAGCTGGAACTACATGCATGAGCCACCACGCCCAGCTAATTTTTGTATGTAGAGACGTGGTTTCACTGTGTTGGCCAGGCTGATCTTGAACTCCTGGCCTCAAGTGATCCACCTGCCTCAGCCTTCCAAAGTACAGGGATTAGAGGCGTGAGGCACCACGCCCGGCCTACTTTAATTTTTTTTTTTAGCACTTTTTTTTTAAGTACTTTGCAGCCTGATGCGGTGGTTCACACCTATAATCTCAGCACTTCAGGAGGCCAAGGCAGGAGGAATGCTTGACCCCAAGAGTTTAAGAACAGCCTAGCACCACTGGGAGACTTCATCTCTATAAAAATTTTAAAAATTAGCCAGGTGTGATGGTGCATACCTGTAGTCTCAGCTACATGGGAGGCCGAGGTGGGAGGACCGCTTGGCCCCAGAGGGTCGAGGCTGCAGGGAGCCGCTACAGCCCAGCCTGGGTGAAAGAATGAAACCTTATCTAAAAAAAAAAAAAAAAAAAAACAAGTACTTTGCATTCGTGGATTTCACTGTACATTATAGTATAGCAATTAAGAACATGAATTCTGGATTCTGATTATGCAAGTTTGAATCTTGATTCTACTATTACAAAAAATATGATCTTGGGCAAGTTACTCAATGTACCTCCACCTCAGTTCTCCCTCTGTAAATGGGTGATAATAGTACCTGCTTCATAGGATATACGTGGAAATGGCTTAGCAGTCAATAAATATTGGCTACTATTTTCATTATTAATTTGTGATGCAAGCCAAGGCATTATTTTACTTTAATTTGTGAAGTAAAAGTTGCCCAATATTTTATCATTTCAAATGTTGTATTCATCAGCCATAGATTTCTGACAATGGCAGATGAAACCAGACCAACTGCTGAGATGCCTCCATGAGAATGACAAATTAACAGAAAGAGATTCCAGTAATACTCCTACAGCGTTGGCCATTCTTACTGACAGGCATTTCTTCCTCTTACTCTTTATGTCTTCTTTTTTTTAAAAAAAGGAGAATATTCTAGAATGGAGGCCTGGACTTACCATTCTCTTTCTTACAAGTTAAGAGAAGGCTGCCCCAGGGTGCCTAAGTGCCACCTGTTTCTCATCTATTGAAACTTTGATCCTAAGAATGGATTCACTTGAGTAGTGAGATAGCTCAGCACCGACACAGCCGACCGTGTTTGGAAAGGAAGCAGAAGTTTTAAAGGGTGGCATGGTTTGCTTCATTACCAGACAAAGGCCAGCAGGATATTCAGGTGTACTGAGTTTTATGTACAAACTATACTATATTTTCAGAGCTTTGACCCTTGGAAAAACACAGTTAAAATGCTTTCCTCTCCCATCTGACATTCATTTCCAGAACCACTGAAGTGAAAGGGTCTATTAGTTCAAGGCCAGATTTGAAAGCACATGAAAACTACATTCATGAGGTTAAGAAATGGCTTAATAATTAACTTAAAACACTTGAAAGTAGGTCTAATTTCAGACAGACCAGCTAACCATGCTCGAAGCAAATGAGGGCGTGTTTCTTCCTATTTTTCCTTCCACCCCCAAGATACCGGCCTCAACCCCAAGCAGTTTTTTCAGTTCCTTTTTTTTTTCTTATTAAACTTTATGTAAGACTAAATTCTTCATCGCTGCTAAGTTCATGTCACAAACAATTAAAACCATAGTACATTTAATATTTTATGCATTTTTCTTTCATTTTGTATCTTGTTAGTTTCTTTTACAGGCTGGTTAGGATGTATTTGAGTTTCACAGTCTAGATACATAGCTTTTATTCTGTACTGCTGAGCTATATTTTATTGGCCATTGCAGCTGAACTAGTGTGACTGTCAGTTCAAACTGTGTTTAGTGTGTTTACAATACCTTCCATGTACCAATTTGAGTACCATCCAAAGTATCATCAGAGCAAGCTGATGCTAAACAATTAGCTTTCATTTCACTTGCATCACTAATTGTGCAATCACTGATGATAATTCTCTTCCTCCTGAGGGTTGTAGCTGGAGCATCATGAGGGAAATTGCATGCATCAGGGAACAATTGTGCCTTGATAATAGTAATAGCTACCATCTAGTGAACCTCTACTATGTGCTTGGTATTGAGGCTCTTTACTCGTATTACTTCAGTTTATTATTCTAGCCTGGCCTAGGGTAGCTAGAACACAATGAAGTTCTTTACAAAGCTGTACACACCCACAGAGGCATCACAGGATGGGACTGAGCAGGTGTTTTCCCCACCTCTCCATCCTTTCAAGATAGGAGGCAGAAGGAGCAGTGAGCCTGGGACAAAGATGTGGACCGACTTCCCTAGCTGAGCGCTAAGGAAAAGAACCAGGCCCCCGAGCCTGAATTAACTCACATAACAACATACAGGTAGCACCTGGCCTCTTATAATATGTTTCAGTGTTTATTATCCAGGAACTGAATGAAATCTTAGAGATAGAAATAATGAATATGGGCTTGATCTTTGAGAAGTTTTTGGTCTGACTGTTCTTCTGGTATTACTGCCAATCAGTTGTGACGCTGGTAGGGAGGGATTGGTGTGAGGGAAGTGGTCTTGTATAGGTATGCTGGCTCACCTGTGCAACATAATTACTCCTGTGGTTAAAGTTTTATGGATGATTTTCCCAAATCTAAAAGGAAGCTCTGAAGAGTAAAAGGGATTCTTTATCATGAAACCATCAAATGGAAAAAGCTTCCTTAGGAGAACCAAAGCTGTATTTCAGCAGCAGCAGAACCTGAAAGGTCATCTAAGCCCAACCATCTATCCCTGCAGGATGGGACTAGGAAGGCTTCAGAAGACCACGATCTCATGTGATGATTTGAACCCAGGTATCGGGAACCACTCTTCCACACTCACATTTTCACTGCACTATTTCCCCTTCACTTATCTTTACCTTTTTACTCAGTCAACAATTATCAATGATGAGTATGACACACTATGCATCAAAGAACTAATTGTGCCTTGATAATAATATCTGTCTGTGTTAGGACTGTCTGTGTCAGTCCTGGTTTATACCTGTTTTAATAGTATTAATAATAGGCCCTTGTTCCACTCCTCAAAGTGTTCTAGTTTGGATGGTAAATTATATGGTCATCCTATAAATTCCAAAAGTTGACCCAGCGCTGTGTCAAGCACTGCTTGGGATACAGAAGTCTGAGATATCATCCTGCCCTCAAGGAGATAAAGTCTAGTTGGGAAGAGAAGATGTGTGCTGCTGTGGTGTGAATGTTGGTGACTTCCCAAAGTTCAATGTTAAAACCTAATCACTGATGTGATGGTGTTAGGAGGTGGAGCCTTTGGGAGGTTCTTAGCTTATGAGGGCAGAGCCTTCATGATGAGGATAAGTACCTTTATACCACACTAATGAAGGCTCCAGAGAGCTGCCTTGACCCCTCCATTGTGTGAGGACACAGCAAGAAGACTCCGTCTATAAACTAGAAATCTGGCTCCCACCAGACACCAAATCTACTGGCACCTTGATCTTAGATTTCCCAGCTTCTAAAACAGTGAGAAATAAATCTCTGTTGTTTAAAAGCTACCCAGTTTATGGCATTTTGTTACAGTCACCCAAACGAACTAAGACAGTATGTGCTTGTGAAACAAAATCTATAATATGTCAAATGTTAAATTGGTTGGCATTAGATCATAAGAAGTTAGAAGATAGGAGATCTCTGAAGACTTGAGGTTTTAGGAAATATATGGATCAGGATTCCTTGCAGACAATAGAAAGCAGTTTAGTTGAAAGGAAGGAACGTATAAAAGGATGCTAGATGGCCCACAGAATTGTTAGAAGGGCCAGGGACCAGAATCTTTGCTGAGTTTTCAGAAACAACACCCAAAACCACACAGGAGCTTCTGGTAAGAGGTGTCGCCTCTGCTCCACCTGCCTTATCTAGGCAGAGGCCCCATGCCCTGTCTGCTTCCTCATGAAGCTTCCCAATCAATGTCTCACATATATTACATCTGATTGTGGAACCCAGGTCTCACGTTTACACCCTGGGGACAAAGGAGGTTAGAAAATCATTTTTGGCATCTGTATTCTTGGGGAACTGTCAATGTGGAGAGGGTTTTCAGACCATTTCTACTACAGAGAGTTTCATGGATTTGGTAGGATTGGAACGGGACTCTGAAGGTGAGAAGAACTTAATCAGGCAAGTAAAGAAGGAAATTTTTCTCACTGTGGAAAGAACCAAAGCGAAGTGACAGAATGCACAGACTTAGATATCCATAAGCAGTTGTGTGCAGTTGGAAGGCACAGGGAAATAACCTTTAGTATAAAGACTGGGACCTCTGGGTTTTGAAGTCAAATAGGATTTATACCTAACACATTAGACAAGCACGTGTATTCATCCAAGACAGGTTAGGCTATGCTTTGGTAACAAATTAACCCTGAAATCTCAGGGCTAACATAACAAAGGTTTATTTCCTGCTCATACTGAGCATCTAAGATGTACCATTTAGTGTGTAGTTTAGAGTCAGGTAGTTGTCTGCTCCACACAGTCACTCAGGGACCCAAGTTGACTGCATATCTCCATGGCAAAAGGAAAAACGATTGCTGGTGAACCAGGCTTTTTACTGCCTCAGCACAGGAGTGGCACATGGTGTTTCTATTCATATTCATTGACCAGAACTATTCACATGGCCCTATCTAACTACAAGAGTCTAGAAAATACCTACTTTTGTTTTAACAAGGAGAAGATATGGGTGAATACTAGAAGTTTCTATCATGCATGTGGGAATATTTTGTTTTGCTTTGTTTTTGAGTCCGAATCTCATTCTGTCACCCCAGCTCTGGAGTGCAGTGGTGCAATCTTGGCTCACTTGTAGCCTTTACTTCCTGGGCTCAAGTGATCCTCCCACCTCAGCCACCCGAGTAGTTGGGACTACAGACTTGCCCCACCGTGCCTGGCTAATTTTTTTTACTTTTTGTAGAGATGAGGTCTCATTATGTTGTCCAGGCTGGTCTCAAACACCTGGGCTCAAGCAATCCTCCAGCCTCAGCCTCTTAGAGTGCTGGGATTACAGGTGTGAGCCTCCGTGCCTGGCTACATGTGGCAAAGTTTTTGAGCATGAGCATAGTATAGTAAAAGTTTCTATATGAGGGAAAGCCCATGAAAGCAGGCCCCACCTGGCTGTCTGCCCACCACTGGCTCCAGGCCCCAGTGCAGTGCCTGTTTCACAGTTATTGAACGAACTTGGCTCTCGGTGATATGCAGGGTGGAATGGATGGGTTCTCCACCAGAGGCAGGGAACCTACATGATAGGTTGAAATCCTCTGTTACTCCAACTGATGAGGACATTAATATATTCTTCAATGGTTAAAAAAAAAAAATCACAGTCAAGCCACTCAACCTGCTTTTGAAGTCATTTGACATCTTGATAAGCAGATTGCAGAGGCCCCTTTTTAAACTGATAGTAATCTTGCAAATTGAAATTCTTTTCATGGGAACTATGAGGATGAGTACTTTAGAGCAAGACTTTCTTCTAACCATAAATTGTAGTCTCCTAGTTTCCCTTCTCCCTTTCTAATGATGAAAGTGACAGCCTGTTTCTCCTATGAGACTCCGAGTATGGATGTTGCATTGTACCTAAAATAATAGAACATTATTTTTAAATAAATAAAATAGGATATGTTCAAAGAAATAGAGTATGTTTGTTTTCTGACATAGTTTACAATGTTTAAAATTTTTTTCATTATTTTTAAATTTTTATGTGTTTAGGGGGTACAAGTGCAGATTGCTTATATGCATGCAAGCAGTGTATTAAATTTAAAGGGCTTTGGAGAAACAAGTTTTCTCCTATCCCTGTATCTCCTGAATGCAACTCTATAAAATTATTGAGAAACAGAAATATTCAATATGTCAAATCAGTTATCTAGGGCAGTTTTCTGATAGGAAGCCAACCTAAAAAATTAAGATGTAGCACCTTGCAAATTTACCAACCCCTGAGAAGGAAAGTCAAAAGGCAATAAAGGCAAAGAACCATTGGCAGACTTTATGAAGATCAGCGTTTTCCCTTCCACAGGCCCCTGGCTCCCAGGGCTTCCTTCTTGCAAACGTCCATGTTAAAGGAATAGAGCAGCCCTTAGGCACGTCAGGTCAGACTGTGGGTTTGGCATTTTGGCTCTGGTGCTTACTAATTGTGATCATTGTCTGGTCACTTACCCTCTCTACGTGTCTTTCCTCATCTGTAAATTGGGACGAATAGAGTCCATTTGATAGGATGGTTTTGACATCGAAGTGAGATAAAGCTTGGGAAGCACTGAACGCTGCCTGACACGTAGAAGTGATCTGTGAATATGTGATGTGGAGTGGGGGGCGTGGTGATAGTGAAGATTTACTTGGGGCCTGGTTGATCAAGATGCTAATAGTATCTCTTTCATGAACATGGATGATGTTTTGCCCTAATCACCTGTATGCCATGAGACGAGGAATTGGTCGTTGGTCTTTTAAAACATAACAGTCTTTATAAGCAGCAAGAGCATTTGTAAAGGATAGCTGCCTGAAATAAATTCTTTGTGTTTTTCAGTTCCCCCTTTTCACTGACTCTGAGTAGCTATTTCTTTTGTTATCCTTCATGTGAGCACAGTTCCTCTGAACAATCACAAAGCATCTATGGTATAAGATAGTGGCATTCACTACAGGTCTTTTTCTCTTAAATATTCTTGTGGGAAGTGATTTTCCCTACCGTGTACTATATTATCTGAAAATAAAACAATCTGCCTAACCGATCTCCCTGTTTCTACCCTGAATATAAATCAGATTGTGTCTCTCTCCTCCTCAAAATCATCTAGTGCTCCATATGACTCAGACATTCCATATATATATCCAATAGAATGGAAACTAGGGACTCAGGTACTTATATCCCAATATTCGTACCAGCATTATTCATAAATAACCCAAAGGTGGAAACAACAAAAGTATCTATCAGAAGATGAATGGACAAACAAAATGTGGTCTGTGGCAGAATGGAATTTTATTCAGTCATAGAAAGACATGAAGTTCTGACATGCGCTACAGCATAGGCAAACCTGGAGATCATCATGTGAAGCAAAATAAGCCACACCAAAAAGGGCAAATATTCCATGATTCCACTTATGTGAAATACTGAGAATAGGCAAATTCATAGAGACAAAGTAGGTTAGAACTTACCAGGGGCTTGGGGTGGAGATAGGGAGTTTCTTCTTAAGGTTTGCAGAGTTTCTGCTTAAGGTGATAACGTTTTGGAAATAGTGGTAATGGTTGTACAACATGGTAAATATAGTTAATGCCACAAAATTGTGTACTTAAAAATTGTTCAAATGTTATCGATAACCATATAAACTTTTTTTTATGAAAATCATCTAAGGTTTCCCAACATGTTCAGAATGAAAGCCAGAGAAAGTACAACAGCCTCAGGGTCCTGTGCCTTGACCTCTCTGCCCTCGAGAACACTGGCCTCCATGCTGCTCCTTGAACATGAACGCACGAGGTCTGCTCCCTCAGGAGGGCCTTTTCACCTGCCGGTCCCTCTGCTTGGAATGCCCATCTCTTAGATATCCATGGAACGTACTTCATTCAGGTCTCTGCTGAAGCATCAGCTTATCAGTGAGGTCACCCTGGGCAGTCCTCCATAAAACCCCAAGCCCTCACCATCCAACGCAACCTAGTACTTCCTATTCTTACTCTGCTCCATTTTCTCCATGGCACGTTTTATCACCAGACATATTACATATTTACAGGTTTCTTTTGTCTCTAGTTACTAAAATTGAAGCCCCGTGAATGCTGGGACTTCGCTTCATTCACTTTTGTGTCCTTCATGACTAGGACAGGGCCTGGCAGGAAGCAAATGCTCAGTAAACGTCTGTTGGATGGATGGATGGATGGATGGATGGATGGATGGATGGATGGATGGATGAATGAGTGAATGAATTTGTTCTGGAGATATATGTATACCCCTTACTGAAAAGGACTGCAGGACCAAAAAGCTGGTTATCCTAGATATGGGTTATCTTTTGCCACGATGAATGCCCTATGACCACCAACCACAGAACTGCAGTGGGGCTCAGCTGGTCTCAGCCTGGCTCACTCACACATCTGCAGTGCACTGTGGGGTAGCTCAGCAGCTCTTCTAAGCTTAGTGGGGCTTCCTAACACGTATGGAGGTTCAGCAGGCATTTGATGCATCTAGATGGCCTCAACTGGGACTCTGCGGGTGAATCAGCTCTGCTCCGCATGCCTCATCCTTCAACCGGCTGACCTGCGCACGTTCCCGTGGTAAAGGCAGAGAAATAGCCAACAGACACGCACAAGTGCTTTTCAAGCCTCTGCACGCATGATGTTTGATAGCATCCTGTTGGCCAAGTAAATCACAGAGCCAAGACCAGGAACACACTACAAAGTTAACGTCACAAGAAGACACAGATACAAGGAGGCATAAGGAATTGGAAACATTAATGTATTCGGTCTGCCACACCCTGCGAAGTCTTGGTGGTTTTGCCTGTGATCTCTGCAACCTTCCTCCTTCTTTTCTACATCCCCAGAAGAAATCACATTCAGTTTCAACCTGAGATCCAATCGTTTCAGCTCTACAACTCAGTGTCTTGTTTTTAGATAGTGAGTTTAGAGCTGGAAAGGTTGAATCTGGTAAAAAGAACCTGAAATCTAAATGTTAATTGAAGCTAAGGGACCTTGTCATAGTCTTTTCTATGAGGAAATGTCAAGTGCTCTAGATATCCAGTGTTTTTCTCTGAGGTACAGATGTACCCAGCAACTCCACATTATCACCCTGGGGACCTGTGGTAGGCAGAATAATGCCCCCCACTTCACCCCACAAAGGTGATCATGTCCTAATCCCTGGAACCTGTGAATATGTTAGATTACATGACAGAGAGAATTAGGGTTGCATGTGGAATTAAATTTGCTCATCAGCTGCCCTTAAAATAAGGAGGGTATACTTGATTATCCAGATGGGCCCAGTGTAATCACAGTGGTCCTTAAAAGCAAAAGAGGAAGGCAGAAGCATCAGAGGTCAGAGTGATGGGAATGCTGACTTCGAAGATGAAAGGGGGCCGTGAGCCCAGGGATGCAAGCTAGAAAAGGCAAGGAAATGGATTCTCCTCTACAGCCCTAGAAGGAGTCCGCACCACACTTGATTTTCATCCATTGAAACACATCTGACTTCTGAGTTCCAGAACTAAAAAATGATAAATTTGTATTGTTTTAAGCCATGCAGTTTGTGGTAATTTGTTACAGCAGCAATTGGAAACTAATTGGGAACTTATCAGACTGATTTTATCCCATAGAATCCATGTAAAAAATGAGAAGGTGTATATTGGCAGGCTGGGCATGGTGGCTCACTCCTGTATTCCCAGCATTTTGTGAGGCCAAGATGGGAGGATCACTTGAGCCAAGGAGTTCAAGGCTGCAAGTGAGCTATAATTGCACCACTGCACTATAGCCTGGACCACAGGGAAAGACCCCATCTCCAGAAAAACGATAATAATAAGTGCGTCTTAGCAACCAAGTGGCTGTTTATGTCCCATCTATTTTCCACATTGACCAATCATTGTAAGAAAGGTGGGGTGGATGGGTGGGGAACACCTTAGGCACTGAGAGGTGGTAAAGGAAATGTGCTAATGGAGAAGAGGGAGGTTAGTGACTGGGGCCCATCTAAGAAAAGAAAGAGGTTCTTAGGGAGACTGCTTGCAGAGTTGATGTTTGCAGGAAGCCCACCCACAGGTCTTGAACCTCCTTTGACCACCCCTTCCCCAACCCTCATCTCCAGCCCAAATCTTGCTAGAGCTTCTAACTTACATCACATCAGCTGTGCTGAGGACTTGGGATGGCCACTTATCTGCAATCATTTCTCTAGTCTGGGTGCCATACCTAGGAGTGGTATTGCTGGGCTGGCCAGAGTGCGCAGCTCCCACCATACCGGGTAATGTCCTACTGTCTCCCAAAGTGGCTGTGTTAATTTCTGCCATTACCAGCAGCAGTGGCGTAGTGTTCTGGATCCTCCACATTCTCACCCATACTTGATATTGTTCATTTTTTAACTTTTTCCCAACCTGATATATGTTAGCTGGTATTTTTGTATTTTTAACTTGTATTTCTCTGATTACAAATGAGGTTGAGCATTTTTTAAAAATATGTTTATGGGTTTTATATATACATATATATATACACACACATATAGTCAGATTTTCTCTTCAGCGAAGAGTCTGTATAAGTCTTTCGCCCATTTTCTTCTATTGGACGATACTTTTTCATTGATGTTTAGGATTTCTTTTTCTTTTTTTCTTTTGAGTCAGGGTCTTGCACTGTTGCCCAGGCTGGAGTGCAGTGGCATGATCATTAGCTCACTGCAGCCTTGAAATCCTGGCTTTAGGTGATCCTCCCACCTCAGCCTCCCAAGTAGCTGGGACTACAGACGTGCATTACCATGCCCAGCTAGGTTTGGTTTTATTTATTTATGTATTTATTTATTTTGAGATGGAGTATCACTCTGTCCCCCAGGCTGGAGTGCAATGGCACGATCTCGGCTCACTGCAACCTCTGCCTCCCAGGTTCAAGCAATTCTCCTGCCTCAGCCTCCCAAGTAGCTGGGATTACAGGTGTGCTAATTTTTGTATTTTTAGTAGAGACGGGGTTTCGCCATGTTGGCCAGGCTGGTCTTGAATTCCTGACCTTAAGTGATCCACCCGCCTCGGCCTCCCAAAGTGCTGGAATTAACAGGTGGGAGCCACCACGTCCGGCTATTTTTGCAGAGGTGGGAACTCACTATGTTGCCCAGGTTGGTCTCAAACTGCTCGCCTCCAGCAATTCTCCTACTTTGGCCTCCCGAGGTACTGGGACCACAGGCAGGAGGCACTGTGCCCAGGTGGGATTTATGTAGTCTAGAGTCAATTACGTGTGAAGCAAGTGTCTCTTCCCAGTTTGCAGCTTGTTAACCTCTCTGGTTAGAACTTTTGTTCTTTTGTTTAGAACTTTGTATATTTTTGTGATTTGTTTAAGAAGTATGTCCTCCCTGCCTTGTGGTTAGAAAGGTTTTCCTCCCATATTGTCCTAAAGTTTTTCTAGTTTTTCTTTTGCCAGTTAAATATTTAATATACCTGAAATTGATTTTTAAACATGGTAGGTAGGGGTTAAATTTCATTGGTTTATCTGTGTATAACCAACTGTTCCAGAAAACTTTATTAAAAGTCCATCTTTCGTATTGGTCTTCAATGCCTCTGTTATGAGTCAGATTTCTAAATGTGTGTGAATTGGTATCCAGCCCTCTACTTGACAACTTTTTGTATTAGTTATCTGTTGCTGTGTAACAAATTACTTTAAAACTTAGCAACTTAAAACAACAAACGTTATTACCTCACAGTTTCTGTGGGTCAGAAATCTAGGTGCAGCTTCTCTGGGTGCCATTGGCACAGTACCGCTCCTTTGGCTGCAGTCAGGCTGGCACCCAGGGATGTGGCCTTAACTGAAGGCCCAACTGGGGAGGATCTGCTTCTAAGCTCACTTATGTGGTGATGGCAGGATTCAGTTTCTCATGGGTTGTTGCATTAAGGTCTTAGTCCTTGGCTGGCTATTGGTCAGAGGCCTCCCTCCATTCCTTCTCCTGTGGACTTCTCCATAGGGCAGCTCACAGCATGGCAGCTGGCTTCCCTCAGAGCTAGCAAGCAGAGAGAGAGAGATGGAAGCTATAGTACTTTGTAACCTAATTTTAGAAGTGACATCCATCATTTATGTTGAGCAGTAGAAGCAAGTGAGTACATTCAGACCATAGCAAAGGGGAAGGGATTACATACGGGTGTGAATACCAGGAGGCGAGGATCACTGGGGATCATCTTCAGGGCTGCCTACCATACTTTTATAGTAACATAAGTAATTAAGTCTTTTAATATTAATCTAATTTTAAGTGGCTTTCCATAGGATCATTATTTTTTACTTTTAAAAAACTATATTCAAAATAGAAAGGGAGAATGGGCATGTCTTGGAACAGATTTTTGGAAGAAGGCATAATAGAACTTTGGGAGTGATAGGAAAATATGTAGAGATGTGATCTTTCTTCAGATGGTTGGGTTCAGTTTAGTGTAATTATAGTAAGTACAGTCCTCTCTCAGTATCTGTGGGGGATTGGTTCCAGTACCCCCCATGGATACCAAAATTCATGGATGCTGAAGTTCCTTATATAAAATGACATTGTTTTGCATGTAAACTACACACATTTTCCCATTTATTATCTCTAGATGACTTTTGATATCTAATACAATGCCTACACATCACTTCAGATTCATGGATTCAACATAGTATTCAGTGTGTGACAAATTCAAGTTTTGCTTGTTGGAATTTTGTGGAATTTTTGCCCCCGAGTGTTTTCTATTCGTGATCAGTTGAACTTATGGATGTGGAACCCACAGATATGGAGGACCAACTGTATAAACTATGTAATTTTTCCTAACTAGTTTATCTGCGTTTTCCAAACTGCAAAACTATCATGGTGATATATAGGAAACATTTTATGTATTAGCTTATCATTTATAAGATTCTTAGAGATAGAGAAAAGCACCTGCCATCTCCTTTATTTGTTTAATGTAGTTCATAGAGCTCAGTGATGCTAAAACTACATTTCCAGTGTCATTGAAAATGATACTTAGAACAAGATGAGAGGGTTGTATTGTAATAACAGCTAACATCACACATGGCTTCTTTTTCATTTAAAATACAAACCAAACATCTGCCAACACACTTTCATGGTTACCTAGTTGGAAGGAAACCCTTAGGAACAATTATTTTGAGTTGAATTGATTACTTAAAGATGAAGTTTAATACACCCAATTGTTATGTTTGTCAACATCCTAGCTCAGTGCTTCCTGTGTGCACTCCATGGAATGAGAATGGTTTCGGGTGTGGTTTGAGAGACTATTGAAAAGACTTCATCATCAGTAAAGCATCTTGACCCAATTCATTTTTTATGTCTTCAACTTTGCCACACCTGTGGGCCAGCTTTCGTTTATACTGATGCTTATCTCCAGCCACTAATGAGGAATAGATGAGTTCAGGTTTCTACTGCTATCATGAATGCTGGGATTACAGGCTTCATGGTTGTGAGTGTGCCTCTTGGTTCCTTTTTTATGTCAGAGCTCGTGTGTGTGTGTGTGTGTGTGTGTTTGCAAGCACATGTGTACTCGTCCGTGTATCTTAGGCTGATATTTAGTTAGCAAAAGAGACTTACATGACAAGTTCTAGAGTAATTTCCAAATTTCCAAAGTTTGACCCAGTAAATAACTAATTTGTGTTTTCCTTACGTGTTGTTACTAAGAGAACCTTCTCTACTTACCTCTCTTTGGAGGAAAACATTTAAACAACAATGAGGAAGCAGTAAAGATAAATGTGTCTCCAGCTAAGATGCCAGACCTCTGATAGCATACCTTCTTGGCAGGGCTTACTTTGTGGGATTGGAGAAGTTATGTATAAACAAATGCCAGCGCACCACTGTTGGCAAAGGTTTCTATACTGTATTGTTAATTCTAGATCTAGTTCTTCTGCCCTATACCCTCCCCTTATTTTGGTAAATGTAACAAGCCAAAAATTAGGAAACTATTATAAGCTCATTTGAATAAATATTTGGTACTAAGCTAAAGATTAAGAAAGCTAAAGATGAAGGTATTCAGATAGAAGCCCACAGCTGGAGTGTCGTGAAGGCGTTACAAAGCCTGAGGGGCCACCTTCGCTCGCTCCTTCTTATGAAGGGCTGATGCAGCAGTTCCTGTTAGGGATGCTTACCTTGGGAGGTGCTTCCTGAAGTTTATACTGGAGAGATTAAAATGGAATTGTGGGCCAGGCACAGTGGCTCAAGCCTGTAATCCCAGCACTTTGGGAGGCTGAGGTGGGCGTATCACATGAGGCCAGGAGTTCAAGACCAGCCTGGGCAACATGGTGAAACCCCATTTCTACTAAAAATACAAAAATTAGCTGGGCGTGGTGGCACATGCCTGTAATTCCAGCTATTTTGGAGGCTGAGGCAAGAGAGTCACTTGAATCCGGGAGGCGGAGGTTGCAGTGAGCCAAGATCACGCCACTGCACTCCAGCCTGGGCGACAGAGGGAGACTCCATCTCAAAAAATAAAAATAAAATGTAATTGTGATAGAGATAGCTTATAATTTTGTATTCAAAACCAGAATTTTTTTTGTGGGGGAGACAAGGTCTTTCTCTCTCACCCAGTCTGGAGTGCAGTGTTGCCATCACAGCTCACTGCAGCCTCCACCTCCTGGGCTCAAGTGATCCTCCTACCTCAGCCTCCTGAGTAGTTGGGACTACAGGCACACCCTACAATACCCAGCTAATTTTTGTATTTTTTTGTAGAGAGGGGGTTTTGCAATGTTGCCCAGGTTAGTGTAGAAGTCCTGGGCTCTAGCAATCCACCCACCTTGGCCTCCTAGAATGCTGGGATTACAGGTGTGAGCCACCATGCCCAGCCAATTTCAAGATTCTTTTCTATAGTATACTGTACTGCGTAATGTATGTTGTAAGATTATTTCTAATGTATGTTTGAAGATCGTTTCCTTGCATTGGTCACATATTTGGTTTCAGTAGGTTTTCTGCAGAGCCCATATGTTCAGACTTGGTGGGGGGAAAAAGCCTGTTCTAAACTCTAATTTATCCTGAGATCTGAGCTCTCAAACCATTTTTTCTTCATCCCTGTTAGATTGCATTTCAAGCTCTAACAGTGCCTCTGAGCCATGAGAAAAATTTACACATAAGAAATGTTTTGAAGCCATTAAAATAAGTTCAGAGCTTAAGAGCTGCTTTCCCATCTCTTGAGTCAGATGAAATGCGGGCTTACAGAGAGTAATAATTAGGTGATGGGCAGATGCCAAGCTTTGTTTTTTGATATGATTATCTCTGTCTTTCATTTGGCACCGTTCAAGTCTGCGGGTTGGGCACTCTGAAAGAGAGGGATCGCTGAGACCACGCAGGGGCACATCAGATCTGTTCCTTTGGTGGACGTCAAGGCAGAATTACTCAGAATATAATCTGAAATGCATTTGATCATACAGTAGATAGTTGAATAATTTATGTTCAGCCTTATGAGCAAAGCCTTGTGTTTACTCTGCTACCACCAAAATAAGATTAAAAAACCCATCCATTATATTAAGAGTAGAGAGTTTGCATGTGTGTGTATGTGTGGGTCCAAGTTTAATATTTTTGTTCGTAATTGTAATGACCTGATAGCAATTACACATTTGGGGCCAAAGGGGTAAGGGAAAAATTTCACAAGAACGATGTCTGATGTAGAATTTCTCATTCCCAGAATTGAAACAGAAAGGCTGACAGTATTGTGCTCTAATTGTGTGACTGTGTGACAGAGGTCTTATAATGGAAATGTCCTTCCAAAAGAAATGGAAAGGAGCAATTAATTCCAACTTCAGTTTGTAGATCCTGTTACATTCCAGTGTACCTATAATGCTGATGGACTATGCATATCACATTGTTTTAACTGACTTCAAGATAAAATCCTAGCATTTTTGGTTTGGAGATAATTGGGTATACCTACTTATATGATATTAAAGAGCTCCCAATTTGGGGACTGTCTAGAAGAATAAGGGAGAAAGATAGCTTGGCACCCATAATCCCCTGTACGTCCTGGTATCTGGTAATAACATGAAGCCCAGGGACACGGTTGTCTTGTCAATTCGAGGAAGGGAGCTGGCATGTGGAATGTGATTGCAGGGCCCTGGCAACACCTGCAGGTGTCAGGGACAGAAGAACTCATTTAGAAGCTGTACCGCAAGATGGGAAGACAGGTGGCAACTCTCTTACAGGGATATCTTTTATTTGAGCAGAACCAGACCAACTGTTCCTCATTAAATCACATTTTGCAACGTGTTCTCATGTGAGCGCATCAAGTGTGTGTGTATGCGTGTGTTCAGAGCATACTCAGCGATGTGCCATCTACAGGTCACAATTACAAAGCTGCAACGTGGCTCAGAACTGCAAGACAGGTAGCGTGAAATGTCTCTGCATCGCTTGCGACTGACTTTTCTGGAATGGCCTCTATAGGGAAACTCAGCATAACACCATTACCTCTGTGAGGTGCAGTGGCAAGTAAAATGGATAAAGTCTATCTGGTGGGACTGTTGGTCTTGATAGTCATTTTAATAACTATGCAGTGCCTTGTTTTTTTCTCATTTATTTCTATGGAATTATCAATGTATCTCAGAAACGTTGCTGTGGGGTTGTACTTAGTATGACTAAAGCCAGGCCACTCATCTGCTTCACCATTTATACTATCAGAAATTTGGGCAAGTGACTTAACGAGAGGGTTAACTCCTATTAGCTACTTCATTGAGTAGTTTGAAGGATTCGAGAGCACTTAGAGTCCTGCTAGGCACATGGTGAATGTTCTCTAAATATTCTTTCTACTTAGTATTTTCACATAGAGCCTATCCTCTGCCTTTCTCACTGAATCCTTGTGCTTCTGGTTCTCCAGCCAGGTACCATATTACAACTTATCAATATTTTGTATGAGAAGGAAGAGGACTTGGAAGAAAGGCCTCTAAACGACATGACTTCCTTCCGTTGGAAGCCCAAGCCCATCCAGCCCCCAAGAAAAGAATACTTGCAACTAGGTGAAGAAATGATGATAGGAGGCAAACGAATAAGTAGAAATGCAAATGCCAATTCAGAAAACATTAATTGATCATCTCTTGGGTGCCCTTTCCCTCAGAGTCTTGTCTCTTGGGGTCGAAAGACCTGTGAGTAGGACACATCGGAAGGTCCTGGAGGCCTGTTTCCTCTCTTTTTTTTTTTTTTTTTTTTTTTTTTTTTTTTGAGGCGGAGTCTTACTCTGTCATGCCCAGGCTGGAGTGCAGTGGCGTGATGTCGGCTCACTGCAAGCTCCGCCTCCCGGGTTCATGCCATTCTCCTACCTCAGCCTCCCGAATAGCTGGGACTACAGGCGCCCACCACCGCTGCCGGCTAATTTTTTGTATATTTAGTAGAGACGGGGTTTCACCGTGTTGGCCAGGATGGTCTGGATCTCCTGACCTCATGATTCGCCCACCTCAGTCTCCCAAAGTGCAGGGATTACAGGCGTGAGCCACCGCACCCGGGCCCTCCCCATTTTCTTAGCAAGCAGCTAGCTCAGCCAGTCTGTTAGCTCAGCAGAAGGAAAAGGCCTTAGCAGAGGCTGAGACTTGGAGGTTTGCTGTCCTCTTCCCCCAGGAAACTTCATGGTCAGCCAGCCACACAGTCGCCTAGAGGCACCTGTCCCTCTTTCTTGGTAAACATGTAAAGCATCACACTTCTGTCAGAGTGTGTTCTCTTGGGCAGCTAGTTCAGCTCTATTTTCTGGTGGGATGCAAGCTTGGGGGCTCACATATGTCAGGACTAGTAGGCACAGTTGTGTCCTCCACCCAAAGATGTCCATATCCTAATCACCTGAACCTCCAACGATGTTACCTTACATGGCAAAAGGAACTTTGCAGATATGATTAAGATAAGGATCTTGAAATGAGAGGATTATTCTGCATTATCTAAGTGGGTTCAATGTAAATCACAGGGGTCCTTATAAAAATAACCCTACGATCACCTGAGGTCAAGAGTTTGAGACCAGCCTGACCAATATGGTGAAACCCCATCTCTGCTAAAAATGCGAAAATTAGCCAGGCATGGTGACGTGCGCCTGTAGTCCCAGCTACTTGGGAGGCTGAGACAGGAGAACTGCCTGAACCCAGGAGGTGGAGGTTGCAGTGAGCTGAGATCGTGCCACTGCGCTCCAGCCTGGGCAACAGAGTAAGACTCTGTCTCAAAATAACAATAAATAATAATAATAATAGTAACCCTATGTTACTGGCTTTGAAAATGGAAAAAAGGGCCACAGGCCAAGAGATATAGGCAAATTGTAGAAGCTGGAAAGGGCAAGGAATCAGATTCTTTCCTGGGGCCTCCAGAAGAATGCCGGCTAGCCAACACCTTGACATAGACCTTCTGACCTCTAGAATTGAGAGGGAATGAATGCGTATTGCTTAATACCCTAGGTTTGTGGTGATTTGTTAAAGTAGCAACAGAGAACTCATATAACGTGCTGTTTCTGTGCTGGTAAGGTTTTTCCCTAGTAACCCTATTTCAGATTTATACTATGTCGTGTTGGTGATGTATGACTCTTTGTCCTATTTACTTGCCAGTCTAATAAGAAATACAAGAATAGGTAAATGGCAGTTCATATGGAAAGGATATTAGCTCCTGTATAAAATGTGAATATATGGTAGTAAGTAACAGGTAGCAATGGCAGTATGCATTCAGCTAACACTGGCTCCTCCTAGGTGCCAGGCCCTGGGCATCCGTTGGAGAGAAAGGCCAACCCTGCTCACAAGGAGCACACCTAGGGTGGTGCAGGAGCCAGAGCCAGCAGGGCGCTCACCACCGTTGACACGCACCCTGAGGAGGGCTGGCTGACAAGGCGAGCAGTCCCGCACGGGGTGGCCAGTGGTTGAGAGAGATTTTCCTAAAGCACGTCCTGTCTCAGTTGAGGCCTGAGCAAGCAGTAACTAGAGGAGCAGGAGCAGGTGATGGTTTTAGTTCGGAGCTTTCCAGAAGGCACACTCCACAGGCGTTACCATCTCAGAGCCCAGGGAGTAAGAGGTGCTGACTTCACAACCGACGTAGCTTCTTCCTCATGGGTTAGTGCTTGTGAGGATATTCAAGACAGGACATTGTCATCTCAGTATTGGTAGTAAGTGCTGTAGGAGGCTCTGGCCTTCTGTTTTTCAAGCTGCACTCCTGTGATGTCACCATAACAGCAGCCCTTGTTGTGAACCTTCTGTATTCCAGGCACTCTGCCGGGCTGTGGGCACGTTACTTCTATTCCTTCTGATAACATCCTAAGGTAGATGGCTTTCCTCCTTCACAGAAGGAGTAGCCAGGCTTAGAGAGTTTAAACCACCTGCCTAAGATCACATGGCTGTCTGAACCTGGGTTCAGTTTGGTCTGCCAGAATTCAAAACCCATGCTCATTCATTATAGTGTGTGCCTCTTGATGGTATACATAAGGAACAAAAATAGCACAGGTCAATTCTATTTGAGAAGCAAATAAAATAATGACTTTGTAATTTACAAAAAGAATTTCTGAGGACATTTGCATTTTTCATTAGAACCACAAAATACCAAGGAATAAGTTAATCTGAATTGACATTTAAATGTTCAGGACACTTAATCTATATATATCTAATTTAATCCTCATAAAAACCCTATGATACACAAATACTAGCAGTATCTCCATTCTACAGGTGAGAAAATGGAGGAAAAAGGAGGATAAAATTTGCCTGAGAATCCTCAGATGGAGCTGGGATTAGAGCCCAGAGCTCGAGGACTTACTGCTCCTAGAACCGGTTCCATCTGTGCCTCGTGGCATGAAACATGCTCAAGTTAAAAGCATCTCTTTCCTTTCCCCAACAATACATGCAAAATTGCTAGGGATGAAGGAAATAGTTAGAGATAGATTGTTGTTATCATCCCAACTGTCTGTATTTATCTTTAACTGATTGAAATCTGATCCCTAAAGTTTCTGAATATGAAAGTGTTTTTTTGTTTTTTGGTTTTTTTTTTGAAATTTTGGTATACATACTTGGTTCTGCTTTAACAGATTTATTACTTTAATAGGATTTGATAGGCTACACTTTTGAAAATTAGTAGATTATTTTTAAGAGTTAGCAAGTAAGTAGGTTTAGAAATTAATCAAGGGAGCAGTGAGATTTACAAGGGAAGACAAACCCATGTTAATCAAAGTTAACACAGAATGCACTATGGGAATTTTAGTGTGTCCCTTAGTCTATTATAACAGGATAAATACATAGCTCCTTTTGAGTGAACAAAGGTCATACTCTGCCTTGTTTCAAATTTCTGTTCTTAAAAAAGCATTTCTGAGTGGAATTTGAGTTCTTAAAAATTGAGTTGATGTTCCAGTTTGTTTTAATAAGCAGTAACATTTTTCAAATTTGGTGTATTATACTTTGAGAGATGCAGATATGTATTGAACTTCAGGAATTGACAATCTTGATAAGGTTTTAAAGGTTTAGGGAAGGTCTGATCCTCTGTTTACTTTCTAGAACTATGCTTGTCGTGTGTGTGTCGACTTTTTTCTTTCTATCGGCTGTTTATAATCACTTCGCCTATAAGCACTTTTTATTACATTATTTTCTATTCATGATGCTTGCTTTCAACTGCTATGGTTGCACATTTACATGTTTGAGCATCTTGGACTTTATGAGAAAGATCTTGTATTTCCCATATTTCTAAATTACTTTTTCTCAAGTATCTCAGTGGTAGTGACAATTGAAATGTACAAAGCTAGCTGGCTACTGATTATTACTCTGTCATCTGAGAAACTTTTTAAATATTATATTTAAAAATAGTATCATCAAAATCCTCTTATCAAGATCTTGATGTGGTAAAAGGTGAAAATAATAAAAGGGCACAGTACAATAGAGACAGGATGCATTTACCCTCTCCTGCTCCGCCATCACGCTCCTGCCTTGATCCTCAAGAGAGTGGCAAATCCGTGGGTGTCTTGTGGCTGCACATGCGTGCTTCTGCTTCTCCGCAGGATGCACGGTGCAGGCTTGTCCAGCAGGCACAGGAGGAAAGCTCAGCACCAAAATACCTTCTATGAATCAGTTATGTTCAAATGTGGTAAACGTTTGAGGGGTGGAGAGAAAAAAGGATGCCCAAGGAAGAATGACTGAACTTAACATGACCACAAATAATCCACTCCAGTAGTTTAATAGGTAACTTTATTCTGAACAAAGTTTTATGACAGATGAGTTGAAAGGAGAAGAAATGTTCTGAAATTGTCATCAAAAGTCGAAGAGTTGTTGCTTTTATTTTAACCCAGGCCAAGAAGGCACAGTACCTGCACTGCTTCATGAAACAAAAAACAAAATGTATTATAAACCCAATTAAATGCTTAAGACTTTAAGACCCACCTAGTCCTTCCCCAGGTCAGCCTGACACCTGGCCTGGCACCACTAATCATGACACAGGTGCAGAACCAAGGTCAAGCATTCTGAACTGGGGATAGGGAAAAGGGTGGATTTTCCCTAAAGCTCGTTTAGCCAGTTTCAGGGTCTCTCAATTTGAAGGGCCCCTTCCAAGACCCTGTACCTAATTTTGTATTCATTATTTTTGTCTCAAAGAGAAGGCTGCAGGACCCACAAAATCTGGGTCCACTCCTGGGTGAGGGTATCTGTGAACCTCCTGAAGACAGAATGTGAGCGTGGCTGTGTGGATACGTAAATATGCGTCCATATTTTTCTGGAAGGGTCTGTAGTCTTCTCAAAGCCATCTCTATGACTTACAGAGGTTGAAGAACTCAGGCCTCGGAGAAATTAATCAACCTTTTAATTCTGGTCTTATAAAACCACACTTATTAAGTGATGGTTTAATTGCTAGAGGCAACAAGTTGTGACTCAAGTAGAACAGCTTCCTGAATATATCACAGGACACACTGATCACCAGAGACATAGATGAGAATGTTCTTGATGGTTGCTCATCTCACTGGAATACACACTCTCATATTATTCATTCAATCAGTCACTCATTCATTCATTCCTAAACACTTACTGAGTACCTGCTCTGTGCCTGCAGCCTGCTAGGTTCCAGTATTTCAGAGATGAATTAGGCAGACTCGCCGCTTTTGAGGAACTCACATAGTTCCTATCAATTCAGCTGAAGGACTCTGCATTCTTTCTCCAGGTTCCCACATATGTGTGAGCGCTGTCCTTGAGATCTTGAGGCTATTTTAAATTGAAATGGAAGCTGTTCAGCATAGATCTCGCTCCAAAATATTACACAAAAAGCCAACCTCATAAGAGAGCTGTCTCCTGGGGGCGGGGACAGGTCTGGGTGCACCACTGAGCTCCGGCTCTTGCCTCCCGCTGCCATGGGAAGGACGGCCCCATTCTGTCCAGCTGTGTGCCTCCTTATGAAGGATTCAGAGTGCAGGGACACCAGCAGGGTATCGGCCCAGATACCTGAGGAGTGCAGCAGTAAATAACGCTTCAACTGTCACTGGGGTTGAGAGACTTTTCCTTGTGGCTAACAGCTTTCTTAATTCTGCTGTTAGCCTCCTACAGACAGAGCAAGAATTCTTCCCACACAATCGCATGTGAATAGGAGCCTGTGGAAACTGGGCTCTAGAATTTGTTTTCATTTCCCCATTCCTATTCTTTGTGTCTTGCATTACTCACTCCTTTGAACTCAAATCCTATTGATTCTACATCAAAAGTCTGTTGTTCCCTCTGCCGTCATCCTGATAGAGGTCCTCATTATCTACCATTTCATCTGTTGCTCCAACTTAACACTGGATTTTCTACCCCATTCTCCTGCCTCCCTTCAGTCCACCCCACACATTCCCTGTTCGTGTTACCTTCTGCAAAGCACCATGCCAGTGTCTCTCCTGTGCGTGGTGGGATGCAGCTTCCCAAACAGAAGCCAAAGAGGTACCAGGAGAGCTTGGAAGGGAAGACCGAGCAAAGTACCATGGTTGTTCCGAGACACTTTGTGCTTCTGTGGATTTCCTGTCCTGTCCTGCACAGCTTCTGGGCTGCCCCTCTGCCCTCTCATTTTTCCTTCCATCCAGTATTTCTCATCTGCCCCTTCCACACCCCTCCTTCCATCTCTCAAAATGTTATTCAGTTTTCAGCAGGGGAGTCCTGTGTTTTTGGGGGAGGCACCGATTCTGAAGCAGGTGCACAAGGTGAAAATCTCATCAATTGCCCTTCAAAACTAGAGCCACCCTGAGAATAGCCATGTGCTCCTCTCTCTACTTCCCTGGACACCAGCTAAGAAGCCCGTGAACAGAAACCACTGAGAAAAGCAGCACGGTCAGGTCCCCAGCTTCTCAAGCTCTGCCCAAGCAGGTTTTCCCAACCTGTTCTGTGTCTGGCATGAAGAGAAAATGATAGTACTTGTATGGCACACAAGGTACTTTGAGGGGACTGAGTGTGGGGGTCATGTGGGGTGGGTCACTCTTGGCACAGCCCTCCTGTGGCAGCAGACCAGCTGCGAATCTTTGTCCTAGGGATGTGTTTGCTGAATCAAGTGGCTTCCATTGTTGTTTGTTTGTTTGGTTGTTTGTTTGTTTGTTTGTTTTTGAGACAGGGTCTCACTCTGTCGCCCAGGCTGGAATGCAGCAGCACGATCTTGGCTCACTATAGCCTTCACCTTCCAGGTTCCAGCAATTCTCCTGCCTCCAGAGTAGCTGGGACTACAGGCGCCTGCCACCACACCCGGCTAATTTTTGTATTTTTAGTAGAGACGGGGTTTCACCATGTTGACCAGGCTGATCTCAAACCTCTGACCTCAAGTGATCAGCCCACCCCGGCTTCCCAAAGTGCTGGGATTACAGGTGTGAGCCACCACACCTGGCCAATGGTGTTTCTTTGTCATTCTTCCATTGCTGAGAAGATATGGTTACATCTCTCTAAGAGTTAAATATGTCTGTGGTATGACTCCACTTTACACAGATTCTACCCTTCATGAATTCTGCCTTGATTTTCTATAAACACAGCCCGTCTTTCTCATACGGTTTATGTGTAGTCTGGAGAGTCATGAACTTGGCCTGGCCCCTTCAAGCAAAGGAACTGACTCATTCCTACCTACCTTGGGGCCACCTGGCTCATGGTGGCTGTTCAAATGTGTCTCTGTTGAAGGAGTACATAAAAGGCAGCACCTTCTGGAATCCGTTACTTGATTGATATCACAACAGGGCTTTCTCTGCATCTAAAAATAAATTTTTCCTCTGTTTCTCTCCTTATAGGACTTCAGAAATGGGCTTGGGAGTTCAGGATCCCACACCTCTGCTGCATCTCAGTGTGACTCAGCAAGTTCTAGAATGGTGCTGCCCATGCCAAGGCTACATCAAGACTGCGCACTGAGGATGTCCGTGGGCTTGGCTCTGCTGGCTCTTCTTTTTGCGTTTTTTGTCAAGGTCTATAATTAGAATACAACTAAATGAAACATCTGTAAAGAAGAAAACATTTCTAATTAAAATCTTCAATGAACAGGAAAGCGACACCTCCGTTCTCAAAGGGCAATAATTTGTACTGGTCATGCTGCCTCCTCTTCAGCCACTCTTCTCAGTGAGGCTCCCCTGTCTCACATTGAGTTGGGCCCATTGGTTATTTGACCTAAAACCTAATCACGGCTACCATAGCACATCCTTCAAATTAAACTGCTTTTGGTTTACTTTTAGCAAGAAATGCAAGCGGTCGCATTTTTTTTGTTTGTTTCAATCTCCAATCTTTAAGTCAGAACCTAATTGTACAGTGGCTCTGGCCATCTTTTCATCATGTGGAAGGATTTTCTATCTTTAATAAACATTTTTTGTTTTTTCAGATGGAGTTTCACTCTTGTCGCCCAGGCTGAAGTGCAGTGGTGCAATCTCAGGTCACTGCAACCTCTGCCTACTGGGTTCAAACGAGTCTCCTGCCTCAGCCTCTCACTGGGATTACAGGCATGCGCCACCAAGCCCGGCTAATTTTTTGTGTTTTTAGTAGAGACGGAGTTTCACCATGTTGGCCAGGCTAGTCTTGAACTCCTGACCTCAAGTGATCCACCCGCCTCGGCCTCCCAAAGTGCTGGGATTACAGGCATGAGCCACTGCCCCCAGCCTCTTTAATAAACACTTTTAAGTGCATCTTCCCCTTCAGGCTTTGTTTGGAGTCCCAGTGCTACAAACATTGTATTTTTCACAGCAGATATGTTCCTGAAAAGTGTATAGAAACCTGTTCTGGGAACTTGAATGCTTTTGGAATGCACGGGGAGAGTCTGCCAGCTAAAGGACTCCTGGCAACATTCTGTGAAATATGAAACTGAAAAACTGGATTTGTGGAAAACAAATTGTGCCCATTTTCTCACATTTTTGATCCATTCGGTTTTTTTTTTGTTTTTGTTTTTGTTTTTGTTTTTGTTTGAGTCAAGGTCTCACTGTCACTCACACTGGAGTGCAATGGCAGTATCTTGGCTCACTGCAGCCTCGAACTCCTGGGCTGAAGCAGTCCTCCTACCTCAGCCTCCCTAATAGCCAGGACTACAGACACATACCACCATGCCCAACTAATTTTTAAATTTTTTGTAGAGATGAGTGTCACTATGTTGCCCAGGCTTGTCTGGAACTCCTAACTTCAAGCAGTGTTCTAGCTTCAGCCTCCCAAAGTGCTGGGATTATAGGCATGAGCCACTCCACCCAGCCCAGATTAAATGTTTTTATTTCTGTATGCCATCATTGGTCTTTACTAAGTGAAGTGACTTCTTTAACAATAAACGGAATTGGTATACGAAGCAAATCCTATGTTTTTCAGAATTTATTTGGATTGCATAGGTACAGGAAAACCAGGTATCTTATGGTTACCATAGGATATTTTCCATCTTGAAACCCATACCCCTCTTCAGCTCCCATTTAACTCAAAATGTTTTGTGTTTTGTGTGTCTTATAAGGAACCCAAATTAAAATTCAGTCATGTCCTAGTTGGTAAATTATAAAATATATATGCTTTTAGTGTTAGGACATTTCTTCCAGAACTGGTATGTGCTTCTAAAAGGTGCTCACATTTAGAATGCAAAAATCCGCCTGTGCTCCTTCTAGTTCTACAGCGAAACATCCACTTGGGAGCACCCCTCACTTCTTAGCAGGAATGGGGAGAAGAGGACAAGAACCTGCCATGTGCTTCCCTTCCTGAGTTCCATGCAGTCATTTCTTTGTTAATAAACAGTGGGTTCCAGTGTGGTGCTCATTTAACGAAAACCTAGCAGAGATAAAAATGCCATCCAAAGCCTAGAGTTGAACTAGATCAGACAGAGAGAAAGCTTTACACCTGTAACTGATTGGAGACAAAAAGGATTTTTTCTACCTCCCTTTTCTGACTCTTTCCCTACTCTTTTCCTCTAACTCCCTCATCTGTTTATTTCCTCCCTTCTAGCTCTATGCTATCCTCTCCTTTTTTTATTTTTTTTCTTCCTATAAAAGAATCATACACCCAGTCATCCAAATCCCCCCCTGCTGCCCTCACCTACCATGGCATGGATCCTCAAGGATCGTTTCAGCTGTACAGGATTCTCCCTACTTCTTGCCGTGACCATTATTTACCCTCAATTTGGCTGCAGCTTCACTCTGCTGTTTGACCCAGAAAGGGACCAAGGCCACTGCCTGCAGCAGACGCTGGACCTTCATGATATCAGTCTCCATACTGGTGACCAATTGGTGAAAGGGGTAGCAGTGTTCTGGAAATCCAGGGTTTTTCTTCCCCCTCTGACCTCCATCTACAGGGAGGGGAAGGAAGGGAGCAGAGAAGGATGTGGTGTGAGTCAAAAACAGTTCCCTTAAGCACTGGACTCTGAATGGGGCTGAGTCTGGGAACCACGGGAGCAAGTGTGATCATCAGTAGAGCTGTTACTTTTCCAGCCCATCTCCTTCCTGCCCACAGTGCAACTGCACTTCTCCCGCCCCGTTGAAGTTAGGCTTGCCCACGTGGCTTGTTTTAGCAGGTGAAATGTGAGTGGAAGGGTCATGTCCTTCTTTGGGGCAGCCACGTTCAGAGCTGCTGTACGCTTTACCGTGTGCTCTTCCCACTGCTGTAGTGATCCTGGACCCATATGTCAGAATGACGCCTCCCCGACCCTGGGTCCCTGAGTTAGTACAATGAGTAGGGCTCCTGGCCAGCATGTGCTAGACAGGCCTCAGGAGCCAGAAATAGATTTTAGTTGTGTTAAGCCACCAGCATCTGGGGGTCGTAGCCATAGCATACATAATCTGATTTAACAAAGTGTTAGCTGTGATAGGATACTTGACTCACAGGTTGTAAATGTAATTGTTATGTTTTCTTTGTATGCTTTTGTATGCTTTGCGTTAGTATCAAGGGGTGTGTGTGTGTGTGTGTGTGTGTGTGTGTGTGTGTGTATACTTCTCTGCTGAGAAAGAAACCTATGAAGTGATCTTTTCAATGCTTTGGCCAATTTTTTTCTTAAACTCTTTATTAGAATAAAACATACATATGAAATGCACATAAACCATAGGGATACAGGGATTTTTTAAAACTGAGCACACATTGTAGCCAGCACCAGGAGGGTCCCCATGCACCCTCCTAGCCATTAACTCTGCCCCCCAAGGAGTAACCAATATCCTTATTTCTAACGTTACAGATGGATTTGCCTGTTTCTAAACTTTCTATAAGTAGAATCATGTAGTATGCACTATTTCATGTCTACCTTCTTTTGTTCTACAGTGATTGTGAGATACATCCAGATTATTGTTTGTAGCAGTAACTACTTCACATTCATTGCTGAATAGTATTTCAGTGTATGAGTACACTACATTGTCTTTGTTCATTCTACATTTGAGTTCTTTCCAATTTTTTGTCTATTATGAATAATGCTGCTACAAGCATGTTTTGGTAAGCGTTTATGTGATGATGTGAGGAGTACATGTCTAGGAGCGGAATTGCTGGGTCATAGCATTTGCATATGTTCAGCTTAGATGCTGCTAAACGGTTTTCTGAAGTAGTTGTACCAATTTACATCCCCACCAGCAGTTCACAGGAACTCTGCCATTCTCCCACTATTTTTTCTCTTTGGACCTTAGATATTCTTCAGCAGACCTCGTCTCTGCTGTCTCCCTTCCACGAGTCATTCCTATTTTAATAGTAATGATAATATTGACAAGCATTAACTGTCTAGTCCTTAAATGAAATGTGCTGGGTGTTATAGTTTGCGCTTAACAGGTATTAATCAGTCCTGAAGAAAAAATTTTGAGATAGGTATTGTTATTCCCATCATACTGAGAAGAAAAGCTAAAACTCAAAAGACTAAGTAACTTGTGCAAGAGGCACAGAGCTATTAAGTTTAGAGGCAGGACTGGTACACAGCCTGACTCCAAAGCATATACTCCTCTCCTGTAAACTCCTCCTGCTCCTCTGTCCCATCTTTGACTTAAACTTGACCTGTGCCAACAGATACGCATTTAGGATCAATCATATGGATGCCTGAGGCTGGGGGGCTTCAGCCCCTCAGTCTGTGTTGTCCTGCTCCAAGAATGTGCATGGTATTTCATCTACTTTTTAAATAAAGATTTACTAATCAAGCTTTTTTTCTTTGTCCTACCCCCCTTCCTTCCTTCTTTCCTTCCTTTCTATCGTCCCTGCTTCATCTTACCATCCCTGCTTCCTTTCTTATCATCCTGGCATGAGATAGTCAATTTGACAATGTAAAGAATTCTTGGATTAAAACTTTGCTTTGTTGCTGGGAAAATGTGTCTAAACATCAGATTTCCATATGTCATTCAGTCAAAACATATACTACTTCTACTGACTTCACTCCAGGTTGAAAATTTCAGTGTATATTGTAAGATGTCATGGAGGGAGAATTAGAGTTACAAATCAAGCTTCAAGAGGGTTTGTCATCATAAAACAAAGATAGGAAAAAAATGAAGGAAGGGAGACGGGGGGAAGGGAAGAAAGGAGGGGAGAGAAAAGGAAGAAAAAGAAAGGGAGAAAAGATATTTTTAAGGCTTGCAGCAACAACAAAAAAGGTAACTGTGAGATGATGGCTATGGTAATTTGCTTGACTGTAGTAACCATTTCGCTGTGTATATGTGTATGAATACATGTTCACCTCAAATACGATAAAAAAACGAATACGTACATTTTCTAAAAGGCTTGCTGGTCCCCCAAGGCACCCCAGGATGCTGCAGCACATTCACAGGAGCACCCTGGGATTCTTTAAATTTTTGAGGAAACACAGCAACATCTGTCATTTACCAGGCCAACTACCAGCTCAAAATAGTTCACAGTTTTCAACATCAGATTTCACAATTTTTTGATGACACCATGTCTTTATAAAACTGGATTTTCAGCAATTGCTGTGATAAAAGCAAGTATAAAGTGAAAATCAATGTGGAACAAGAAATGAAAATTGTGATCATAGTCCAAGGTTTGAGAAGTGGTGCTGTAGCCCACAGATGCACAGCTGCCATTAATAAGTAATATTAAAATGAATAAAATCATAGTTTTCTTTAAGTTACATGTATTATTTTTTCAAACAGGTCTTATAAGATAGTAGGATAGAAATGCTTATTCCGTTGTCAGGATTACCTATTTAAACAGAAAGTTAGCTGTTTCTTTTGGCCTAGGGGTACCACGAATCAAGAAAGTTTGAAAACCTCTGCTCTATGATACAACCTAATTTAAAGGATCCATGTCAAATTTATAATCTGGAGTCCTAATCGCTTCTCAAAATACTTTCCCCTTACTTTAAGGTTAAATTATCCATAGCATGTGTTTGATACATTTACATTTGGCTTACCATTGAGTTTGATTTTACGATGTTGAAACTGTAAAGGAGTTAACAATCAGAATCACCTGGATTCAGATCTCAGCTGTTTCCGATACAAATTTGACGCAGAAAATATAAGGAAAGAGCATGAAATTTTTGACATCAGCAGAACTTTAAATTCCAGCCTGGCCACTTTTTCTTTTTGGGCCACATCTGTAAAATAGGAACAAGATTCCATTGTGGGTCATTGAAAGATAAGTGAAATCATGCATATAAAATACTGTGTTCTTGACACATGTCATTTCCTCCTCTTTTATGATTACTGTAGCCACTTAAAGGTGAAAAATACCTTTATAAAAAAGTTAGATGTTTTAAATTCTGATATCAACACATGACCACCCAAAAGATTTATATATGGAATAAAAAGATTCCGACCTTGAGAGACATAGAGTCTGATTCTAACAAATGCAGCAAAGGAAGAAAAATTCAAAGGAAATGGACTGCAGCTGTATTTGAGGAGATCAAATTAATGAATAGTGTGGAGCACAGATTCGGGTGGCCAATCTAAGATCAAGAAGGAGATTTTCCGTGGCCAAAGATGAAAAGAGCAACCAGATTAATAGGGAGGCCTAGAAGTCATGCCCTCCCCCATCCTGCTTTGAGAGTAAAAGGAAATGCAGACTATTATTCTTCATTAGTTTTCTGTCAATTATTTTCTCCCAGTACTTTTTCCTAGAGTTCTATAACCAAAATATCTCAACAGTGTAGAGGTTGAAGCAAAGGATTTCACTTGGTGTCTCGTGATCTTCCTAGTTTCTGGGTATCTGAATACATTTATGAGTATTAATGAGGCAAGTTCACAGGAAAAAAAAAGTGGGGGAGATGGAGGAGAACAACCTTGGGTCAAGGTAAAGGAAAACTTGGAGTTCAGAAAAACCTAAAGAAGTATGAATTTTTAATGCCTAGGTTTATCTAATCTGCTTTTAATATGCCCAGTTAATCACAAAACAATAGATGTTATACCAGACTGTCTGATTCCAAAGCCCAATGCCTGCTTTCACCAGTGCTATTTACATTGTACTGGGAGTTCTAGTGAGAAGTATTAGACAACAAAAAGCAGTAAAGGGCATCAGAACGGAGGAGGTAACGCTATCTCTATTTGCAGATTACATGATCATATGTATAAAGCATCCCAAAGAAACCACAGGAAAGCTACTAGACCTAATAAATGAATTTAGCAAAGTTATAAACTATAAGACCAATGCAAAAAAAGAAATTCAGCTGTGTTTTTTTACACTAGCAATGAACAATCCAAAAAGGAAATTGAGAAAGCAGTTCCATCTACAATAGCAGCTAAACAAATTAAATACTTAGGAATACATCTAACCAAGGAGGTAAAAGATTTGTATGCTGAAAACTGAAAACCATTGCTGAAAGAAATTTATGAATATCTGAAAAATGGAAAGGTATCCTATGTTCATTAATAGGAAAACTTAGCATTAAGATGTTAATACTACCCAAAGTGAGCTACAGATTCAACACGCTCTCTATCAAAATTCTAACAGCATTTTTTTTACCAAAATGGAAAAGCCAACCCTCAAACTTGTATGGAATTACAGGGGACCCCAAATAGCTAAACCAGTCTCTAAAAAGTAGAATAAAACTGGAGGACTAAAGTTTTGCAAGTTCAAAACTTCCAACAAAGCTACAGTAAGTAAAACTGTGATACTGGCATAAGGACAGACATACAGACCAAAGGAATAGAGTAGAAAGGCCAGAAATAAATTCTCACATATGTAATCAATTGATTTTCAACAAGGGTGCCAACACCATTAAATAGAGAAAGGACAGTATTTTCAACAAATGCTGTTGGGAAAACTGGATATCCATGTGCAAAAAAATAAAGTTGGACTTCACCTTATGCCATGTACAAAAATTACCTCAAAATGGATCAAATACTTAAATTTGAGTTAAAATTATAAAACTCATAGAAGAAAACATTGGGGAAAATATTCCTGATATTGGATTTGGCAATGATGTCATAAATATGACACCAAAAGTACAGGCAACAAAAAAAAAATGGACTTCATCAAAATTAATAACTTTTGTGCATCAAAGAACACTATGAAGAAGGCAAAAGACAACCTACAGAATGGGAGAAAATGTTTGCAAATCATATATCTGAGAAGGGATTAACATCCAAGAGAATTCCTACAACTAAACAACTACAACAAATCACAAACACCCTAATTCAAAAATAAGTAGAGGATTTGAATAGACATTTTTCCAAAGAAGATATACAAATGGCTAATAAACACATAAAAAGATGCTCAACATCATTAGTGACTGGGGAATTGCAAATTAAGATTATGAGATATTATCTCACCCATTAGGATGGCTGCTATTAAAAAATTAGAAAATGGCAGCTCTGTTTAAGTTCTTGGAGGAACCTCCAAACTGCTTTCCACAATGACTGAACTAATTTACATTCCCACCAACCAGAGTATAAGTTTTCCCTATGTTCTTTGCAGTCTTACCAGCATCTGTTGTTTTTTTGTTTTTTTAATAATACCTATTCTGACTGGTATGAGATGGTATCTCACTGTGGTTTTGATTTGCATTTCTCTGACAGTGATGATGAGTATTTTTTCATATGTTTGTTGGCCTCTTGTGTGTCTTTTTTTGAGAAGTGTCTGTTCATGTAATTTGCCCATTTTTTAACAGTTTTTGGGTTTTGCCTGTTGATTAAAGTTCCTTATAGATTCTGAATATTAGACCTTTGTCAGAAATATAGTTTGCAAATATTTTTCTCCCATTCTGTAGGTTGTCTGTTTACTCTGTTGATAGTTTTCTTTTGCTGTGCAGAAGCTCTTTAGTTTAATTAGGTCTCACTTGTCAATTTTTGTTTTTGTTGCAATTGCTTTTGAGGAACTTAGCTAAAAATTCTTTGTCAAAGCCAATGTGAAGAAAAGTATTTCCTAGGTTTTCTTCTAAGCTTTTTGTAATTTGAGGTCTTACATTAAAATCTTTAATCTATTTTGAGTTAATTTTTGTGTATGGTGAACGAGAGGGGTCCAGTTTCATTCTTCTGCATATGGCTAGCCAGTTATCCCAGCCCCATTTATTTGAAAGAGACTCATTTCCCCAATGTTTGTTTTTGTCTGCTTTGTCAAAGATCAGATGGTTGTAAGTGTGTGGCTTTATTTCTGAGTTTTCTCTTCTGTTCCATTGGTCTATGTGTCTATTTTTGAACTAGTACCATGTTGTTTTGATTACTGTAGCCTTATAGTATAGTTTGAAGTCGGGTAGTGTGATGCTTCCAGCTTTGTTCTTTTCACCTAGGATTGCTTTGGCTATTTGGGCTCCTTTCTGTTTTCATATGAATTTGGGTATATACCCAAAGGAAAATAAATCATTCTACCAAAAAGACACATGCACTTGCATGTTCACCACGCTATTCACGATAGCAAAGACATGAAATCAACCTAGGTGCACATCAATGATGAACTGGATAAAGAGCATGTGGTACATATACACCATGGAATACTACACAGCCATAAAAAGAAATGAAATCATATCCTTTGCAGCAACATAGATTGCAACTGGAGGCCACAATCCTAAATGAATTAATGCAGGAACAGAAAACTAAATACCACATGTTCTCACTTATAATTGGGAGCTTAACATTGAGCACACATGGACATAAACATGGGAAGACTAAGCACTTCAGACTACTACGGGAGAAGGGAGGGAAGGGTCATGAGTTGAAAAATTACCTACTGGGTACTAGGCTCACTACCTGGGTAACAGGATCCATACTCCAAACCTCAGCATCATGCAATATACCCATGTTAAAACTGGCACATATACCCCCTATATCTAAAATAAAATTTGAATTGAAAAAAAAAAAACCAGAAAATAACAAATGCTAGTGAAGATGTCGAGAAGTTGAAACCCTTAAACATTTTCTGTGGAAACGTAAAATGATGCAACCACTGTGGAAAATAGTGGTGCCTCAAAATTTAAATCTAGAACTACCATATGACCCAGATATTCCACTCCTAACTATATATCCAAAGGAATTAAAAGCTGTAACTCAAACCGATGTCTGTTTACCAATGTTTATAGCAACATTATTCACAATAGCCAAAAGGTGGGAACAACCCAACAGTCCATTGACAAATGAATGCATAAACAAAATGTAGTATATTCATACAATGGAATATTATTCAGCCTTAAAAAGGAGTGAAATGTTACAACACAGATGAACCTTGAAAACATTAGGGTAAGTGAAATAAACCAGACACAGGACAAATATTGTACGACTCCAGTTACATGGGGTACCAGAATAGGCAAATTCATAGAGACACAAAGTAGAATAGAGGTTATCAGGAACTGAGGGGAGTGGGAAGAAGGAGATTTATTGCTTAATGGATACAGAGTTTATGTTGGGTATGACTAAAAAGTTTTAACTGTAGTAATATACAAGGGAAGTGTCTAGTAGACTAAGAAATAAGTTCAGGTCATGTTGTGAAAGGTTTTGATGCCCTGCCAAGGAATCTAGACTTTATTCAGTAGTCAAGGGAGAGCCACTACAGGCTTCCAAACAGGCTTGTAAACATTGCAGGCCATGAAGAGATTCATGTTTGGAAAGATAACCAGTTACGATATGGAGGTTAGCTGGTTCTCCTATTGATAATCCTGCTCAATGGGTGCCCTTACCATACCCTATATTGACACTTTTGGAAACGTGCAACATAGTAGTCACTTTCTCATGCTTGGGAAAAGTGAAATTTCTACTGCTGAGCTTCCAAATATGTCCATTTCCAGAAGAGCTAATGTCAGCCTCAACTTAGCCAGTTGGTGGTGGCTTTTGTTCTTGTCGTTGCTATTACTGATCCTAGATCTTATCTTACTGTTGCCGATAATGGAGTTTTGTTTTGCAATAGTCGCTGTAATACATAGCTGGAAAGGATGTGCAGATCCCTTTGTTATCTTAATTAAGAAAGTGCCTCAGTAAGAGGCAAGCTCCTGCCTTTGTAGTTCAGCATCTTTGATCCCCACTTAATCTTTGCTTGGACACTTCCACACTGAATAGCTTCTGGAAACCTAGCAACCCTCTATCCCTCCAGCACCCGCTACCTTCTCTCCTTATCTACTGCAATTTAAATAATTGACTCCAGCTTTCTGGTTTTGATTTTCTGTGTCTCAAATTCTCTTACTACATCTGTTCAGTTAACAATTCATGTGCTCTATTCTTAATAAATGGATGCGAATGCTTTACAAAAAAAGCCACTTGTGATAACTATCTCAGGCTGTGATCTTGGAAGGCAGATGCTTCTGGTTTTTTGTTTCTGTTTTTTGTTTTTTCAACCCATGTGATTTCTGCAGTCTTACCTGGTATCATTTGAGATGTAAGGGGAGAGCTTCTGCCACCATACATAGACTCTACTTCGTGGTTCACGGCGCTTAATTCCAAACTTCACGGGAAGACTCTAAATTTCTGATCATTGGCCCGTTAAAGTGTTAAAACTTGGTGTCCACAAGACCAGAAAAACTAGACTGTAATTTGGTCTCAACCCTGTGTTTTGGGCCTGAGTAAGGAAACCTGATCATAGCACAATCTCTCACCCGGGAAACAATGGTGAATAGTCAGTATCACGTCTCATTTGGTTCCATATTCAAGAGTAAAATCAGAAGTCAAACAGAAAATGAACCAGGAGATGGGGCTTATAGAGTCTGGGTCCCAACCACAGGAAGTAAAGAATCTCTTAAATTCCACTTAAAATATAAAATATAAATGTTTTATGTGGAGAAACATTCAAGATGGGTTGGGGTTTGTGTCTTTTTAACAGAATGATCTGCAGACTCTCAAAGAAAGGTCTGGAATGGCTGTTGCCCTTGACTACTTCCATATTTCCCTGATGTTATCTTTTCATCTCGATTCTCTGATAGTTTTTCTTCTTATACATTCCTCCTAACCCCATATGTGCCTTAAACTGGGATCCCTCTTCTCTTCTTCCCTCTTCAAGATTTTTGAAGGCAGGAAGGTTGAAAATTTCAATGCAATCTTTAGAAAAACAGAAGTTGGTTGGATACCAGTCTAAAAATTTTAATCTCATCAAACCAGATTGCCTTGTGCCATCAGAATTATAAAAAGCTACAAGAAAATTCAGTAGCTAAAAATGTTGCAGTTTAGTTAGAAGAATATTTTTAATGACTCTAGACATATTAGTCAAAAAGAAAGTGGGGGGAAAAAAGGCAATTTAACACCAGCTTTCCCTCACGCTCCATGGCAAAGTCAAGCTGTATATCTAAGGAGCAGCAGTAGCTCCAATTAATATTAAATGAAAAACCTGTGGCAACCTAACATCGAAGTCACAAATTTAAAGCCCCAGAAAGTCACCACCGGTTGCCATCTGGTCATCAATCCTAAACAACCTCTGTTCCTCTGTCATGTGTCAGGGAATTTAAATTTTCTTATAGTAATATTTAAAATTTGAGTTAAGATTTGAGTAGGTTTTACAGAAAGACTGCTCTTTCTCAGCGCTCGATGAAAGGGAATTGTGTCTGTTTCATCTGGAGCCTGGTCTTTCTTGAAGAGGCAGGAGTGGTAAACCCTGCACGCCAACCTCGAGTAAGAGCAAGAGGCGCTCATAGAGCATGGAGTTGGACTCCTTTATTTTACAGACGGAGAGACTGAGGTTAGGAGAGTTTAGTGACTTGTCCGAGGCCACCCTTCTAGTTTAGGACATTTCTGAACAAGAATCCCTAACATTCTCTTTGGTGTTGAGATGCTTTGGGGCAGGACTCTGGACTTACCTGTCCAGTTGTATTTAGTGTATTCACCATTAGGTCACTTGGTTTATCCATGCCAGAGTGGAGACTCAGCAAACGAATAAATAAATGAAAAATGGGAATGAGATCCCACCATATCTAAATGCCAGATTGCCAAAAAGTAGGAGCTGAATTGCCTGAGTTTTCAAAAGTTGACTGAGAAATGGGGAAGAGCTTGGCATGGCCTTTGAATCTAATCAGAGTGTCTCTTCTTCACACCAAATACCTAGGCAGACCCTAGGAATTTGATTACAGTGTATCTGCACACATATTATGCAAAGGAACCACTTGGACTTTCACTGTGAAACAAACAAAACCCAGCATACTTCAGCTGATTTGTCAAACAATATCATTTTTTATGTATTCTGGGGGTCCATTCTAATGACCCAGAGAAACCTCTCACAAACAAATTGGGTTTTTATAAGATTACATTGGGGATGGGAACAGAAAAACAGGATTGAAAAAAAAAAAAAATGCCCAGGCACGGTGGCTCATGCCTGTAATCCCAGCACTTTGGGAGGCTGAGGTGGGCAGATCACAAGGTCAAGAGATCGAGACCATCCTGGCCAACATGGTGAAACCCTGTCTCTACTAAAAATACAAAAATTAGCTGGGCATGATGGCGCATGCCTGTAATCCCAGCTACTTGGGAGGCTGAGGCAGGAGAACCACTTGAACCAGGGAGTCGGAGGTGGCAGTGAGCTGAGACGGCACCACTGCACTCCACCACTGCACTGCAGCCTGGTGACAGAGTGAGACAACAAACAAACCATCAAACAAACAAAAACCTTCCTGGCCTGAAGATGTGGTGCACACCTGTAACCCCAGCAGTCTGGGATGCCAAGGCAGGCGGATCACTTGAGGCCAGGAGTTCAAGACCAGCCTGGGCAACATGGCAAAACCCCATTTCTATAAAAAACACAAAAATTAGCTGGGTGTGGTGGTGGGTGCCTGTAATCCCAGCTACTTGGGAGGCTAAGGTGGGAGAATCACTTGAACCCAGGAGGCAGAGGTTGCAGTGGGCCAAGAACATACCACTGTACTCTAGCCTGGGCAACAGAGTGAGACTCTGTCTCAAAAAAAACAAAAAACACAGACAAAAAACAAGCCCTCTCCCTCCATCTCCCTAAAACAATAAAGAGATTTTGTTCATTTGGAGGAAAAACAAAACAAAACAAATACTTCTTGGCAGCCAAAGGAACTCGGAGGAACACAAAACTTTACTCGGCACAGGAAAGTAACATACCATCAGATTTTCAATTACTTAGTCAACCTTAGTTTACAACAATTGACATTAAGATAGCACTCAGAAATAACAATGACGAAAACCAACTCAAACACTTACCACCTCCTCTTACAGAAAGACAGCAAGGGGTGGGCGGTGGGTACCAGTCAGTACCTTCCAAGGGAACATTTCCTTTACCTGGAAAAGGAATTCTAATAGATGAAATTTGCTCTAAAAATTATCAGATGAGGAAAAGTAAGGCCTGCATGTGAATTTTCTCTAATGTCTACAGCAAAAAAGCAATGTCCCAGACTGGTAATATTTTTCTAAGAAATTATATTTAGCCCTTTTTCTTTCCTTTTTGACCTTCAGGAGAGGGAAAACAATTAATTTCAGAACCCACTTAATACTGGTCAGAACTTCCTCTGTTTTCAGACAGTGACAGGTACCAGGTCCTCCCCTCTGCTGATAATCTTTCCTGCCTCTAAATGTTTTGTAATCAGATGTGGTAGTTCCAGATTCTCTTTATTCCAAACAGAGCCAGGAAGTAATTTCTCAGACAGTTTAACTTTGATAGCAGGTAATTTTAATCTATCGCAAACATCAGCCTGACATGGACTTGTTATCTTCATTATTTTAATTACTCTTTTGGGCCACTTTTTTGCCTCATTCCTTCCAGGAATGAGTGAATAGAAATTGGCAACTTTAATCTTATCATGCCATGGACCAGATTTTTTTTTTTTTCTTACTAATGACATCATTTAGCCATGTACCTCATGTACCTTAAGTAATGAAATTTGTTTGTGAAACTCTTTATCTTAACGAAAAAAGGGAAGAAGTTACCTTTTCTGATGGGAAGTCACCCACCTCTGTCATACTGCTGTCTGTGCTGTTCTTAACAGCTGACAGTTTCTGTTAATTTACTTTCACTCCCCAGTTCAACTTTCCCATATGGAAAGCTGGAGTGATTTCTGAATAACAACAAGTAATATCTAATGTGGCAGCAACTGGCAGCTCTGACATTGAGCTTGGCTGTGGCCATTACCCAGGATTCCCCGCTTCTCCTTGAGAAGCAATTACAATTTCACAGGCTGGAATTAAAATTCCCTGTGGTATGCAATAGAGCAACTGACACTGTCAGAGTGATTTCAAGCTGCTAATCTCTCGCTGGAGTATGAGTGAAAATAGAGTTCCTCTTCATGGAAACCGAGGCCTGACAACTTTAAAACTCAGAATCTTTGATATATTTTAATTCGCGCCAAGGTCAGCCGGCACTGACCCAACAAAATTTGTTATACCACTAGATGCTGGAATACAGGGGCATTTTCACTGAAGTAGGGTTGGGAGGAGGAAGAAGCAGCATTTGGACTGAGAATGAAAATAACAAAAAGTGGGCCCAGCTCTCGTATGAACCATGTGGCGAGAGAAGGAAATATGCAACAACTTCTGAGATCTAATCTGGGGAAGGACACAGAGGGTAAATGCCTTCGGGCCAGGTTCTCCACCTTCCTTCGCGAGATCCTCTTCTCACAAATCAGAGGGTGCAGCCCCCACTGTGCCGGGAAGAGCACCGAGGCAGTGTGCTGCATCAGAAGGCCCAGAGCTGTGGCCATTACACCTGGATTCACATCCTTCTCCACCCACTCACTGTGTGATCTTTTTTTTTTTTTTTTTTTTGCACTGTGTGATCTTTTACGATGAAATAGAAACTCAGCTTCCCCATAGGTAGGATGAGCTCACATATACCCATCTTGCAGAGTTGTGATGGATCAGGTATGAAAAGTGCTCTTCCCAGCGGCCCATGCATCACAGATGCCGATTAAATATTAGCTGTTATTAACAAACAGAAAGACCTTGTCTAATCATGAGGTTCCCCAAACCTCAAAACTTTTGTCATAGTCAATGACCATCGACAGAATTGTTTACTTAATGGTTTGTTTTCAGTGACTCACTTTGGAAACTTTATTTTAAAGGAACACTTCATATCATGAATGGGAAACCTATATCTCTTGCCACACATAATTACCATTTAAAACAATGCAAAATAAGAAACGTTAATAAACTCTACTTACCATTGCTTGAAGAAGGCTACGGTATTATGGTATTCAGTTAACAAAAAAACAACAAAAAAGAAGAAACAGAACTGGTAGAGAGATCGGAACCAAACTAAGCTGAGTTCTCAATCCTTATCAACCTCTACCAATTGTTCACTTGTGCCTACCTTTGGGGGCCTGTCCATTTTTATTAGCCTACTTGTTTCATTTCTTGTAGCCTCATTTTCTTCTTACATTTGAAAATAGTGAAGGATGTATACCTAGCAGAGAAGCAAGTCAACCCCTCTGAGTTTTTCTGTTACTTGACTTCCTGGACGCTGATTTGAGTTTACAAGTGTAAACATGGGTAACACTGATTTTCTTTCTTCCTCATGAACAAAGAGGCAGCCCCTACGAATGAGCATTGGTAGGAATCCAGCAATACTCCTCACTCCTGAGTGTCATGATGGTCGGGGCACCGATGGAGCAGAGCCAGTTGCTGTCCTGCCCAGCCCCTGACCTCTTTCGTTCCTTCTGAGTGCCCAGCCCTGTGATGCAAGTGTGAGCTCAGGAGCCTCTGATTAATTTTCATGTTGTTCCATGATGCCCTGGGTTATGTTTGCTCTGACCAGTTTTTCAGAGGAAAATTACGAAGCAGGTCTTTTTTCTACAGCTACCCAACCACATTGTGTGACTTTATCCTTTCCTTTTTCAACTTAATATTTTTCTTTTGTTAAGAGTTTTTCTTTCTTTCTTTTTTTTTTTGAGATGGAGTCTCGCTTTGTCGCCCAGGCTGGAGTGCCGTGGCGCGATTTTGGCTCACTGCAAGCTCCGCCTCCCGGGTTCACGCTATTCTTCTGCCTCAGCCTCCCGAGTAGCTGGGACTACAGGCACCCACCACCACGCCCGGCTAATTTTTTGTATTTTTAGTAGAGACGGGGTTTCACCGTGTTAACCAGGATGCTCTCGATCTCTTGACCTCGTGATCCGCCTGCCTCAGCCTCCCAAAGTGCTGGGATTACAGGTGTGAGCCACCATGCCTGGCCTTGTTAAGAGTTTGTCTAAATTCTTCAAGCTAAGCCCATGTCCATTCTTGGAATTACAGGTGTTTCCACTACATTTTTAAAACGGCACTTAATGGAAAGATCATCTATAGGTAAAAGTCCAGGGCCAGCCTTAGAGCTGGTACATCGATAGTCCTGGAATAAATGAGTTTTTAGAAGATGAGAAATCTCCATTTCTCCAGTAGTCTTTCTTTTTTCTTTCTTTCTTTCTTTTTTTTTTTTTTGAGACGGAGTTTCACTCTGTCACCCAGGCTGGAGTGCAATGGCGCGATCTTGGCTCACTGCAACCTCCACCTCCTAGGTTCAAGCAATTCTCCTGCCTCAGCCTCCTGAGTAGCTGGGATTACAGATGCGCACCACCACACCCAGCTAATTTTTGTATTTTTAGTAGAGACAGGGTTTCACCATGTTGGTCAGGCTGGTCTTAAACTCCTGACCTCTTGATCAACCCTCGTTGGCCTTCCAAAGTGCTGGGACTACAGGCGTGAGCCACCGCACCCGGACTTCTGCAGCCTTTCTATCTGGTTTTGTAGTTACTTCTTGGTGTGTTCCAACAGCACATTCTCCCCAGCTTACCCACAAAGGCTCAATCCCTTGGGAAGCATCACCTACCCTTTCTCGATTGTATTGTCAACAATCTGATCCTGAAGTCAATCTAGGGAGAAATAATTATGCAAAAGAATGGAAGTATTTATGACCTTGAATAAAATTAGGTTTAAGAAGGAAAAGAAAGAGATTACTGAAATTCAGTAATAGATGGAATGCAATTGGATTCATCTTTTACACAGAACTGCCACTTAGTATTAGGCAGTGTCTTGGGCTAGTGATTCTGATGTGTACAGGGGTAAGACAACTTCTATTCTTCAAACATTTTCTTGGTTGACTTTATATCATCACATTTCCACACATTAGACTTTGGAGAGAGCTTATTTGTGTTGGAGAAGGCATTTACACCACCCGTTTCCCACGATCTAAGAGATATATTTGTTAAGTGGAATAATGTTGTTAATTATAATCTATAATGTGTTAAAATTTAGTCTGATTCTGTGGATTTAATGTAATTCAACTTCCACCTGAGTTTTTCCTGACTAAGAACTCTACACCTAAGTTAATACAATCACATAAAACGTTTCTGTCCAAGAAATCAAAGAAGCTAATTGTGGGTAAAATGCTGTGAAAGCTTATAAAATACAGTGTCCTATAAATGTGAGGAGTCATTTGTTGCATTTGTTTCCTGTTCATACATGATTTTTATTGGTCATGGAGACAAGGGCTAAGAGCAGATCTGCACCTCACCTTGTAGGTGAGAGATCTCACACAGTCCGCCTCCCAAATGCTTCCTCCTAATGGCTAGAATTCTACCTTTTATCTTTAAATTGAGATGAAACTCATATAACATAAACAGCCATTTTAAAGTGAACATTTCAGCAGCATTCAGTATATCCACAATGCTGTGCAACCACTACCTCTATCTAGTTCCAAAACTTTTTTTTTTTAAGACAGGGTCTTGTTCTGTCTCCCAGGCTGGAGTGCAATGGCGCAATCTTGGCTCACTGCAACCTCCACCTCCCTGCTTCAAGCAATTCTGCTAACTCTGCCCCCCGAGTAGCTGGGACCACAGGCACCCGCCATCACGCCCAGCTAATTTTTGTCTTTTTAGTAGAGACACGGTTTCACCACATTGGCCAGGCTGGTCTCGAACTCCTGACCTCAGGTGATCCACCTGCCTTAGCCTCCCAAAGTGCTGAGATTACAGGTGTGAGCCACCACGCCTGGCCCTAGTTCCAAAACTTTTTTTTATCACCTGAGGCACGAATTCAGTACCCATTAAACAATAACTGTATTCTCCCAATCCCATCCTCTGGTAACCCACCTTGTGTATCTATGAATTTGCTCGTTCTGGATAGCCCATAGAAGTGGATTCATATAACATATGTCCTTTTGTGTCTGGCTTATTTCATTTGGTATAATGTTTTCAAGGTTCATCCATGTTGTAGCCCATATCAGAACTTTATAATTTTTATGACTGAATAATAGTCTATTGTATGTTTTGTTTATCCATTTACCTGCTGACGGACATTTGGGCTGTTTCTATCTTTTGGCTATTGGGAATACCATTGATAAGAAGAAGATGTATGTTGTCTGTGTTTGTTTGAGTAGCTGCTTTCAGTTCTCTGGGATGTATAACTAGGAGTGGAATTCCTGGGGCACGTGGCAGTTTTATGTTTAACTTTCTGAGGAAACACCAAACCGTTTTCTTAGAAGTTCACCTTTGACGACTCATTCTGTTGGACTATGCATCTCTATTTCCTTAGATCCTCTTAAAAATTAGTTATAAAAATTTTCAAATGTATCCAAAAGTTGAGACTACCACAAGCCCCATGCACCCACCACTCATCTCCAGTAGCCATCAGCTTTCTGCCATACCTGTTTCATCTGTATCCCTTATCCACTGCCCCACTTTTTAATTTTTGCTGAAGAATTTCAAAGCAAATACCAGATATCCTATAATTTCTCCCCCCCAAACTTAAGTGTACAACTAAAATGGGGAGCGGCATCTTCTTACATAATTGCCTTAATAAAATTAACACTAATTATTAACACTAATTAACTTTTTTTTTTTTTTTTGAGACAGAGTCTTGCTCTTGTTGTGCAGGCTGGAGTGCAGTGGTGAGACCTTGGCTCACCACAACCTCCGTCTCCTGGATTCAAGTGATTCTCCTGCCTCAGGCTCCCGAGTAGCTGGGACTACAGGCACCCACCGTCATGCCCAGCTAATTTTTTGTATTTTTAGTAGAGATGGGGTTTCACCATGTTGGCCAGACTGGTCTCAAACTCCTGACCTCAGGTGATCCACCCACCTCGGCCTCCCAAAGTGCTAAGATTATGGGCATGAGCCACTGTCCCTGGCCCTAATTAACTTCTTAATATTAGTCAATGCATAGTCTATATTTACATTTCCCTACTAGTCTTAAAATAAAAATACTGTCTTGCCTTTGATTTGTTTGAATCAGGATGCAAACCAGGTCCATTGTGTTTGATTAATTTATCTCTGGAGTGTCCTTTAAGTTGGTTTTAATCTCTTTCTTCTTTATCTATGCTACTGACTTATGAAAGAAACCAGGTCAGGGGTCTTATAGAAAGTCTCCCGTTCTGAAACTGGCTAATGTCTTTCTTGTGGTGTTGTTTATATACTCTTTTAAAGTAAACATTTTGTTTCTGCAATAGTAATATAGTCAGTTCCTGTGGCTGCCACTCTCAAGCTTTAATCCCAACTGTAATAATCACCAGAGACACTTCTTTAAAAATTCAGATTCCTGGCCCTTGTGCCCCTCGCTCTCCAGGCTCCCTTCCCCACCCCAGAGAGTTTGGGAAGTTTTACGTTGTAGCCCAGAAATCTGCATCTTTAGCAAGCTTTTCAGGCAATTTAAATACAGCTGGTCCCTAATTACAGGGTAGAAGGACCAAATCTTCTGGCAATGGAGTTTTATCAGATCACCTTTGCTCTATGACTAGAAAAAACAGCTCTGTTCTGCTGATGGAATCCCAAAGGTGTCACAGCGGCCTAGTAGAGAAGACAAAACAGGTTTCACCCTCTTCACAACTTGGCCAAATTTGACCACCTTGGCCCGGGACCTTCCTTATGACAGATGAAGCAATCAGGGGCCCACCAGCTCTGGGATGAAGACCCCCTTTGGGAGGAAGTCACTATGTGCAGCCCACTCTTAATAAGTAAGGAGTCCTGTCCCACCTGCCTGAGAGTAGATATACAAGCAGACTTCAAAAAGTTCATGGAAAAATTGAATTAAGATACAAATTAAAAATATACACTTGATGTAAGCTCCATCAGGTTCAACACACTTTTGTAAGCAGCAATACCAGTCATTTAGTTCACTTACTTAATGCAGTCATTTTTACATGATAAACTGAAGAGAAATGGGTGCCCTTTAATGATGTTTTAAAGACTAGGAAACAAAAAGAAGTCAGAAGGAGCCACATCAGGACTATAAGGTGACTAATGATTTCCTAATGATTTCTCATAGAAACTCTCGCAGAATTGCCTTTGTTAATGAGAGATGCGAGCAGGAGCATTGTCAGCGTGAGGAAGGGCTCTCCAGCCAAGCTTTCCTGGATGTCTTTCTGCTAAAGCTTTGGCTAACTTTCTCAAAACCCTCTCATAATAAGCGATGTTATCTTTCGTTGGCCCTCCAGAAATGCAACAAGCAAAATGCCTTGAACATCAAAAACACTGTTGCATGACCTTTGCTCTTGAACGGTCTGGCTTTGCTGTGACTGGACCACTTCCACCTCTTGGTAGCCATTGCTTTGATTGTGCTTTGTCTTCAGGATCGTACTGGGAAAGCCATGTTTCATCTCTTGTCAGAATTCGTTAAAGGAATGCTTCAGGATCTTGATCCTACCCATTTAAATTTTCCATTGAAAGCTCTGCTCTTGCCTTAAGCTGATCTGGGTGCAACAGTTTTGGCACCAATCAAGTGACAAGTTTCCTCAACTTTGATTCTGCAGTCAGAATTGTGTAAGCTGTACCAGTTGAGATTATCTGTGGTGTTGGCTATTGTTTGTGGTGTTAACTGTTGGTCCTCTTCAATTAGGGTATGAACAAGGTGAACTTTTTCCTCACAAATTGATGTGGATGGTCGGCTGCTGTTGGTGTCATCTTCAACATAGTCTCATTCCTTCTTAAAATGAGTTATTCATTTGTCAATTGCTAATTCTGGGGATGTATTGTCCCCATAAACTTTTCATAAAACATCAATAATTTCACCATTCTGCCACCCAAGCTTCACTATAAATCTGATGTTTGTTCTTGTTTAAATTTTAGCAGAATTTATGCTCTGATCAGGGATCTTTTCAAACTAATATCTTATCCTTAGTGCCTCAAAATAGATTCTGTTTGGACATGTTATAACAAATTATATGAGTTTATTTTAGTGCAAAAAATTTTTGAAATCCATACATAGTTTTTTTCATAATATTCATTTTCCATGGATTTTTGAAACCCGTTGTATATATGAATTATTTGAAATTCTTTGGCATAGGAGATTAGTCTTTTATCCCCATGTCATTTATTTATTTAATCATTTATTTATATCAGTATGAACTCATGGATACTTATTTTATACTTTGGGTTATAATCTAATACTACTTCATTTTGCTGCTCAAATTATTGCAGCTTTGGCCATTGGGAGATCTTTCAGGTAATTGTGTTTCTTTAATATATACCATCAATGTCGTAATGTTTTGGTTTTGATCCCTTTACTTTCTGGCACAAGATACTCCAGGCACATCCTGTATATTTCCTGCCCCCATCCTAGGATCAGCCATTTCTCCAAGGAACCCTGGTTATTTTTATTAGACAATGCTATTAGAAACCAATATCTGGGTGCCAAGTATGCTTGTTGCTATTAAGGTGTCATTGTTTTAAGACCCTCTCAGCTGACAGAGCAAGGAAATGTATGTGTGTATACTAAATTGTATATATACACATTTCTGTAAACATTTCTATATGTAACCATCTCTATCTGTATTAAGCTAAACGTGAGTTTATATTGATGGCTCCAACTTTAAGCTATTACCATTTGTATCCTTCTAGCCGCCTCCTCTGTAAATCCCCACTCTAACACTGAGAAACCTGACTCCCACCATCTGCTAGTCATTTACTTAATTGTTCAGTTACGTATGTATGTATAGTAGTATCAGAATTGTTAACCTGTAACGCTGTGGAAAGCAACTTTATTGATTAGAGTACAGTTCTGCTGTACAGTTCCTTTTGCCTTTAGTCTTAGAGACTCTGCTCATTTCCAAAGGTAGGTTAGCACCTTATTCTGCCATGCCCTTCAGTAAAGTTGTTTTATACATTTGGATTCTTTTGTCACATTTTGCATTCCATCCTGACCTCCAAAATGATTTTTAAACTTTGCATACATTAAGGTTTATTCTTTGTGTTGTATGTTTTTATGAGTTTTAACAGATGTTCAATGTCTTATAGTCACCATTACAATATCATACAGAATAGTTTCACTGCTCTGAGGAGGAAAAAACAAAAACAAAAAACAAAACAAAACAAAAAAAAACCTGTTCTTCATCTATTCAGCTCTCTTGCCCATTTCCTGGATCCCTGGGATCCATGGATCTATTTCTCATGTCTCTGGTTTTGTCTTTTCTAGACTGTCATGTAGTTGGAATCATGTAATCTGTAGCCTTTTAGGACTGGCTTCTTGCACTTAGCAAGGTGCATTTAAGATTCATCCACACCTTGTGGTAGCTTGATAGCTCATTTTTTTTTTCATCGTTGAATAATATTCCATTGTATGGATGTACCACAGTTTGTTTACTCAGTTGGCTATTAAAGAACATTTGGTTGCTTCTAGATTTTGGTATATATGTATAATAATGCTATAAACATTTGTGTACATGTTTTGCATGGATTTAAATTTCCAACTAATTTGATTAAGTACCAAATAACAATAAGTATGACTGTGGGATCATACAGTAAGAGTCTGTTTAGTTTTGTAAGAAACTGCCAACTGTCTTCTAAAGGGGCTGTGCCATTTTGTATTCCCACAAACAATAAAAGAGTTACTATTCTACAGCCTCCCCAGCAGTTGGTGTTATTAGTTTTTTTGGATTTTATCCCTTCTTATAGTGGTACATTGGTATCTCTTTATTATTGTAATACATTTTCTTTTAAAGGGAAACAACACAGAATTGTCTTCTATTTCTCAGAGCACACAGTAGTGTATGAGCTCTGGAAACTGAATCAATATGAATTTGACCAGCTAGGTGTGGTGACTCACACCTGTAACCTCAGCACTTTGGGAGGCCAAGGTGGGTGGATCACCTGAGGTCAGGAGTTCAAGACCAGCCTGGTCACCATAGTGACACCTCATCTCTACTAAAAATACAAAAATTAGCCAGGTGGTGGTGTGCACCTGTAATCCCAGCTACTCAGGAGGCTGAGGTGGGAGAATCACTTGAACCTGGGAGGTGAAGGTTGCAGTGAGCCAGGATTGCACCAATGCACTCCAGCATGGGTGACAGAAATTCCGTCTCACAAAACAAACAAACAAATATGAATGTGACACCCACCCCCACCACCACCACCTCCCTCACATCTCACACCCTCAAGTAGCACAAAGAGAGGAGGGCTCTTATAGCTAAGGAAAACTTATTATTGAAATGGTCTGGGATGTGGCACACATTTAATATAAAAATGTCTGAAGACATTTTATTCACAATAATTAGAGTAACCAATGGTAGAAAAACAATCATATATCTCACAGTTCACACCAGACTCACAAAAGCCCCCCAGTGGCTCCTTCAGCCTGTCTAGATAGCAATTTCCACTACAAGTGTCTTATGCTGTGGCAAATAACGAATCATGAGGATAGATATTGAAAAACACTGAACCGCTCTCCAGACAGGTTTCTCCAGAGTGTGTGCACTTTGAGAAAGTATGGTACAAATCATTCTATCACCTGCACACTGAGTGAAAAATGCAAAAATCAAAAAAGAAGGAAACAGGACAGAAAATCTAAAAGCAATAAACACTATCTATCAAAATCCACATATTCAAACAAAGAAGTTTGTAGAAGTTCCTTTAGCAAGCCACCAGTTACTTAGCTAACAATACTGACTCACTCTCCTTCCCTTTAAGTCATGTACCAACCGAGGACCAGAATATAACTCTGGAAACTTCTACGCAATGCCCACACTTCTGCTCCCAACTGATGGGTCAGTTGTTTGTCCCCCCAAATGACATTTTACTTATAACTATGCAATTTATTTAAATCATATTATGGAAGTGAAATGTGAAGTTAGAAAGAAGTAGACTTATGGTCATGGTTTCAATGAAAACTAAATAGAATTCTTTGTAGAAACATGATAAAGGTCAGTTGCTAACAAAAATGGTGAGTAAGATAACTATCAAAGAGGAAAATGCTGTGCAAGTGTAGAAGAATCTTGCACCCAGATTTCTTCACAAGTGACCAAATTCTCATTCATCCTTAGAGAAACAGAAACTGGGAAGTTATATTAGTCCATTCTCACACTGCTGATAAAGACATACGCAAGACTGGGTAATTTATAAAGGAAAAGAGGTTTAATGAATTCACAGTTCCACATGGCTTAGGAAGCCTCACAATCATGGTGGAAGGTGAAGGAGGAGCAAAGGCACGTCTTACATGGCAGCAGACAAGAGAGCTTGTGCAGGGGAACTGCTCTTTATGAAACCATCAGATCTTGTGAAATTTATTCACTATCATGAGAACAGCACAGGAAAAATTGACCCCCATGATTCAATTACCTCCCACTGGGTACCTCCTATAATACATGGGGATTATGGGAGCTACAATTCAAGATGAGATTTGGGTGGGGACACAGCCAAACCATATCAGAAATGAAGATGTTGCTTATGGTTATGGTTGATACAAAAAATATGACCTGGCCAATTCCAGTCAGTACATCCACACTCAAAGAAAATTCTCACGTGTGACAGGAAAAGATTGCCAAATGAAGACATTTATATATTTTAAAGTCATTTGTTCTTTCTCAACTTTAACCATATTATTATTTCAGTTATCCAACCAACTTGACCAAGTATGAGAAAGATATTGCTAATGTAATGCTACCTTAGATAAACCAAAAAATAAACACCCACCATCCCCTGCTCTGATTTAATCACACTTTAAGTTGCCCATAATTTCATTGTCCAGTAAAATGACTAAACTCAGGCTCCCACCTGGGCCTACCAAAATATTGATTTCCTCAGTCATGGGAAGTGCAGGGGAGTCCTGGGGTAGGTGACCTGCCTTCTCAGTGTACCTCAGTATGCTGTACTGATATTGCCATTTTGTCTGTTTTTGTCGTTGTTGTATATGTTGATGTGAAATATGTCAGAAAGCACTGGAAAGGGTGCTAAGTCAACATCTGACGGATGAAGCTAGCTAACTAATTTTCACTTTCATTCCATATTAAAACAAATACAAGGCAATAAATAGGTGATGTCAATCAATGAGGACATCAAATGCTTTATTTTGGACACTGATGCATTGTCAGCTTCTTTTCTGAGTATTTGGAACTAGCAACCATAAATATTCAGTGGTTTTCAGGTACTGTACATTTTTATCTGTATGTCCTAAACATGGAAATTGGCATTGTATAGTTGTGCAACAGATTATTTGGAGTACCTTAACTAAACTACATTTATTATAAAACTATAGTGTTTATTGTCTAGCAACTATTATTCCTTTCTTAATTTGTTAAATCATTGCCCCATTCAAAATTACTCAAATAATTTCACTAAAACATATGAATCTTATCTTTCATTTTCTGTGAATGAATGCAACATTTGAGTTTTAAAATGGCTTTGGAGATACATTTCAAATTACTAATGGAGATTTGCTTTGAATTGCCTGATTCAGTTTTCTGGGTGACCATTTATTTTGATAAATTCTTAAAATTAATGATACTCTTTAAAATACATTTTCTTAAACATCAGTATTTAAATTTTATAGTTATCAAAGAACAATACCTATGTTGACATTTGCCATTAGTGTGCAACTACAGACTTTTGAAAAGAGAATGATCTATGAGGTCATGATATTCATTTAATTCTCCTACCTACTTCTAAAAGGATCTGAGTTTCTTGAGTCATTGTGTCTTCCCATAATTACCATCTCTGGCATTTACAAAATAATGAATTTACTTTCTCTATTCATCATTAGCTTTTTCCTAAGAAGTTTCAATGCTTCTCTAGAAATTACTTATGTCATAAGCCACAAAAAATTAAGAAAAAAAGGGGCCATACGTTCACTTCCCGTTCACATGAGGAAAGCACCCAGGGAAGGAGACGAAGTCTCACCATCCTTCATGAAGACATACTGGAGCTGTTGTCCTCCCGGCTGTCAGCCACTTCCTAGCTCCCTGTGCTATGACTTATTATCATCAGTCATCCTATTGTCAGAAAGGATTAGAGAAAAAGAAAGAACTAACATGGTCAGGCATGGTGGCTCATGCCTGTAATCCCAGAATTTTGGGAGGCTGAGGTGGGCTGATCACTTGAGATCAGGAGTTTGAGACCAGCCTGGCCAATGTGGTGAAACCCTGTCTCTACTAAAAATACAAAAATTAGCTGGGCATGGTGGTGCACACCTGTAGTCCTAGCTACTTGGGAGGCTGAGGCAGGAGAATCACTTGAACCTGGAAGGTGGCCCCAACCTGGATGACAGAGTGAAACTCCATCTTAAAAAAAAAACAAAAAAACTAATGAAAAAGAGGAGAAAAAAGGAACTATCATAAAGCTGGAAAAATTTTCAATTTGCTATTTAATTTCAACAATTATTCTTGAGAATTTTTCAAAGAATTCAAAATATCACACGGTAGAATTAGAAGAATCATATCTCAATAAGACTAAGTCCTTGCCACTAACTAGAACCAATGCACTACCACTTCTAGAAGACATGTATTAATACAAATACACGGAAAGAAAAGCATATCTGCTTTTTCATTTTGCCAGGCACAATAGTAGGTACTTTACAGGAGAAATCTTACTGAACATAAAGACATGAGAAATCTTACTGAACAGGAGAAATCTTACTGAACACAAAGACAATAATAGTCTTTAGAGTTATCAAAATTTGGAAATAGTTCATTAATCCATACAGTATTGAGACCAGACCTGCTAATAATTAGACAAAGACAAAATTAAAGATGGTTGTATTTTCTTTAAGAAAATCCCAGGTATGGCTGTCAAAACTCAGAGAAGAAGCCTAGAAGCAGAGAGAAACTGAACTCATAATGAAACAACACTATTTACAAAGACTCAACTTTTAAAACTTGCCATACATGATCATTTCACATCCTTTCTGAACACAGCTGCTTTAAACCAACTCCACCACCCCACTGGCCAGCACAGAAAGTTGTTTAAAAACTGTTTCCTGGCCAGGTGCAGTGGTTGACACCTATAATCTCAGCATTTTGGGGGCTGAGGTGGAAGGTTTGCTTGAGCCCAGGAGTTTGAAACCAGCCTGAGCAACAGAGTGAGACTCCATACCTATTAAAAGAAAAAAAAAAAAAATATATATATATATATAGCATATATAATATACATACATATAACTACTAAAAAGAAAGTTCCCCATTAAAATTTTCCTCCCTCTAAGGAAAGGTTCTTGCCCAACTCCTGACATATTCATCCTTCTGCCTTCTTTTCTTCCAAGCATTTAAGGATATCTATTATGTGCTAAGATCTCTTAAGTATTGGGGATATGGAAGTGAAAGAGGCAGACACACCCACGAGAAGCTAACAGTGTTTAGTAGGAAAGAAAGCCATGTGAACAATATCATTTTTGGGGTTAAAGAATATGTTCTGTGCTGCAAAATGCTAGAAAAACAATGATTTCATCTGATTTGCATGATTTTCATTTGTATATGTTTGTTGGAAATAAATGACACAGCCCATAAGTCTAGAGTCGTGAAGATTGAGAAGTAGCTAGACTGGAGAAAATTTCAAAAGGAGTCATGAAACGAATACATGACAAACCAAGAGAGGAAAAAAGAAAAGAAATACTAACATTATCAAAGTAGGTTATCCTTAAAATATAAAAGTTCTCTGCCACAATATTTCTTTCTCTTCCCACATTGTTTTTGTTTTGTTTGAGACAGAGTCTGCTTCTGTCACCGAGGCTGGAGTACAATGGCACAATCTCAGCTCACTGCAACCTCTGCCTCCTGGGTTCAAGTGATTCATGTGCCTCAGCCTCCTGAGTAGCTGGGATTACAGGCATGCACCACTATGCCCGGCTAATTTTTGTGTTTTTTATAGAAACAGGGTTTCACCACGTTGGCCAGGCTGGTCTTGATCTCCTGGCCTCAAGTGATCCTCCAGCCTTAGCCTCCCAAAGTGTTGGGATTACAGGTGTGAGCCACAGTCCCTGGCCCCCATGCTGTTTTTAATTCACACTTTCTGTCTTGACTTCCTTGTTACTTATTCTGTGGATACTTTCTTTCTCTTATTAGCTTTATCTTGTCCCTTTCTTCTTTGGATGACATAGCTTCCAGTATAGAAAAAAAAAATATTTTTAAAAGCATAAACAAATTATGGGGAAAATCACTCACATACAACCTGCAGATAGGCAGGTATGGGGGCTCCTTGATGATGCTGGGATCTCAAATTCTTCCTAGCTTTCTGCACCAACATTCTTAGAGTGTGATGGTTGTGTCCTCTTCATATAAGAGGGCTGTCTTATCTTCAGCCTCCTATTTGTTTTCAGGCAGGAATAAGGACAAAGGTGAAAAGCACTTCTAGCTGAGTTGGCTTTTTTTTAATTAAAGGTCTTCCCAGAATTTCTGCCCTGTGACTTTCACTGGCCAGGGACATACCACATGTGCAACCATTGTTGCAAGGCAGGCTGGGAAATGTAGTGGTTTGGAGGCAGGTGCTTTACCACCAGAACAAAATTAGCGTTCAGTGAAGGATAAAGGGGAACATGGAGGGGACTAGCAGTGAATGCCAAGACTGTGTCCATCTCACTCAGGCCATCCAGACAGTTCTCTCCTTTCTACAGTATTCCTTCACGTGGATATGTCCTTGTTGATCTTCACTACGTCCTTGTTTTATCCCATGGCTCAAAGAAGCCCTGCCTAGGAGACTGTCTTAGGGAGCTTTAAAAATCCCACTGCCAGATCACACCCCAGACCATTCCTATCAGACTCTCTAACACACCGGTTTTCAAACTTGGTTGCACATTGGAACCACCTGAGAAGTTTTAAGAACGACTGATACCTGGGTGCCACAGAAAACAATGTGATTGGTCTGGGGTACAGCCTGGGCATTGGGAGTTTTGAAACCTCCAGAGTGGCCGGGTGCAGTGGCTCATGTCTGTAATCCCAGCACTTTGGGAGGCCCAGGTGGGCAGATCACTGGGTGAGGAGATTGAGACCATCCTGGCCAACAAAAATTAGCTGGGCGTGGTGGCAGGTGCCTGTAGTCCCAGCTACTCGGGAGGCTGAGGCAGGAGAACGGTGTGAACCCAGGAGGCGGAGCTTGCAGTGAGTCGAGATCACTTCCCTGCACTCCAGCCTGGGCGAAAGTGTGAGACTCTGTCTCAAAAAAAAAAAGAAAAAAGAAAAAAGACAACAAACAAACAAAAACCTCCGGAGTGATTCTAATATGTAGCAAAGTTTGAAAACCATTGTGCTAGGTTCCAGACACCAATAGTTGTTAATGCTCCCCAAGTGATTCCAATATTCATCCAAGACTGGGAACCACCGCATTAAGGCATCTCCCTCCTTAGCAGAAAGCTCATTGGTGCGAGTTGGGAGTAGATGGAGGCACCCTGCCTGTTTTTAACAGCTGCGATTAGAGTCCACACCACTTGCGCCTATAGACACACCACAGAGAGGAAGCTATTCAAGGACAGACATTAAGAAAAGGGAGTAACTTAATCTCTACAGGCTTGGTAAGACACTAGCAATCAGCATTTAGATTTGTGAAGATCTTTGTAGAGGATTTCTCATCCTTCCACATTTTTACATCTGCCATGTCTTCCCTATGTGTGAGCCTTCTTAACAGCTGGGTCAGATTTTCACCTTTTAATTGTGGGGAGTAGAGGCTGAGAGTGCTGTGGGCAGGGCCAGAGGGACATCTTCCGCATTTAAGGCTTTTCTTCCTGGGTAAGGCCTGTTAATTTTTCACTTTTACTGCGAATTTCATTTTCCATGAATTCTTTTCTGTGGTCATACTACTCTGTTAATTCTGGATGGGTGAGAGAAAGTGTTGTGTTCACAATCTGCCTGTTTTGAGTTGAAAAAGAGGTCAGAACAAATATGAGATTATTTTTTCCACTCATTATAATTAATAGCAATTAATTCAATGTTATTGCCTAATCACTTATGTTTGAGCTGGATGATTTCACCTACAGCAGAATATATCATTTCAGAGGACTTAGTGATTAAAAAATATGCTTTTAAAGCATTTCCAGAGCTTGACTATTGGCCCAAACAAAACAAAAAAGCTTGTTGTAGGGACAGGCTAAGCTAAGACCATTTTGCAGAAATAGTCTAATGAAAAGAGATAAGACTGCAGACTCACTCAGAATTATGATAAAAGAAAAATTATGTTTGGGGTTTTTTTTTTTGGACAGGATCTTACTCTGTCACCAAGGCTGGAGTGCAGTGGCACGATCTCAGTTCAATGCCACCTCAACCTCCCACACTCAAGCGGTCCTCCTACCTCAGCCTCCCAAGTAGCTGGGACTACAGGCATGCACCACCACACCTGGCTAATTTTTAAAAAAATTTTATAGAGACAGGGTTTTGCCATGTTGCCCAGGCTGGTCTCAACTTCCTGGGCTCAAGCAATCTACCCACCTCGGCCTCCCAAAGTGCTAGGATTACAGGTGTGAGCCACCACACCTGGCCGAAAGAAGATTTTGAAATTGGGAACATAGATTTGGCTGTCAGAATCCAAGTGACACCAAATATAAGGTGGGAGTTTCCTGGACAATTCTCCAAAATGTCACCCTAATACACTTTACAACAGTATCAAAAAGAGTTTGTTATAATAATAGGCACCATGTATTAAGGATTGACTTTGCACCAGCTGCTATTCTAGGCCCTTTCTGCACATTATCTTATTTAATCCTTACAAGCCTATTTTACAGAAAAGCAACTAAGACTAAGAGGAGGAAAATGACTCCCATAGCTAGAAAGTGACAGAGCTGGAATTTGAAACCAAGTCTCACCTTAAGTGGTTCCTTTAATTATATTAGTTAAAGAAGGAGGAGGAGGAGGAAGGAGAAGTAGGAGGAAGATGAAAGAAGTTTGAGAAAGTGTTACAGAAATGCTCAACCATCTGTACCTATTTCTCAAAATATTTTAATCTGATGACTTCACCTCCACATTTATTTCTAGACACAGGATAATAATTTCATCAGCCATGGTAAGATGGGGTAATGATGACAGGTGCTCACTAAGTATGAAGTGAATGAATGAATGTGGTTTATGCCCCATTTCCTCAGCTATAAGGTGAGAGCAAGTTGTATCATAGTTGATATGGTTTGGATTTGTGTCACTGCCCAAATCTCATGTCGAATTTTAATCTCTTGTGTTGGAGGAGGGACCCAGTGGGAGGTGACTAATCATGGGGGTGGATTTCCCCCTTGCTGTTCTCGTGATAGTGAGTGAGTTCTCATGAGATCTGGTTATTTAAAAGCATGTTGTGGCTCCCCCTTCTCTCTCTTCTTCCTTCACCAGCCGTGTAAGGTGTGCCTGCTTCCCGTTCTGCCATCATGGTAAGTTTCCTGAGGCCTCCCCAGCCATGCTTACTATGGAACTATAAGTCAGTAATTAAACCTCTTTTCTTTAGAAATTACCCAGTCTCAGGTAGTTCTTTTTAGCAATGTGAGAATGGACTAATACAATGGTCAACCCTGCAGAGCAGTAGGGAGGCACAGTGCCAAATAATATACGCACAGTTTTCACAGCAACAGCTAAGATACTGACAGCACCTGTAAGCACAGAGTTGTTCTTTTTGATAAAATTGAGTTCTATTTGTAGCATTGCAGAGCCTCTAGTCTTTAGTAGAATGAGCAATGGCAGCTAAGATTTAGAAAAGTGATAAATATGGCCTCATCATCTCTCCATGATTCCTCTTTTCTGACTTTCCTTGAACTCCTACTCAGTAGGATTTATTTATTGTCTTCTGTGTGTCCAGCATTATCCTGGGCATTGTGCACAATCTAAACACAATCTCCACGCCAGAAATGTATTCCAAGTTTATTTCTATTTTAAAAAATCTTCTACGATCATGCCACCGCACTCCAGCCTGGGTCACAAAGCCCTATCTCAAAAAAAAAAAAAAACAAACAAACACCACCACCAACAACAAACCATCCTGAAAGCTAAAGGTGATTTTATAAACTTCTATTGGGTACTGGTTGCTGACCATATAACATCTAAACTCTTAAGCATATAAGCATAGTGTAAAAAGTTGTCCCTCTGTGCTGACAACCTGCCCTGCCAAACTAATGCTTGCTAGTCATCTCCATTGCGACTCATTGCAGCTCTTCTGAGATTTCCATTATTTTCTGGGCCTTGCTTGGTCAACTGATGACTCTATGCCTTTGCATGTACAATGTGTTCTGCTTGGAATACCTTTCCCTCTTATCTCTGTAGTGTACTCATATTCATCCTTCAAAACCCTGCTCACACATCCTCTGTAAGGCCTCACCGACTCTTTCTCAGGGTGGAGTTGTTCTTCTGTATTCACACCTCTGTTCACACCTCTGGGACAATATTTCCCGTTGGAACTTTTCCCATAACAGAATTTGAAATCCTCAAGGGCTTGGATGTGTTATCCTTGTCTCTCTCACACCTGCCCATTGTAAGTGTTTAATAGAGGTTTTGCTGAGTAATTAATAAAATTATGCAAAATTGAAACTGTCAGCTAACCCAGGGTAGGAGGGTACTAGATGTAAGGAGTATTTGTAAGGGGAAGGAAAGGTGTTGGAAAATATCTCATTCATAACTATCTACATTTTAACATATTTAGAGATGGTGAACATGAAGAAATAACCAGGGGATTTAAACGTGTTTAAAATTAATACATCGCATAGCACTTATAAGTATAATGAAATTCGAGGTGTGATCTCTGTTGACTTGAATCATTTCTGGAGGCCTCATTAAAGAGTTTAATTTGGAACCTGTGCTCCAGAGATGAGAAGGAAGGATCTCTTTAGTCCATGGAAAAACGGGCCTAGAGAGCACTTTCCAATGAGGAAAAAGAACATGAATCTGAAAGTCTGGATAAGCTGAGTACTTGGTACCTGGCAGGTCCTTAAGACTGTCTGGAGTATCCACCTTGCACCCCTCAACTACTCCAATGTTTAACTAGGTGAAACAAACACAAGATGCCAAACGAGGCACAGCCTCATTACCCAAAGCGCACCTTTTCTGAGAAACTGTGGAGGATGTGGCTTCCACATCCCAAATGCAAACCTAAAACCTAAGTTTCAATGGACTTGCTCCTCCCTAAGTCTCAAAGATGGAGGCTGGTTCTCGCCTCCTGGAGAGCTGGGGCTGCAGCAAAGGTTCTGAGCCAGCTCAGAGTCTCAGTTGCCCCAGCCTGTGGAGGTGGGAGTTGGAGGGCTCCTAAGGCTGCTTTTAAAAGACAGACCCCGTGCCCTGCACCAAGTGAGAAGTATGTGGTGTGGAAGCAGAGGTATGCACACTGCCATCCTCGCCAGACTGGGGAGGCCTTGGGAGCCAGCTTCCTGGCCAGGCCGGAACCAAAATGGCCCCACCCACTAGTGCCATAGTCTCCTACGGCCAGAAAAATGGCTGCTCTTGTGTTCTGGAGGGGTGAGTAGGGTGTCCAAAGAGGGGCCACCAGTGTTTCCTCCATACTGCTGCCTCCTTGGCAACGGGGGTAATTCCTTTTTCGCTCCAGAAACCTGGGCAGATGTGGTTCGCAAGGTGGGCTTTGGGGCGTGACAAAGGCTGCTCCAGGAAGGAAGATGAAGAGGCGGGAGGTGTGCAAGGGTCGTGGGAGCTGAGGGTGGCCTGGGCAGAAAAGTCCTCAAAGGAGGCAGGGCCTGTCTGGGGTTGGAATGAGTCAGCATCATCCGTAAAGGCCAGTTGCATCATGTCTAAAAGTAGCCAGCAAGTGTTGGGGCCAGCTCCCCACTTTGAATTGTGAATGACTTTGTAATCCCACATCACCTAGCCACAGGCACTCCAGTATTAGAATCACAGTATGTGAGAGCCAAAAGGGACATGAAAATCAACTGTTCCAACCCTCTTATTTTACAGATGAGAAAAAAGAGAGACCAAGAGGGATTTGATGTCAGGCTTACAGTTTGGTTACACCCTCCAAAAGCATCATAAATTTCTGCTGTTGTTCTGTGGTGACACTCAAAAGACTATCCTTGTCATTTTCAAAAGGTGTCAGGTTTCCTACATGGGAGAAACCTCTAATTTACAAGCCAGCCTCTTCACAATGCAGCCTCTTTCCGTTCATTTTAGGTTCATCATTGGCCACTGAAAATTTAAGATCCCTGCAGTGTGAAGGAAGTGTTAAACTATACCATTAATGGAAGTAGGTTGTGCTAAATTGGATATCTGCAAGCAGCTTTATGAGCCATAAAAGTCAACATCTTTCTTTCATTACCTTTAAAGGCTGTTTACAGAAAAGATAAGGCAGGCCCAGGTCAGGGTACCCATTGAGAATTAGTGGGGGGATCTGGCAGGAAGGAATAACAGGAAAGGATTCAGAATCGATGACCAGGCAGTGGAGACAAGTGGCCTATGGACACAGGGGCTAGCATGTCATTTATTTCTTCAGGAACCTGCTTGTCACACTGATGTGGGACCAGGCTCCCGATGAAGGACCCAGTCAGAAAGGCTGTCATAGCTGGCTTCATTCTTCCTAACCCATAGCTGGTTTCATGAGCAGCCTTCCCACCTCAGGGTGGCATTCATTTCACAGATCTCATCAACACTCAGTAAAATCTTAAAAAAGCAGCCTCTTCTTATGCAGTACATTCTTTCAGGGTCTCCATAAGTCCTCAGTGTTTTCAGTCTGGTTCCTACCTCTCAACCAAAGCTGGCATGGTGTGGGTTGCACATTCACTTACAGAGAAAATACAGGTCCTCCTTTATTTTCCTGTTCAATGATTTGCATTTCCCTAGAAGACTCCCACCTCATTGGGTTACTAGGGGGAAGGAGAGGGAGTCAGAGAGGAAGGAATACAAAAATGGCTCTAATCCATTCCAAAGTAGTGATCTGTTCATAATGATGTAAGAGCTAGCAGAGAGCTAAGTATGTGCAAGGTACTCTTAAGCATTTAAAAATGTCAGTTCATTAAACAATCATAACACAATTTTATGGGTACAACAATGAACCTCTTAGGACAGATCAGGAAGCTGTGGCACAGCAAGGTTTTATGACAAACCACAGTGAGTAATTGGTGGAGTGGGAGCCTCTTTGATGACACATAAGTGATCAGCCTTTGAGAGTTCCCATCAACCCCCTTGCTCTTTTTTAACGTAACATCTAGGAAGACCCAGGGTAGGACTGTAGTGAAAGAGAAGAGGACTGGTCCTTACATTCACATGGTGGCCTCTGCGTCCTCCCTGGTCTCTGTAGTAGAGTGGTTGACCTCAAGGGCTACCTGGCCTGGGACCACCTGCCTGGCATTAAAAATGGGCATTAGCCCTTCAACAGAAATGGACCATCTTTAGAAATCAACACAATGTGTAAGCATTGAGCTTATGCTGATGAGATTAGCAGAACGCGTTTGAAGACATGAACAGACACTTCTCACAAGACATACAAGTGGCCAAGAAACATATGAAAAAATGCTCATCATCATTAATCATCAGGGAAATGCAAATCAAAACCACAATGAGATACCATCTCATACCAGTCAGAATGGCTGTTACTAAAAAGTAAACAACAGATGTTGGTAAGGCTACAGAGAAAAGGGAACACTTACCTACTGTTGGTGGAAATCTAAATGAGTTCAACCACTGTGGAAAACAATTTGGAGATATCTCAAAGAGCTTAAAACACTACCATTTGACCCAACCATCCCATTACCTGGTATACACCCAAAGGAAATTAATGGTTCCACCAAAAAGACACATGCACTTGTATGTTCATCACAGCACTATTCACAAAGTGCAAAGATATGGAGTCAACCTAGGTGCCCATCAACAGTGAATTACATAAAGAAAATGTGGTACATATACACCACAGAATACTGTGCAGCCATAAAAAAGGATGAAATCGTGTCCTTGGCAGCAACAGGGATGCAGCCAGAGGCCATTATCTTAAGTGAATTAACACAGGAACAGAAAATCAAATACGACATGTTCTCACTTATAAGTGGGAGCTAAACATTGGGTACACATGGACATAAAGATGCAAACAGTAGACTCTGGGGACTACTAGAGAAGGGTGGGAGGAGGAGGGGCAAGGGTTCAAAAACTAACTGTTGGGATACTATGCTTGTTACTGGGGTGAAGGGATCATTCATACCCCAAACCTCAGCATCATGAAATAAACCCAGGTAACAAACCTGCACATGTACCTACTGAATCTTAGTAAAAGTTGAAAAAGTAAATAAATTATTTTTTTAAGAAAAGAACATGTTTTGGGGAAATGTGGGCCCTCAAATCTCTATTTCATGCGAGGCTGAGGTAGTAGAGGAACCCGTGGAATTCAAGGATGAGGAGTATAGCTTTCCTCTTACTGAAGTCCATTCAGAATTCACTAGGATGACCCAAGGAGTCAAAAGTTCCAGGAAACGATGTCTTAAATTACTTAGAAATACTGTAATATTTGTGACAGTAGTTATAAGTGTGTGTAAGTAGAAAACAGAAATCAATTCCATTTCAGATGTGTGAATAAGAGCAACCTTTGGCAAAGAGGCAGAGGCCACATGTATTCTTCATGATCAAACAAGAATACAACTGCTAGAAATTTTTTGTCAATGTGCAGTGGGTCCTTCGAGAGAATCTTTGGCTGAAAGGGACCCCATGAGAAGAGCCCCATGATTTAAACCTCCAGGAATCTCTTCAAGATTATTGCTAACTAACAATTAGATGGTATATTTTGATTCTGAATATGCAAAGAGAGGTACAAGGAGAATTTTACCCACTAAAGAAAAATTATACATTTAACTGATCGTTTGTACATCCATGTTTACAGCAACATTATTCACAATAGCCAAAAGGTGGCAACAACCCACATGTCCAAGGGATAAACAGGTAAACAAAATGTGGCATATACATAAATGGAGTATTATTGAGCCTTGAAAGGGAAGGGAATGAATAATAAGGAGTGAAGAAATAATAATAAGGAAGGAAGGAAATTGGGACACATACCACAACATGCATGAAACTTGAAGACATTATATGAAGTGAAATAAGCCCATCACAAGACTAATATGGTATGATTTCACTTATATAAGATATCGAGAGTAGTCGAATTCATAGATACAGAAGTGGAATTAGAGTTACCAGAAGCTGAGGGGAGAGGGGAATAGGGAGCTATTGTTTAAATGGACGTAGAGTTTCAGTTTTGCAAGATGAGAAAGTTCTGGGGATTGGCTATACAGCAATGTGAATGTACTTAACCCTACTGAATCATGCACTTAAACACGGTTACTTGGCTGGTAACCATTAAACCACTAAAATGGTACTGAACTCTGTAGTTTGAAATGGTTACTTAACACTACTAAATTGTACACTTAAAAATGGTAAATTTTTGCAGTGAGCTGTGATTGTGCCACTGCACTGCAGCCTGGGCAGTGGAGCAAGACCCTGTCTCAAAAACGAAAGGTAAACTTTATGTGTGTTTGACCACAGTTAAAAATAAAAAATAAAAACAAAAACATTTATCTCATCAAAACTGAAATGTGCAGTTAAGATGGGAATTATTTGTTCTATGGTCAGGGAAAATGCCTCCAAGAGTATTTCTCTAGCTCCCTATTCTTTTTTTTTTTTTTTTTTTTTTTGAGACAGAGTCTCACTCTGTCGCCCAGGCTGGAGTGCAGTGGCACAATCTCAGCTCACTGCAACGTCCCAGGCTGGAGTTCAGTGGCATGATATTGGCTCACTGCAACCTGTGCTTCCCAGGTTCAAGAGATTCTCCTGCCTCAACTTCTCGAGTAGCTGGGATTACAGGCGTGTGCCACCATATCCAGCTAATTTTTTATTTTTAGTAGAGATGGGGGGGTCACCATGTTGGTCAGGCTGGTCTCGAACTCCTGACCTCAGGTGATCTGCCTGCCTTGGCCTCCCTAAGTGCTGGGATTACAGGAGTGTCTAGCTCCCTATTCTTAAACCAGTACATTGTGAAGCATAGTTGATCGCTCTCAATATTCTTTCCCAGGAACTTAAAAAAGGAAGTTCTACCTGAATTCAGTTGTATGTAGAAAGTTCTCTTGGTCCTAGCATACTGAGGTTGCGGAATTCAGTATTGAAGGCCTAGTGGATATTTTAAATCGGTGATCACCTCAGCTTCCTTGCCAAATGCAAGCAGCTATATTTCGCACTGCAGTCTCTCTCCTTGGTTGCTGGTCAAACTGTGAACTTCAGGATATGCTAGAGCCTCACCACGTCTCTGCTTCCTGCCACTTTTCTGCCATTGTTTTTGTAAATTGCATCCTGGGTCACAAGGGCATCTGAGTGAGAGTGTGGGGTGGTGAGCGCCAATCAGGCAGAGCCAAACATCGGAGCTCAGAAAACTTTTGTTCTATTCTTGAATCAAAGGATGAATGAGGCCTGAGGGTGCATCTTGCACCCATGTAGAAGATGGTCCGTGTCCCCGGCCTGTGCAGAGACTGACAGCATCCTTTTGGAGGCACCATGGCGGGTAGTCTTGCTCTATACCAGAGTGTACATGGGCCTGTGCTAGCTGAGGACCACCCTCTTGAATGAAGACACGCTTACACCAACAAGGACCTCATGCTAGCAACTCCCTATTGATCTTTACTGTCCTGCCAGCCTATCTCCTGCCTTCCAACAGGAAGTGGTGGTGGAAAAGCTGTCTCCTCCCAGCACCAGCACTCAGCAGCGTCAAGCATGTCTGCCACTTCGGCATTTGTCTGAGTTGAGCTCAAGTGGCGAGATCGCTTCTTTCTGGGAACACCCCAGTGTTCAGTACGTTTAGAGAGAGATGTTCCTGCTTCATGTTTAAATTGCGGATTGAAGCTGGTTTAAATGAATGTTTTTAAAACCCCATGGGGAAGGTGGAAGTATTTTTAAAAAGATGCTGGTCTGTCCCCTAGTAGTTTCCTAGGGCTTCTGTACACATCACCCCCAACTGTGGGGCTTAAACAACAAAACAATTGAGTCATCTCAGTTCTAGAGGCCAGAAGTCTGAAATCAAGGTGTTGGCAGAGCTGTGCCATCTGAAGTCTCTAGGGGGAGAATCTTCCATGCTTCTCCCAGCGTCTGGTGACTGCAGGCATTTTTTTGGCCTGGGGCTGCAGCACTGCAGTTTTTGCCTCTATCTTCATATCACTTTCCTCTCTGTGTGTCTGAGTCTCTCCAATCTCCCTCTGCCTTTCTTTTATAAGGACACCTGTCATTGGATTTAGGGCACACTGACCATCTGAAAAAATCCCTTTTCCAAATAAGATCGTATTCACAAGTTCTGGTGGTCAGGACTCGGACGTATGCTTTTGGGGGCAGCTAGTCAACCCGCCACTACTTATGGTAGTGTTTCAACCAACATGGTGAAAACGGGCTAAAACCTTTTTGGAGTAGTATTGGTTCTGTTCTACATTTCTGTGTCCTCCAGGCCCCGGACCTGTCACAGCCAAGGCCCAGAAACCCAGGCACCAAGTCTCATCCCTCCCTTTCTCTCCTCCCCAATCTCTCACTGCCCCCCAACTCTCCCTCCCAAAGCTGAAAACACCTTTTAAGCACATGAAGCCAGAGAAGTTAAGCATTTTGTGCAAGGTTATCCAAGTGAGCAGAGGCAGGGCTGGAGCTGGACTTCCTGATCCCTAATCCAGTGTCCTCTCTGAAAGAGTTATTCCAGAGTCGAATCTCTGGATTAGAAAGCATGGAGAGAAGAGCTTTTGAATTAGAACATGAAGCCTCCTGCTCTCCTGGCAGCATTTACAGGCTGTTTCCAAAGAAACCTATCAACCTGTCAGCGTTCCCACCAGCCCCTCGTACCTTCCCCGTGTCACAGGCAGGTGACACCACAACATGCAGACAAACGCACTTCTCACAACCTCCTCAGCCAATAGCTATCCAGGCAGTGTTTCATGTCTCCTGTCCAAAGCGTATGATGGCAGCGACTTCCAGGCAGCTGCGCCACGGCACTGGCTCTGTGAACTATGCTGTCAATTTTTATTTTAATCCTCCTTTTATTCACAGTTTGATTTCATTTAGGACTGGCCTCACTTCCTGTTCAAATCCCAGGCCTGGGGCCCCACTCTCACTGGCAGAACTACCTAGTCGTCACTACAAAGAGAGAACTCTGCCCTAGACTCTCGTAGAGGAGTTGGCTTTTGTGTTAACTCAGTCTCCCTGGGCAGCTTGCAGTCCTAAAGCAGAAGTCAAGAGACAGCGACAAGGAATTCCATCTTTACTTTCTGTGTCTTGGAGCTACGCTGATTTGGCAATTGTTCATTTATTTTTTTCTCTCCCATATCTGGTTCACTTTCTCATGTACGTGAGGAGTAGGAATAAATGCACCACGAGCAGATCTCTGAAATGATCACCTCCTTGAAAATATTTGAAAAGGGAGATTCATAAAGCATTCTGAATCTGCCCTTTGGCTGCTTATCAAGTCAGAAAATGCATTTTTTGGTAAAGGACTCCTCTCAGGTCGAATGTGAAGGCTGGAAGTTGATCTTGTCAGCAAACACAATATGGAAATCTAGTATAGAAAACAGAGTGGGGCAAGAGAAGCCCACTGGCCTTCATTTGCAGCATGGCATCCCAGGGTGACCAGCGGGAGGAGGTCAGCCTCAGCAGGGAAGGGCCATGAGTGGCTTTCTGTCTGGCTGCCTCGAGGGAACACCCCTGAGATCTGTGGCTGTTGCACTTACATCCTCTGCTTTATTTGATTTCAACCCACCCTAAATGTCTGCCTCTTTGCAAAGCTCATTTGCGGTTGTTTGTTTGTTTGTTGAGATAGGGTTTCACTCTATCACCCAGGCTGGAGTGCAGTGGTGTGAACATGGCTCACTGCAGCCTTGACCTCCCAGGCTCAGGTGATCCTCCTGCCTCAGCTTCCTGAGATTCATGGCATGCACCACCACACCCAGCTAGTTTTTCTATTTTTTGTAGAGACAGGGTCTCGCTGTGTGGCCCAGGTTGGTCTTGAACTCATGGACTCAAGCCATCTGCCTGCCTTGGCCTCCCAAAGTGCTAGGATTATAGGCGTGAGCCACTGTGCCGGGCCTTGTTTTGTTTTTTAAGCCAGAGAGATTAAAGCCCCTTAAAAAGCAGATGCAGACCTGAGGATAAATTTGTGATGATTTCAAGCCCAGAGTTCAGGAATAGCCAGGAGATAATGTGAGTTATATATGCATCAAGTAGCACAGGCCATGAAAGACAGCAGAGGTTAGAACTAACCAAGTAGGAAACGTAGCCAGGAGCAAGAGGCAAAAGTAAAAATGGTGTTCCCATCTTCCTGGCTTCAATGGGGCTGGAAGTCACAGTGTGCTCCATCTAAGCATATACTAGAATTTATATCAGATAGACTCTAAGACAATGACATGCAGACTTTTGAAGTTTCCCACACTTTTCAAGATCAAATACTATCTTTTCCTATACTTTTCCAGGTTTTCCTCACTGTTGGCTCCAAATCAGCAGCTCCTTCATTTTGTACACCCATGAACAGGACTTTGTCCCTCTTTTGAGGCACACAGAAATGATGAAATTGAAACAAATTAGACATTTTTGAAAGTTCAGACACCTAGTATGATTCAAAGCCAGTAATCCAAACCAGAGATTCTGACACCATGGCCAGTGTTCTCTCTCTGTTGGGGGGAAGATAAACAAGTATTTTAAGTACATAGAGTTTGAATTGCCAACATGACACCCATTTGGGGATCTGCAGTGGGAGGGGAACAGTGAGTCAAGAAGTAGAGAAAACTGTAGGCTAGAAATGTTCATTCAGGAGTCATCTGGCTGAAAGTCGTGAGACTGATGAGAATGTTCAGGGAGAGAGTATCAAGGGAAGCACAGAAACCTGATGATAAACCTGAAGGAATTTCGCAATTTGGGTATCGAAGGATAAAATGTAAGCAAATAGAAGGGGTAGTCAGACAGGTGGGAAGAGAACCAGAAGAGACTAGTGCCATAGAAACCAAGAGAGTTATAAGTAAGAGGCAGTAGTCAAGAGGATTTAGTTGGAATTACTGGTTTGCAGGGAATCAGATGCAAAAAAGTTTTTTTTTTTTTTAAGTTAAATAAGCAATTGACCTTAGAGATCTTCAGTCTAGGCCCTATTCTGAGTTTCTGAGTGCTACATTTGTATATCAGTGTGCTTACTTGACATCCCAAAGGTACCTTAAATCATATATTGTTTCTTTCTCTCTCTTTTTTGGGGGGCACCAAAACAGCCAGCAAACCAAATCATATATTCTAATGACCTGAACTTACATCTTCCTCTCTTTATTCCACCCCCCAAATGTGGTGCTCCTCTATAGCCGCTATTTCAGTCAATGTTTCTACCATCTATTCTGTTATCCAAGAGTAGCCCTTTACCACACCCTCTTCCTTGCCTACTGTATACAATTCAACATCTTCCTAGCTGCAAGGGAGGCTGGAAAAATGGCTGGCATTGGCTTGGACTGGGACTTGGCAAGTATTTTCTGTAAAGGACCAAACAGTAAATATTGTAGGCTTTGTAGGCCATATAGTCTCTGTCACAACTACTAAAATATGCCCTTGGAGTGCAAAAGCAGCCATAGAAAATGAGTAAATGAATGGGCACATCTGTGTTCCAATAAAACTTTGTTTATAATACCAGGAGGTGGGCTGGATTTGACCCAGGGGTAATTTGCTAACTCATGCCAACCAAACATGACCTGTTCTGAAGACCTGGGCACATCGTAGCTCCAAACAAAGTCATGATTCTGTAAACTAAAAGCCAGAGGGTACTGGCTATTGGTGGGTATTCACAGTGTCTGCCACCCTGGTCAGTAGGATTTACTTCTCTGGGATGGGAACTGCCCCTCCCTCCCTATAACAACTATCTATCAACTATTGGAGGTTTTTGTTGAATTATGGAAACTCTACTTTTGTGTGTGTGTGTGCACACGTGCACATGCGCACATGTGTGTTTATGTGTTTAAGACAGGGTCTAGCTCTGTCTAGGCTGGAGTGAAGTGGCCCAATCATGGCTCACCATAGCTTTGACCTCCTGGGCTCAAGCAATCCTCCCACGTCAGCCTCTTGAGGAGCTAGGACCAGAGGCACACACAACCATGCCTGTCTAATTTTGGGGGGGTTTTAGTAGAGCTAGTAGAGACAAGGTCTTGCTATGTTGCCCAGACTGGTCTTAAACTCTTGAGCTCAAAGCAGTCATCCTGCCTCAGCCTCCTAAAGTGCTAGGATTACACGCATGAGCCATTGTGCCTGGCCTACTTTTTTTTTGGTTTTGTTTTTTTGTTTTTTTTTTTAGATAGAATCTCGCTCTGTTGCCAAGGCTGGAGTACAGTGGCATGATCTTGGCTCACTGCAACCTCCACCTCCCAGGTTCAAGTGATTCTCCTGCCTCAGCCTCTCAAGTAGCTGGGATTACAGGCATGTGCCTCCACACCCAGTTAATTTTTGTATTTTTAGTAGAGACAGGGTTTCACCATGTTGGCCAGGCTGGTCTCGAACTCCTGACCTCAGGTGATCCTCCCGCCTCGGCCTCCCAAAGTGCTGGGATTACAGGCATAAGCCATCGTGCCCAGCCTACTTTTGGTTTTTAATAAAGGGTACAGTTGAATGTTTTTTTCTTCTTCTAGCTATTGCTGATGAAAGACTTAGTCGTTCTGACCAGTGACTTCAGCAAAGGGCCCCACTAATTCTACCAGTCACTAAATTATCCAATCTCTAAACTGATGCTCTGGCTCTAGAAGCTTGATGGAAGGAAAAGTAAGACTGAAATAGCTGGAGGGAGCTGTGAGGCCAGAGCACCTGCGCTGGGGTGTATGTTAATTTGTTTGGAAATATTTATCTATGCATACATAGATGGTGCACTTGATGAGTAACTATATTTGTGCTGCACTTACATGCTTTTTCTCCGCCGTTAATGCAATCAGTGCACATTATAGAGGCATGAATATGCAAATGTTGAATAAAGCTTGAATTTTTAAATTAAAAAAGCTAAATCAGGGGAATTATAAGCACCCAATTTAACATTTTAAATATGAAATGAAATGTTCTCCTTCATTCCCATTCATTGCCAACAAAAATTCAGGGATTGTGTTGATATTCAGCAAGGAACTTGATTATTTTATCCCGATCTGTTTTTAAAGGAGTTGGCTTGGGTTTTGGTGAGATCAAGAGAAGTGGAGGATGGGGGAGAAGTTTAAGTCTGGAGGAAAATGTCTAAAGAATGACTTTTTTTCCTGTCCTGTTTGATGTCGTTGCTGCATGAAGCAGCGTATTGCTTGTGTACTTGCAAAGGGTATTAGCATATACTCAGTTGGGAATTAAATTTCCGAAAAGAAGCATTTTCCCCACTCAATTTCTCTTAATTCAGAAAAATTACTTTTAAATTGATGTAGCACAGCAGCTTATCACAGTTACATTTTTCTCCCCCAGGAATAAATATAGGCTTCTCTCTGCTCCCTTTTCAACCTGGTAAACAAACCCTCTCTTTTCAGGCTTGACTTTCCAAAGAGGAAAACAAGCCTCTGTACTGGTTTGGGATTAAAGAGTCTGCACTGCAATCGGTTGATTATTTATTAAACATTTCCTCATGTGGAAATCAGTACTGTCCATAATTAAATTACAAAGACCCATGCCAGGCCCTTTGGAGTTTAGAATCTTCCATGGTCTAAGCAGCTGGGTGAACTTGGCCTAGTGGCTGATCATGATATCAATAGTAATTGTATCTTATAATTATGAGGTACTTTATTCAAAGTACTTCTGCCTGTGTGTCCTGGTTTAGTTTGAAACCTACCTCTGGGCCTCAGGGAAGAATGGATTAGGCCACCTCTAAGTCCCCTATGGAGCTACTGCTGTGAGTTCCTTTTGGTTTTTTTTTTTTTTTTTTTTTTTTTTTTGAGATGGAGTCATGCCCAGGCTGCAGTGCAGTGGTGTGATCTTGATCTTGGCTCACTGCAACCTCCGCCTCCCAGGTTCAAGCAATTCTCCTGCCTCAGCCTCTGAGTAGCTGGGACTACAGGCGCACGCCGCCACACCCAGCTAATTTTTTTTTTTGTATTTTAGTAGAGATGGGTTTCACCGTGTTGCCCAGGCTGGTTACGAACTCCTGAGCTCAGGCAATCCGCCCACCTTGGCCTCCCAAAGTGCTGGGATTACAGGCATGAGCCACCGCGCCCAACCTGCTATGAGTTCTATAAGGTATTTAAGTGGAGAAAAAGGGAGAGGGCTAGACTAATGATAATGACATCAGATTTAAGTTTAATTTATATACTAGTGTGAACAAGTAGTAGGAAATGCTGTGTGCAATGACAAAACAATGCTTGATCCCTGCTTCTCAATAAGCTTTAGTATTTATAAAGCTTTGCACTTTGGCTTCCTGGACTGGTCATTTTATAAAGGAAATTCCTCCTACAGTTTATCTTATCCTCAGTATTTTACACCAAGTATTACTCTCAAAGCTCAAAGCAGGCAATCTGAAATTCTTTGGAGAACTTCTTCCATTGAAGTAGGAAGTCTGAAGTCCTTCCTGCTACAATGGAAGAAGAAAGAAGTGCTCAAGAAGTGACTGAATCACCTAAATTAGCATTAAATTCATAGCTACAGAAAAACCATGTCTCTTTATTCTCTTGTCTTCTCTGAGATGGAGGGCTGGCAAAATGTTATTTTATAATACCCAGTTTCAACTAAATGCTGCTTCTATTTAAACCCAAGTGAGAAAAAAAGTATTAACTTTTTTTTCTTTTTTTTTGAGATGGAGTCTTGCTCTGTCGCCCAGGCTGGAGTGCAATGGTGCGATCTCGGCTCACTGCAACCTCCACCTCCAGGGTTCAAGCGATTCTCCTGTGTCAGCCTCCCGAGTAGTTGGGGTTACAGGTGCCCACCACCACGCCCAGCTAATTTTTGTATTTTTAGTAAAGATGGGGTTTCGCCATGATGGTCAGGCTGGTCTAGAATTCCTGCCCTCAGTTGATCCGCCCACCTTGGACTCCCAAAGTCCTGGGATTACAGGTGTGAGCCACTGTGCCCGGCTAAAAAAATTTTTAATATTTTATTTTGAAATAATTTTAGATTGCAGAAAATTTCAAAAATAATACAGTTTCCTTATATCCTAGTTTCTACTGATATTAACATCTTACATTACCACAGTACATTTGTCAAATCTAAGAAATTAAAATTGGCTAAAGTCCAGACTATATTCAGATTTCATCAGTTTTAGGAGAATAGTTTTAAGTCCTAAATATCTGAGTGTATGTAGCGAGGTCAGCTCAGCTGTTTCAAATTCTATGAAACTGAGCTTACGGGATGAATCATATTATTGAATCACAGAATGGTATATAAGGAAAGAATTTTAGAGCCCATATAGTTAGTGCTACTTTTAAAAGAAATCCTCAGTTTTATAAAGGAGGTGAATAAGTCCTTTGAAGAACCTGAAATTATTCAGGGTCAACATAACTTTAGTATTCTCTGCCCAAATAACTCTGAATAGTGCTGGCTTTGTTCTTGGCTGCCCTTTTCTTACTGAGAAAGAATCCTTGTATGCACAAACATATTCATCCCGCATTGAAATGAAAGCATCTCTTACATTGTCACGTGCAGAAACATCCCAATACTCACGGTCCTTTTAATCTACAAAAGGAGGAATTCTGCAGCATTAGCTGCTGCAGAACAGAAAGGTGGAGTTTGTGAAGAGGGCGTGATAAGGTCTATTTCCAACTTTCAACACGACAACAGTGAAATGAGTCATGCTAAAACTCTTTGGGTTTCCTGGGAGAGGCATTTCATTAGGGCCGTCTGTGTGAATACGGGTTAATCCCAGGTACTTGTAAGGTGGTGTGATTCTGCATCTCAACACAGCAAGGAGCACAGGAGACACTCTGTCAACATGCATAACCATTAGTCCATCTACAGCTGATGCATTTGAGTCATCTTATTGAGAATCAGGGCAACCCGAATAAATTTCTCCCTAGCAGTACAGATGGATACCAGGAAACCAAGCAGATGCATTGTAGCTAATCAGGCAGAGGCACAGCAGGGTAACTAGAAGCTAAGATTCACATGCCTTCATGAACCTTAATTAAAGAGCTCAGTGCCTCCTTTTGTTTTATCTGTTGCCAGTGTTTGGTCTCCTATTGTGACAGTTTTTTTGTTTTGTTTTTTGTTTTTTTCAAGTAACCATCAATTTGCTGTGATAATCTAATGAGGAGATAGAACAGTCCGATGTATGTGAAAGAGCAGGGACGGTTATGGCTGCCCAAGAGTTAAAGAGCCACTGCTCCTGCAGCTGCAAACCAACCTTACAAGAGCCAACCAGAAGAGAGGCAGGAGAGAGGGCGGGAGGAATCCAGGATACCGCAGGGCTCATCTCACATTGTCTTCTGCAATCACCAATAAAAACCCAAAACCAAATGTCTTTAAGGGAGAGAGCGCTAAATTATTGAGCAGGCTCTTAACAGCAGGCAAGTAGAAAAGGCATCTGCAGATTTGTGCTTCACGCCCCAGTAATAAATACAGTGTTGAGAGAAGAAATCTGTCCAAGCAAACTCACAGGGATCGGGACAGACTCTGCTATCAGTCTCCTCTGACGCGCAAAGATTTGAGGCAAAGGCTGTTGGCTGGGCCCGATGCCCTTCCATGTGAGCTGGGAGGGGTGACCGGGGTGAGGAGATACCAAAGTCCATAAATAACTAGACTTCTTATAGTTGAGGGATATTAACCCCACAGCAGTTCAAGAGAAGCCAAGGAAAAATTGGTCCCTGCAGAGTATTACAAACATATCTCCATGCAGAATTTCAGTTTTGCAAGATGAAAAGAGTTTTATGGACGGATGGTGGTGATGGTTGTACAACAATGTGAACACATGTAATGCCACTTAACTGTACACTTGAAAATTGGTGAAGGTGGTCAATTCTATGTTAACGTGTATTTTACCACAATTTAAAAAAAGTATCTCCATGCGGTGTCTGGATTAAAGGAGTAAATGTGTCGCTCCTCAGAGCAAGTTCCTTGAGGGCAGGAATAACCATTTATTTGCCTTTCTTTCTCTAGTTCTTGGAATAGTCCTTGGCACATGGTACTCTGCTCAATAAAAGAGCATAGTTGTCTGCTCTGTTTCTTGGGCTTAGTTTTGTGGATACTTCTAAATGACACAGTCTCACATGTGTGGCTGGAAGGCAATGGAAAGAGGCATTGCATCCTAACAATTTGCATGCCAAGGTAGTTGGGTAGTCTTGGAAAGAGCACTGAATTATAAATCAGAAACCCTGAGTTCTATTTGTAGTCCATGTTTTAAATTCAAAAGTTCGGCCGGGCGCGGTGGCTCACGCCTGTAATCCCAGCACTTTGGGAGGCCGAGACGGGTGGATCACGAGGTCAGGAGATCGAGACCATCCTGGCTAACAAGGTGAAACCCCGTCTCTACTAAAAAATACAAAAAACTAGCCGGGCGAGGTGGCGGGCACCTGTAGTCCCAGCTACTTGGGAGGCTGAGGCAGGAGAATGGCGTGAACCTGGGAGGCGGAGGTTGCAGTGAGCTGAGATCCAGCCACTGCACTCTAGCCTGGGCGACAGAGCGAGACTCCGTCTCAAAAAAAAAAAAGCAAAAAAAAAAAAGCAAAAAAAAATTCAAAAGTTCATTGGCCAAGACATTTAAATTCAAAAGTTCATCGGCCAACTCTCTGTCCCAGTTTCTCAGGACCATCCTGTTTTTTGGTGTGCTCATGGGCTAGACAAGCTGCTGTAGGCTATGTTGCCCCTTTATATCTTCATCATACTTAAATCTAGATAAATTCATATTTTTAGATGACAGCCTCATGCCTCTCCCTCTCTCATCCCCCAAAGCAGTGAACTCCAATTGTAGAGATTAAAGAGACCAGAGGTGTCCAGAAATGAAGATACCTAGTTTGGGCAGTGGGCCTAGGTGTGAGATCAGCCCTATTTTAAAATCCAATAATTCAGTGCCCCAACTGTGGCTGTTCAGAAGAGCTGTGCTCACTCACACATCACTAAGAGTGTGCAATCACAGTGGTCCAGGCTCAGTGACCTTATTCACTCATCCTGCAGGGCCTGCTTGACTTGCAGCTCTCTGCTCCTTTCCCCCGGCTCTCGGGCCATCTGGCTTCATATTTTGGATCGTGATATTGATCTCAGGTCCGCCATGTTTTGGTGACCCATTGGACTCTTCCCTGCATGCTTCTCTGTAGAACACAATAGATCCAAAATGGTGATAAAAATGAGTCTTGACATGTGTGAGTTGATGCCTGGTGTTTAGTCAATTACAATTAGTAAGTTATTAAGTCAGGCCAGAAATAGAAGCATGGATTGGTTTTATTGTAATCTCAAATCTCACAAAAGACCAGCAGACAAACTATGAGGAGGATTTCTGCAGCCCACACTTGGAGAAGCCCACCATGCATTTTCTTCTAAAAGTGATGAGATATCACTTTTGAGATTTTGCAGAGCGTCAGTTCTGATGACAAGAGACTGGGGAAGAAGCCATTCCATGGCTCCCTTCTCTTCATTTGCTAGTAGGTTTTTCTTTAAAGTATACATCTTTCAAAAGGACAAAATGCTTTTTTATCAGTGGCTTAGTTCCTTGTGAACCAGGGTATGGGACTCATAAAAGAAATGACATCATATATGAATGAAGATTGACTCCATTTTAAATCAAACTGGTTGAAGACACCTTGATTTCCTTGAAAGTACATCTTGAAACATATCATTCCCCATTCTTGACTTTTTGATCTATATTGCAGATCTGAAATACTGAGTGGAAAGCATGAGTGTAGATTGGTCATTTTGACTGGAGATATCAGTTGGCTGGCCTGGAGACCCCTTAGGTTCTGGAAACCTTTGTCCTACAGCTCATGTGTTAATTTAGGTTTGTCATGCAAATATTCCTGTACTCCCAAACTACATCAGATTTGCCAAAGTGCACTCTGGGTGTCTGAGTGCAGCGTTGTTATACCCTGTACACACTATCACGTACGTATCTCTAAAGGGCTGATGGTTTGCTTACTGGTTCTCGGTAGAACCTTGGAGAAATACACCCCTATATATTCTCATCAGTCGTCCACTGGTGTTGATAATATTGGTTGGGATTTGTGTTCATCATCTACTAGTGACTCAGCATTTGAGGTTAAATGAGAGTATGCTGAATTTGCTCCAAGGACATGTTAGAAAAGTGCTGGAGTTTAAGGAGCTGGTGTATAGCCCTTGCATTTTTGGTTTCTTATCCTCATGATTCAGCCAAAGACAAAAATTGAAATTTCACTGGTTGGGTGCTAACCATCACCCTGGAAGCTCAGGAAAACTGCCCAGAAAGAGGAGGTCATGGTTCATTTCTGAGAATATAATTGTAAATGGCAGAGAAGAAAGTTAATAGGTGAGTGACAGAAACAAGTGAACACATCCACAATCAACGATCTTCCCATTGTATGACTTAGCGATCACCTTTAAATGAGCCGGGTACCCCTGCTACAGTTTTCCATTTGAAACCCATGCCTATTTGAATCAATTTTTTTCCTAATTCATCAGATGAAGTTGGTTAGTTTAGTCAGACTTTAGCCACACATACTCCAAGCTAGTGAATGATTTTACTGTTCACTCTTTTAGGCCTCAGGATGCAGTTCACAGAAGTTTAGAAAACCCAGAGGTGACGGAGTGAGGAACAAGCTGATGATATGTGTCACATGACTCCTCCCTCTCCCCCCACCCGCATCTCCCACATGTACTCTGCCCTTCAGAAGTGTGTGGTGTGACAAGGAATATTAATGTGACCACTGAAATGGAATGAATAGAATCTGGGTGGAGCACAGGCCTCTGGCCCCTCTGGCCCTTCCCACTGCCTATCTCCACCCCACTTTCATGCTTATCTAACCCCTCCCAACCAGTCACAACCCAGTCTCTTGGGAAATCAAGACCTTGGAAGCTTGTTATGTGACTGTGTCCTCAGGGTTCTGGTCCTTTGGCTCTTCTCTTTCCTGATTGATTGGAAGGCCTTTCTCCACTTATCACCAGAGCTGTGTCACTGCTCCCTCCCCCTTTTACAGATAGCTCTGGGATGCATCAGAACCCAACTGTCCTCATCAGCCTTCCTTTGAACCTTTGTAAGGACAGCGCAGACCAGAGTTGTTTTAAGAATTTCCTGTATGCACCGCAGAAGGGGTTTGGGAAACCCAGGATGGGGCTGATTAGGGGGATGGGCGTGGTACTTGCCTTCCCCTTACATACGTGGCCTGTGATATTTGTGATGTTGATATTGCCTTAGGTGATTGTATGAGAACTTCTCCTTGCAATAACTATGTTCTGTTTCTGTTCCTGGACCTCATCTCATAAGCAAAATTCCCATTTCTAAACATCTCCTTTATAAATATCCTGAACTCAATGGTCTCTTAAGAGTTTCTGTATATTTAACAGAATCTCAAGGGGCCAGACAGTGGGTTAACTATTAGAACTACTTAAGTAGTTAAGGTTCTGAAATGGAATGAACTGGATGCCTCAAGAGGCAGTGAGTCTCCCCATGGCAGGAGAAGTGAAAGCAGAAACTGGTGAGGATGCTGTGGAGAAGACAGAAGTGTCTACTGGGCACAAGTGGCACAGGCGGTAGGCAGCTTCTGAGACGGCACCTAATAACCCCACTTCCTAGTATTCATGCTCTTATGGGATCCTTTCCTCTTAAGTGTGGGTTGCATCTAATGACCTTCTCCAAGAGAATAGACAGTGATGAGATATGACGTCTGATCCTAATTTGCATACGAGTGTAACTTCTGTTTTGCTCTCATTCTCTCTCTTGTCCTTTCCTTTGCTTACTTGATGACGCTGTCAGAAGTGTTCAAACCAGAGTAACTCCATTTTGAGTGAGGGCTAGGAAAATGAGGCTGAGACTTGCTGGGCTGCATTCCCAGAAAGTCAGGCATTTGGAGCCTCTAGATGTTTACAGTTCAGGGAACAGATTGATAATGTTCACTAAACAGACCCAGACTTGGGAGTGTCCTAATATCCTGATATCTTGAGAACGAAGGCATTCTAATTTTGCTTTAAAGATAATAATATTAATTCTTGCAAAATGAGTAATTAAGAAAATTAATCCATTATCACAAACTCTTGTAGCAGAGCACATCTCCTCATTATCTTTTTTCATCCTATATACATGAACATTGTACCTAGGGTGGAGGCATTCCTCCTCTTACTTTTGGGAACACCTACTCTGTTTATGGAATAGCTGTTCTTTCAATATTTATTTTATTTTATTTCATTTTATTTTATTTTATTTTATTTTGAGATGGAGTCTTGCTCTGTTGCCCAGGTTGGAGTGCAGTGGCATGATCTCAGCTCACTGCAACCTCTGTCTCATGGGTTCAAGAGATTCTCCTGCCTCAGCCTCCCAAGTAACTGAGATTACAAGTGCCTGCCACCACTCCTGGCTAATTATTTATTTATTTTATTTTTAGTAGAGACAGGGTTTCACCATGTTGGCTAGGCTGGTTTTAAACTCCTGATCTCAAGTGATCTACCCACCTCGGCCTTCCAAAGTGCTAGGATTACAGGTGTGCGCCACCATGCCCAGCCACGACTTTACTTTCTTTCTTTTTTTTTTTTTTTTTGAGACAGAGTCTTGCCCTGTAGCCCAGGCTGGAGTGCAGTGGCACAATCTCAGCTCACTGCAAGCTCTGCCTCCCGGGTTAATGTCATTCTCCTGCCTCAGCCTCCCGAGTAGCTGGGACTACAGGTGCCCGCCACCATGCCCAGCTAATTTTTTGTATTTTTAGTAGAGATGGGGTTTCACTGTGTTAGCCAGGATGGTCTCGATCTCCCAACCTTGTGATCCGCCCACCTCGGCCTCCCAAAGTGCTGGGATTACAGGCATGAGCCACCACGCCCGGCCCTACTTTACTTTCTTAATAACTTGCTTTTGCTTTGCACTGCAGACTTGCCCTGAATTCTTTCTTGTATGAGATCCAAGAACCCTCTCTTGGGGTCTAGATCAGGACCCCTTTTCTGTAACAAAGCCAGCCACCATATTACAAGTTGCCATTTGGAGAGGCTCTTATGACAAGGAATAGAGGGAAGTCTCTGGCCATCAACTCATGAGGAACTGAGACCCTCAATCCAACAGCCCAGGAGGATCTGACTCCTGTCAAAAATCTCTTAAGTGGGCTGGGGAGCAGATTCTTCCCCAGTCAAGCCTTCAGATGACTGCAGCGCCTGTGATCTCACCAAGATTACAGCCTGTGAGAGACCTTAAAGCAGTGGATCCAGCTAAGCCCCACCGAGATTCCTGACCTACAGAAACTGTGAGATGATAAATGCTGTTTCAAGCCACAAAGTATTGGGGTAATTTGTTATGTAGCAATAGATAATTAATCCAGCATGTTGAATAGTTGACCTCTGGTATCCCTCCCAGATTTAGGATTTTATGAGTTGTCAGGGATTAAAAATGATATTGGAAGGTATTGACTCTATTGATGTTCAAACCATTCTTTCTTTTTATTTCTCTTTTCTTCTAAGTTCAATAAATAGTTGTGCTTATCTGTTGGGATTCATTTTTCTTTGTTTTCAGGCATGTCAGCTAGCTGAAGCCTTATTGTGCTGGCTAGAGAAAGTGAACTAATTCAGGCAAGGAGATCTGAAAACCTAGGAAGTCCACCAAGGAAAAGGAAGATACCATCTGGCTGCTAATGCAGTGTGCTTTGCATGTGAAATAAGAGCAATCACAGCTCAAATAAACAATTCTGAGGTGTCATTGATTGCTCTGGGTCTGAGCAGTTTTTTCTAATCTACCCTATTATTTTCACCTTTAGCACAGGGCCCATCAGTGCTGGTTCTGAACGGTTCCTTCAGTCATTAATTTGAGGAGCTGCCACAGTTGCTTTCTGCATGGATATATTTGTGACTTAAATGCTCTTGGTTCAATAAAAGAATTATAGTACTTTATTGTGACTTGAGGAAGCCCAGGCAGGCTTTGCCACTGCAGTTCCGAAGATCTATTACTCTGCCAGACCGGCCCACTGAGTTAATGTTTCGTATTAAGATTTCTAGTCTTCATTCTGAGAAACAGAGAGGCAAGTGACTTGCTAATGCTTGATGTTGCTGGAAGAAATAAAAGATGTAGTCTGAAATCTAAACGATTTAAATAAAAGAAAAATTTCTGCCTGGTGAACCAAATTGCCCTTCTTTCCCCACCAGGCACACAGGCCCACTTCACAATGCTTGAGCTACGGTGTATTTTAAACCAATGAAATGGTCTAGAAGACAGGCCCTAAGGAGTTCAACCGTGTGAAAAAATTGTCCTGTGCTCTCAGCATATCAAGTACCTAGAATACATTAGGGACAAGCACAACTGCCTGTTTCTGTCTCTAAATAGTATTCCAATTGTAAATTGTGGCTAGCAATTTATCTTAGGAGCTACTTTGGCAGTGGGGGTGAAGAGAGAACGAGAAAATTGACGGGATTGTGTGATCCGTGGCGGGAGTGCAGCTGCCACCTTTAATATCTTGTCCCAGTGTCCTGGTGTCCTGGGTGGTTTCGGTCACTGAGTGTGTGCTTAGCACAGTGGTTCTTCTATTCCACTTACATACACATTTCCATCTGCAAAGATTGTCATAAAGTAGTTTATTATATATTTCCTGTAATATATCAGAGAAGATAGATTCAAGAATGTAGTTGAGGAAACAGACACCCAGAGGTTAGATCTTTCCTTCAAAAAATTGTGGTAAAATGCATATAACATAAAGTTTACCATGTTAATCATCTTAAGGTGTGCGATTTCGTGATATTAAATATGTTTACAATGTTGTACAACCATTGCCACTATCTAGTTTAACTTTTCATTATCCCAAAAGGAAACGTACATCCATTAAGCAGCCACTCTCCTTTCCTTCTATCCCCAGCCCCTGGCAACCACTAATCTGCTTTGTGTCTCTGGATTTGCCTAATTTGGATATTTCATAGATATAGAGTCATGTAATATATGTTCCTTTGCATCTAGCTTCTTTCACTTAGCATAATATTTTCAAGGTATCCATGTAGATACTGTTTTAATGTATCAGTACTTTATTCCTTTTGGTGGTTTAATAATAGTCCATTGTATGGATATACTTCACTGTGTTTACCCATTGTCAGTTGATGGATGCAAGTTAAATGCTTTTAACATTAATTAATGGCAATATTAATTAAAAGTATGTTAAGTGTCCACAACCAATCAATAGATGGTTGCATTAATGATAATTATCATTAAGGACTAAACTTCAAACACGGAGTCCTTTTCTTAGCCAGTTTATCACAAGAATGGAGTCCTTTTGCTGAAAGCAAGAGTTAGGACTCATCATTATCTTCTAAAATGCTGAGACAGACAGCAAGATATGTGAAAGATGTGACTCTCCTGAGAAAATGGATCCACTGAATGCTGTCAGAGATTTTTACTGGTTCTGGCATTGGCAGGTTGGAGTTACTATGGGGAAAAGTTTGTCCCAGTAGCATGCCTGTGGAGAGATTTTGAAGAGGTTCCAGGAGAGAAATCTGGAAGGTTTCTCTTAGGTTGCATGTGTCTGGCCAGTCTGGCTAGCGTTTTGTCAATGTTCATGAGTAGTTCTGTTTTGGGCATTCACAGGGTCATCTTCCATCAGAGACATTCCATGAGGTTGGGGTTTCTGGGACTCCAGTTTCTCACCATCTCCCCCAGTATTACTGCTGCACCATGATGGTACTGAGCTTGGAGAATGGGGTGGACTATGCAATGGAAGAGCCCATTGGCAGTAAGTCAGAGATGGGAAGACTGCATTTGTGTGGACAGAGGAGTCTTACTCCTAGGATAACACGAGGTACTCTGGCACGTAGTCAGAAATATTATGTTTAAAAATGAGCTGACTTGGGAACTTTTGAGGGTAGGTGGGTGTCCTATGACAAGAGGAATGGGGGCAGCTCAGACCCATTTTGTTCTGAAGTTTACACAGTTCATGGCCAGTTTTAACTGACTACATCTTGTATTTAGAGACTCTGAGATCAGAGTTGTCTTTCATACTTCTTAGAATCTGCCACTTATATCAGAGGAGACAATAACATGCCAGCTTCTTAAACTCGGAAGGTGGGAACGTCGGTGCTAGCTATAGCACGATTCTTTATACCTTCTACAAACTGTATTTAAAAATCACACAGATTCCAATTTTGTAATGCACTCTTAAGATGTCCTAACACAAGCCAAGCAGTTACAATTCAAATGGATAATAATTGCATTTCCTTTTGGAAAAATAGCCCATGCCCCTAATTGGATCACTGTGCATTCAGCACCCCATCTGTTGGCATGGCACTTGCTGGGAAGTCTGAATGAGAGATATTGAATAATCATACCCTGCGTCTCCCACCGCTGCAGGTCCCCAGATGTGGTCTGCCACTTCCACTCCAGTACTCCAGTTTCTGGTATTGGAACTTCTCCCTGGCCCACTGCTGCAGTGATTAGGACAAAGATCCCAGATTGGCTAGTGTCTGCAAGTGAGCATCGTATGGGTTGAAGCGATTCACAAACCATGAACATGATTTATCTCCCTAGGAAAGATGGTCTTCATAGTGAAGTTGCACTGTTTTTCTAGAAGGTTGTTATCATAGTGCCTTACTCATGTAGTGCAGCACACCAGGAAGTAAATGTACATGATTAAATTTAACTCGATTAAATTTAACATGATTAAATTTAACTGCACACACACACACATACACAAAAACCACCCTAACATATAATCTGGAACATAGTAGCTGCTCAATACATCATCCTTTATTTCGAAAGTGTTGGCAAAAGTCTATGTCTGGGGGCCTAGAATGTTTTCCAGGTAGAAAGGATATAAATGAGCAAGGCATATGCCAGCTTTTTAGGCATAATTTACCAAACACTCATATTTTTCTTCAAAACGTGGCCAAAATGACTTAGTCTGAATCCAGGTGGATTCTGCACACCCCTCACAAGGGAGCTTCTGGGCTGAGACATAGACTTGGTGAGACCTCCTCCAGCCAGCTCTTCATATAGAAAGCTTACATTCGTTCCAGCCTTTCTGCTAAGTGAACATTGTCTATGTTTGAACATTTTCACCAGCAGGAATCTCACTACCCTCATATCTGGAAATGAAACATTTGCCTCATTTGTACTTTATGCACGAGAAACTCGCCGACTGCTGCGATTCCTCATAATTCTCAACCAGATGGATTGTATGATGGGATTGATGGCATTGACTACAATGTTGGAGCAAGGGTTCCCATACATTTCCTAGGGCTGCCACAATACAAACCAGGTGGCTTAAAACAAGAGAAATCTATTCTCTCACGGTTCTGGAATCTAGAAGTCTGAAATTAAGGTGTCAGCAGGGCCCTGCTCTCTTTCCGAAGGCTCTAGGGGAGGATTCTTTGTTGGCTTCTGGTAGACCCTGATCTTCCTTGGCTTGGAGATACATCTCTTCAGCCTCTGCCTCCGACGTCATGTGGCATTCTCCCCTCATGTGTCTATGTGTCTGCGTTCCTTCTCCTCTTTGGTCTTGTTAGATTAAGGATCCATGATACTCCGGTATGACCTCATCCTAATTTAAATAACATACCTGCAATGACACTGTTTTCTTTCTTTCTTTCTTTTCTTTTTTTTTTTTTTTTGAGACAGGGTCTCTCGCTGTTATCCAGGCTGGAGTGCAGTGGCGCGATGGTGGCTGACCACAACCTTTGCCCCCTGGGTTCAAGAGATTCTCCTGCCTCAGCCTCCTGAGTAACTGGGATTATAAGCATGTGCTATCACGCCCGGCTAATTTTTGTCTTTTTAGTAGAGACAGGGTTTTGCCATGTTGGTCAGGCTGGTCTTGAACTCCTGACCTCAAGTGATCTGCCTGCCTTAGCCTCCCAAACTGCTAGGATTACAGGCATGAGCCACTACGCCAGGCCTGACCCTATTTTCAAATAAGATCGTATTTTGAGTTACTGAGGGTTAGGACTTCAACATATCTTTTGGGCCAGGCATAGTTTAATCCATAAAAACCATTTGATCTATTTTTACCATGCTCAAAAACTTAAACCCAGCCCTGCTGAATCACTGGAGAGAAGATGTCTCAAGAATTCTTAAGAACTAGGGAGTTGTGAGGTTGTCACCTCATGTTGTTATACCCAGTGATATTTTAGGAGGTTTTGCATGAAGATGCAGCATTGCTGATGAAATGATTGCTTGCTGAGTGGAGAAGGCTGCAGTTCACTGTTTTGATTTATTCCCTATGAGTTCTTTTTAGATTTTCTTTCATTCAGTTTCAGTTGCAATGCTGCTGTGCTTCTTGACCCAACTTTATTCTCTGCGTAGCCCCATCAGACAAGCTGATTTCATTGGACTTACTTTTTTTAGTTTTGTTAATAAAGATTTGATCAATTCAATGTGCTTTGGCCAACTGCACATGTCTGGTCCCTGTCTTCTGATGCCTTCTTCTGAGAGGGGGTACCCTCCTCCTCTCCCCCTTGAGAATCACTGCAGTAATATATGCTGCTGGAACTTAGGGTGGTGTGAGTTCAGAGATCTTGTTGAAGAATCCCCCATATCCCTTTTACTGCCGTGTGACAGGTATTCCATCCCACGCCTGAGGACAGGTGCTCCGTTACAAGTTTAGTTAAGGTTATCGCTTTGGAAGGGGTTGATTGAGAGTGGGAGAGGAAGACAGAGAGTTGAGGAGAAAATGGTGGGGGGAGAGGGAAGACCACCTTGGTCATCTGGGTTATCTGAATGACTCCTGGAGGTACCTAAGGTGAAGGACACTGACCGTTTCCACACCTGGATTGCCTGAACTATTTGCCAGGCAGTTCCATTGTGGGGTTCCTGGTCTTTGGGTGGAGTGGAAAGAGAAAATCTCAGATGGAAGTGGAAGGGAGGTACCGGTAAGTAAGAGGGTCTAGAAACAGACATTACTCATTTGATGTTTTATGCAGAAGCTTTAGGGTAACACTGATGATAGCACCTCCCTTCTTATTGGTGTGATAAACACACCACTTCCTGCTGACTGCAGGCTTATCAGTTGTTGTCTACAACTGTAAATACCGTCCTTTCTTTATGAGGCTAAATGGTTCATATTTTTATAGCAATTTTGTAAATTAATGAGTCAAATCTGTGGTTACTCATGTAATTTCAGTTACCACTGGCAAGAGAAATTTTAAAACAAATAGATTATTACTACTACAGTTCCACATTTTTGCCAACTCCTGGGCACGTCTGCTTCCTTGAAGAGGGCTCTCTCTGCTCACATAACTCTTGGCTCTAGACTTTGAGGCAGTTTACCTGCTCCTTGGAGAACGGGCTGTCTCCCTCTTTCAGTGCAGTGAGTCCTTTGCTATAAGAAAAAGAAAGAGAGTGGGAGAGTGAGACTGGACGGTTGGGAGAGCTGGGGTGGCACGTGGATGCTTTCTCTTCTCCTTTGGGAATTCCACTTAACGCCTGAGGAGGAGGCATTGCCCAAACCCCTGAGGGTTCCTGGAAAAACAGAGGAAGTTTCCACCAGAAGAATTTGCTATATTCTTAAAGCAATGCACAGCAGGGTGGGTAGCATGGGTGCCCCAGTATGGCAGAGCCTGCAAAGTCCCCAGATAGATTTAGACCCTTTCCATTGTACTGCTTGTGTCAGCAAGATTCGAGCCCAGCCGGGCATGGTGGCTCATGCCTGTAATCCCAGCCCTTTGGGAGGCTGAGGTGAGTGGATCATGAGGTCAAGAGATTGAGACCATCCTGGCCAACATGGTGAAACCCTATCTCTACTAAAAATACAAAAATTAGCTGGGCATGGTGGCACGCACCTGTAATCCCAGCTACTTGGGAGGCTGAGGCAGGAGAACCTGTGGGGCAGAGGTTGCAGTGAGCCAAGTTTGCACCACTGCACTCTAGCCTGGCGACAGAGTAAGACTCCATCTCAAAAAAAAAAAAAAAAAAAAAAAAAAGATTTAGAACCCATTGGCCTTTCTCATCTACTGGAAGAAAAGAGTGTGCTAGCTAGAGCTGTGAAATTGGCATTTGTCTGCTGCATTAAAATAGAGGAACTAAACTTGTTTAATTCTCTGATAATTAATGAAAACAAAATTATCCCAATCTGATCTCCAGAGAAAAACATATACACATATATATTATAAAATATGAAATGTTTATTTTTGAATATTTAGAAAGTGGAGAAATGCTCCCCAAAGGAAAGAAAACTACATTTTTTTTTTCCTGAGACAGAGTCTCGCTCTATTGCCCAGGCTGGAGTGCAGTGGCATGATCTTGGCTCACTGCAGCCTCCGTCTCCTGGGTTCAAACAATTCTCTGCCTCAGCCTCCGGAGTAGCTGGGATTACAGGTGTCCACCACCACGCCCAGCTAATTTGTTTTGTATTTTTAGTAGAGATGGGGTTTCACCATCTTGGCTAGGTTGATCTTGAACTTCTGACCCCGCGATCCACCTGCTTCGGCCTCCCAAAGTGCTGGGAATATAGGTGTGAGCCACTGTGCCCGGCCAAACTACTTTTAATCTGACCTGCTAGTGATAACTCTTGGCATTTTGACATATTTCATTCGTAGACACACTTGCATTCCCAATTTAGATTGCATTGCTCATGGTGTTTTGTAACATTTTCTACTTAACAATATTGTTAATTTCTTTTTTTGAGATGGAGTCTTGCTCTGTCTCAGGCTGGAGTGCCGTGGCGGGATCTCGGCTCACTGCAACCTCCACCTCCTGTGTTCAAGCTATTCTCCTCCCTCAGCCTCCCAAGTAGCTGGGATTACAGGTGCATGCCACTACCCCTGGCTAATTTTTGTATTTTTAGTAGAGATGGGGTTTCACCATCTTGGCCAGGTTGGTCTCGAACTGCTGACCTCATGATCCTCCCGCCTCAGCCTCCCAAAGTGCTGGGATTACAGGCATAAGCCACCACACCCAGCCAATATTTTCTTAAGGTGTCAATTATTCCTTTAAAACTGATTTTAAATGACTGCATAATATTTTATTTAAATACCTGCCTAATATTTCACTGTATGGCTGTGACATAATTTATCTAACTAACCTTCTAATTATTGGACATTTAGCTTGTTTCCAGTTTTTCACTATGATAAATAATGCTATAATAAGCATCCTCATATGAAACTATTAGTGCACATCCTTATCAGATAATTGGTTTGTTGTGGTATTTTCCCTATTTTTGCTATTTTCTTGATATAGATGCATTCACTTAACAGTAGCAATTTTAAGTTGTACTTATGTACTATATTAAGGGAGTTCTTGTTTAATTTACTCCCATCCATGAAGCAAATCTATTTTCTATTTTAAAAACACTCCTTAAATTTAAATAATTAGAAAGAACTTGAAATCATTATATTTAGCTACAAAACACACTGGAGCATTAGACTGTATACTAGTCAGCTTGGGGCTGCCGTAACAAAATATCAGACTCGGTGGCTGAAACAACAGACATTTTATTTCCTCGCTGTTCTGGAGGCCAGAAGTCCAAGATCAAGGTTCTGGATGATTGGTTTCTGGTGAGGGCTCTCCTTCTGGCTTGCAGATGGCCACCCTCTCCATATGTGCTCATATGACCCGTCTTTCTTTGTTTTCTGTTGCTTGTAACAGAATACTTGAAACTGGGTAATCTGCAGAGAAACAAAATATATTTCTTACAGTTCTGGAGACTGGGCAGTCTAAGGTCAAAGGACCCATCTGATAAACGCCTTCATGTTAGTGGAGACTCTGCAGAGCCCTGAGGTGGTGGAGGGCATCACAGGACGAGGGGGCTGAGTGTGCTAGCTCAGGCCTCTCTTCCACTTATGAAGCCACCAGTCCCACTCCCATGATAACCCATTCATCCATTAACCCATTAATCCATGAATGGATTAATCCATTCATGAGAACACAGCCTCGTAATGAGAACACAGCCCTTGTGATCCAATCACTTCTTAAGCGCCCCACCGTTCAATACTGCCACGATGGGGATTAAGTTTTAACATGAGTTTCCGAGAGGACAAACATTCAGACAATAGCATGGCCTTTCCTTGGTGAATGTGTTTAGAGACAGAGCAAGAATGAGCTCCTGGTGTGAATTCTTATAAGGACGCTAATGCTATTAAATCAGGGCCCCACCCATATGACCTCAGTTAAGATTAATTACTTCTAAGTGGTACCATCTCCAAATACAGTCACACTGGGGGTTAAGGCTTTAGCATATGAATTCTGGGGGACACAAACATTCAGTCCATAAGAGACTGAGATTTTAAAACTTAATTACGAGGCCCTATCTTTGTATAGAACGTTTTATTTTTTAAGCATTTTTACATGTATTATCCCATTTCATCTGAAACAAGTTGGATCATCTTTAAATCTTCCTCAGGTTACCTTCTGGAAAAGTTAATTTTTTTTCAAAATTGTACATGGATATAGTTTACAAAGTCAAATAATATTATAATAACAAATGCCTTATAACAACCACAACTAAAATAGTCCTATGGCCCCTGTGTTCTTGCTGGCTGGGTGCTCCTCTCAGCTCCTCAAGGCCACCTGTTGTTCCTTGCCTTGTGGCTCTGTCACAGACAGTTGATTTCTTCAAGACCAGCAGGAAATCTGTCTTTCAAAGTCTTCACCTGATTGAGCCAGGCCCACCAAAGATACTCCATTTGGTTTACCTTGAAATCTGCTAATTTGGAAACTTAATTGGATCTACTAAATCCTTTCACAGCTGGAAGCATGTCACAGGTGCCGCCCGAACTTAAAGGGAGGGGAGTACACAAGGGCATGGCACATCAGGGGTCACCTTAGATCATATCTGCTGTAACCTATAAAGCTATGTGATAACCATTCGATTTTATATTCCTAAGTTCCTATTTTGATACGTATGCACTTTATTACACCTTCCTTCCCCTCCCTTATCTTCCCCTCCCAACTTAGTTATAGCACTTTTTAAAAACTTAAATCCATGTATTATGTTACATTCTGTTTTATTACTATGTTATATAAATTTGTGGTTGATATTTATCACATTTTGTAGCTGCATAGTCTTTTTGGAACATGTTGCTGCGTTTGAGGAATTATCCACCTAATGGTTCCCACCTGCATGTATCTGCAATCTTCTAGCTTCTAATGTTGCTGGGGAGATACACAGTGCTATTCTGATCCCAGCTCCTTTGCATGTAGCCTAGTTTTCCTTTCTAGAAGTGTTTAGGGTCTGTTCTTTGTTTCAAATGTTCTGAAATAAGATAACGTGTCTTGTCCATTTTCCTTTTAGGATTAACTCAATGGACATTTTAAATTTGGCGCTTCAGCTTTATTTACTTCAGTTCTAGAATTTTTTCTTTTATTACTATTATAATATTCTTAATGTTTTCTGTTTTATTTTTTTGCAACTCCTATTATTTGGACGTTGGACATTCTTATATAGCCCTTCATTTTCTTGCCTTTTGACTCCGATTGTCCTCTGTAATATATATTTTTTAAAATTCTGCATTATCTTCCAATTGCTTTATTGAATTTGTAAGTTTGAGTCTCATAATTTTAACTTTCAGAAGCTCTTGGCTGCTGAGCAGTCTTATTATTTTAAAGTAGCATTGATATAGCAGTTAAGGAGAAATCACTTAGGCAGATAGCAAGGGCATGGGAGTCCTCAGTAAGGCTTTTCTTTTTAATAAAAAGCAGCCCCAAATCATTTCCTAACAAAGAGCAGCCTGCAGGCTGGGAGCTCACAGGGGTGAATGCCAGCAGGAACTAGGGACTAGACATGTTCAAGATGGCGGCTCCATCTTTCCTTCTGGGCTGGCCACGTGTACAGGAAGAAGCAGACAAGATGGGGCTGATCAACTGGAAAGTCTATTTGCATAAGCCAGGCGCGGTGGCTCACGCCTGTAATCCCAGCACTTTGGGAGACTGAGGCGGGTGGATCACGAAGTCAGGAGATCGAGACCATCCTGGTTAACACGGTGAAACCCCGTCTCTACTAAAAATACAAAAAAAATTTAGCTGGGCGTGGTGGCGGGTGTCTGTAGTCCCAGCTACTCGGGAGGCTGAGGCAGGAGAATGGCGTGAACGTGGTAGGTGGAGCTTGCAGTGAGCCGAGATCGCGCCACTGCACTCCATCCAGGCTGGGCGACAGAGCGAGACTCCATCTCAAAAATAAATAAATAAATAAATAAATTAAATTTAAAAGTCTATTTGCATAAGAAGATTAGAGTGGGGCAACCCGCCTTCCTTAGCGCTATGTAAATGTCATACCTGATCCAATCAATCTGTGAGCCCTGTGTAAATCAGACACCACCTCCTCAAACTGGAATATAAAATGTGATGCACTCGCCACCAGGTCCTTTCTGCTAGGAGACCCCTTCATCTATAGAGGAAGCTGTTTCTGTTTCTCTTCTAACTATTAAACGTCCACTCCTAAACTCCTGGTGTGTGTCCATGTCCTAAATTTTCCTGGTACACAACGACAAACCCCAGGGTATATACCCCAGTCGATGTAGCCACTTCAGCATCTTATTTTTATTTCATAAATGTGATATCTTGAGGTTTTCTTTTTCTCTTTGCATTGTTTTTATTTCCTCTGAGTTTTTTTGAGGCGGTGGGGGGCCGGGGGGTGCTGCTAGTGGAAGGGGGAAGTTATTTGTTAACAGTTTTCTCCATGTTGGAGATTTTCCTCAGTAAGTGTAGAGGAGGAAAGCAGGGCCAGTTTGTTTTCCATACAGAATTCTAAACAATTTCCGCATGCTTATCTCCTGTCTCACATGTACCTTCACTGTGCTGCAATGGATGCCACCAATACCTGTGCCTTTCTGAATTTCTGAGGCAGCAACCCAGCTTATTTTTCAGCAGCATCATTCCTACCAAGACTTAAGTTTGAGCCCTCCCTCCTCTGTGAAGCGTTTACCATTCTTCCCTTTGCTTTCTATCTACATACATTGTTGGTGCAGTTACTGATATCTTCTGGCTTCATCAAAGATCGGCTTTGTGTTTCCATATCTTTGCTATCTTTCCATATTTAGGCGTGTTGGAAAGATTATTTTCAAAAGAAAGAGCTATAAAAACATGTTTACTCTGCTTTCTTAAACCTCAAAGCACCGAAGGTCTCTTTCCAATGACTTTCTACTTCCCTGGTGCTAGGGCAGGCATAAGGATTCCTTTGTGAAGACAATGGGATTTAAAGCTAGAGGAGGGACTTTGTGTGTCACACAAGGGATCCGTGGATGCAGAAGAAAACGGGAAAAACTCAAATCCCATCGAGGTTTTTGAAATGCAGAAAATGGACACATGGCCTATTCGAATTACGGAATTCCTGTTTGATAATGCCCATTGCTTGTAACTAGTTGGTCAAAATTAGATTTCACAGAAACATCATGTCTTGATTACAATATTAGAATTCTACAGCAAGACATACAATGTGATTTGAAGTCCACAAACTCCCTGACTGTCAGACTGCGTTTCTGTAAGCCATACTTATTTAGCTTTTAGAAAAACAGAAAACTTGGCAGAACTCTTCTGGCCGGGATGAAGAAGAGTGGGAATAACCATATCAGATTTAAATTGGAGATGGTTGAATGCTGCCACTTTTTTCAAACCTATCAAGGTGAAAGGCCAACATACACCAGTGACTAACAGGAAGGATTTGGGACATGGCTTTGGGTTCCTCCAGCGTTCAACATGGTGTTCTGATTCCTGCTCTCAAGATTGGTGAAGAAACGATATTTTTTAAAAAGCCTTCATCATTTTATGTTTGCTGTTTACTGAACTCAAAACCGTATGGTTTGCATTAGCAGGGCTTCTACAAATTGTGTGGAAGGGATTTAAAAATAATTCCGTAGCCCGTATGAAAAATGAGCCTGTGATTCCTGACTCCTCAGAGTTCCTTGTAGGAGTCCTGGTGTAAAGTGATCTTTTACATGCCTGGTTGGAACTGTGAGCCAAGCAACATCTGCATTTTTAAAAATAAACATTTTGCATGTAGAAACTGAAGTTTGCTTCTTTTTTTTGCTAAGGAAATTGATTCGTCATAAATACACACTGGTACTTAGAGAGGAGTCGTGAACAGATTTAAAGTACATATTTGGGGAGATTCTGTGGTGATGACTGGGTAACCATTTTGGAGTCAAGATTGTCCACCTTCTTTCCAAACATTGTTTTGTGTTCCAGGAAAATTCCCAGTAGTTCAGTTTCTGGTTACGTATAGATAAAGAGGCTTTTCTCCTCCACCTCTCCAAATTGTTTATTGGCAATATTACCCCCTGACAAAGCCTTTTATTCCACTACTAGAGATATATTCTACAGTTTTAGCACCTTTGGGAGAGGTAACTCATTGATTTAAATTTCCAAATGCACAAATATCCCAGATCTGATTGTGAGATCTGCTTCTCAGCATGGAAGTGACAGAGAGGAGGAGCTGGAGATGTCAGTAACGTGGGAGGAAAGGGCTGGGTGAAAAGGAAGATTTCGAATGAGATGGGCAACATGATTTGAAAACCACAAGCTTCTTGGCTGTCAGACTTAATTTTTAGATGGCCAAAGCCAGAAGATAGCAGAGACTAACGAAGGCAAACTTTTCCTACGTGACAGTTTTGCTGAGGGGTAGCCCCGCAAATGGACTAGGAACAGAAAACCATCCTGTCATACATTACATCATGAAGAGGTGAAGAGGAAGTAGCAAACCAGAGCCTGGGTGTGATTTCCCAAATCATCAGATGGATCTTCAGTTAGGGAGACTAATGCTCCTTCCTGCCCTGCCTTCCCTGCTCAGAATAAGTTCTGCAGCACAACTGGGCCTAGGGACAGGATTCCTCATCGTGAAAGTATGACTCCAGTTGGGAAAGGTGTGAGTTATGTTCCTAGAGGTATTTGATCACAATGGGTTTCTAACACCTAGTAAGGTAATATTTATTTCTTTGAGATGGTAAAAGCAATAGAAAAAAATCTTAATTTCTTTAAAAGTAAGTAAGGATAGTTGTTAAAAGTAATAATTTAGAATTTACAACTTCTTTGTAATCCAAGAGAAAAGATTCTGGGGTCATGACATTCTCCCCCTTAAAAATGTTTTTGGGCCAGTCGTGGTGGGTCACACCTGTAATCCCAGCACTTTGGGAGGCCGAAGCAGGTGGATCACCTGAGGTCAGGAGTTTGAGACCAGCCTGGCCAACATGGCAAAACCCCATCTCTACTAAAAATACAAAAAAAATTAGCCGGGCGTGGTGGCACATGCCTGTAGTCCCAGCTACTCAGGAGGCTGAGGCAGGAGAATCACTTGAGCCTGGGAGGCAGAGGTTGCAGTGAGCCAATATAGCAACATTGCACTCCAACCTAGGTGACAGAGCAAGACTCTGTCTCAAAAAAAAAAAAAAAAAAAAAGTTTTTTAACTTTTCCTTACCTACAACAGTGGTATGAGAATTTTTTAAAAAAGCTATTCTCAGGAATATGTGTGTTTGCAAACTCATTCTCTCTCTCTCTCTCTTTACTTATAATTTCAGATCCTTAAACATTTTCACATGAAAAATCTTGACCTAAAGGAAAAACTCAAATTCCATAAGGTTGCATTCAGGTCTTCCATAATTTGGCTCTGAGGTACTTCCTCATTAAGAAATCATTTCTTTGAGATGAGAGAGTACCTGCAGAGTATGTGCAGATCTGAGCTGAATTCATGTGTAACCATGGAAACTCCAGGTATCGATAAAGGAACATGTCACAGGATAGTGTGAAAAGCACAGAAGTGAGCATTAAGTTTTGTAACTTAGCTAGTTTTGAAACCCTTAATGGTGTAACTTTGGTAGAGAAATATCACTTAGTCTTTTGTGGACTCAATTTCCTTTCTGTGTATAACTAAAGGGAGTGAAATGATCTCTTTGATTGCTCTAAGCCCTGAGTTTCTAGACTTTATGATTCCAGGCTGAGGACAACCATCCCTTCAGAGGGCATCTCTCCTCCTGACCATAACTGAAGGGGAATAAGAAGTGGCTTCCAGAGAAAAAGAGAGAATTTGGAGGTGCGGGTAAAAGATGAAGAGAAATAGGACTCTGGGGTGTTTGAATTTGCATTCACCTATTATTTCCACTGTTCTAATTTTAGCTTTAGAGAACGTCTCTTGACCCACATCCAAGCACCCTGCTGAACACATCACTTTCATACTGAAACGTCTTCTATGTTGAAAGCGGAGGTTTTCTAGGAAAATGTTGGACTTCATTTTGAAACAAATGGAGTGGGGACATGGCAGCAGTAATTGAAATAGAAATTCTTAAATTATCCTCCTCCAGATTCGATAGACCTCATTTTCCCTCAAAGGATATCACATACAAATTTCATGCATCCTCTGGCAATATTCTGGCTGGAGACAAGTGTCTGTCCTGGGTGACAAGAATGTAATCTCCAAATGATTCCATTCTGGACCTCAACAGAGCAGAGTCTTTCCATGTGGTAGCCTTTCCGATGGACCAGATGAGCGGAGACCACCAAGCACAAATTTAAGAAGGATATTAGATTCCACTAGGGCCAGGAGCTCAGAAGTGAGTTATTAGAGTTTTGTTTACTATGCCCTCTGGATATGGCCCTAATTAGGTGGAACTGATAAGCTTGACAAATTTTGAACTATTGCTTTCTGTTTGCCAATAACAAAATATTACTGTGTAGGATGTTAGCTATTTTCCGCATCAAACCCTTTCTATTTTCCTGAAGATATCATTAGTTTCCGTTTCAATGGGCCTTTTGTTTAGAGGGAGAAGAATGTCCTTTTTACCTTTTTTAATTAAAGCACCTTGGTGACTAATATACAATTTCTTTAGACTTTCCTCTGAACCCCATCGTCTATACTTCCTTCACTTCCGGGCTCTGTTTTTTCACTTTCTCAGGTAGTAATTAGATCAAGCAGAGGTTGCAGGCACAGGATATATCTTCCCAAGTCTCATTAGCATTTCTTAGCTAATATTCTCTCCCTTCCTTCCTTCTTCCCTTTCCCTTTTCCCTCCTTCCTTCCTTCCTTCCTTCCTCCCTCCCTTCCCTCCCTCCCTTCTCTTCTTTCCTCCTTCATCCTTCCTTCTTCCCTTCCCTCTCCCTCTCCTTCCTTCCCTCCCTTCCTTCCCTCCTTTCCTCCTTCACCCTTCCTCCTTCCCTTCCCTTCCCTTCCCCTTTCTCCTTCCCTCCCTCCTTCCCTCCCTCCCTTCCTCCCTCCCTCCCTCCTTCCTTCCTTCCTTCCTTCCTTCCTTCCTTCTTTTTTTCTTTCCCTCTCTTCTTTCTTTCTAACTGTGAATTATGCAGACCCTACTATCAAGGATATACCTATAAACATTAGATTCCTATTTTTAACCAGTGGGAAGCTGTATGGACAGTATTTTTAGAAACTCCAAACAACCAGCAGTAATTAGCAACAACCGAAAAACATAGAAAGCACATATGTTTTTATGTTGGTAAAGCAATTATATACATGGGTTTATATACGTGCTTAAACAGCTATGACATGTTGGAATATTTTCTTAGTGATGTCCTGAAACCATAATTAATATCTTAATGAAATATTTAGTCAAGTTTTATCAGGCTCAGGAATAATTATTTTACAATTCTTTTTGGAATGCAAACTTAGAAGTCTAAGAGTTAAAGTAATTATCCCAGAGTTGAAATAATTTGAATGCAGAAGGATGTTTTCCAGGGTAGTGTTTATAATAGATTTAAGTCTGGTTTAGTCGACGTACTCCAGAAAGATATCCTTCTGCTAACTCCCTCATTCAAAAATATCTAGGAAGAATATTCTAACTAATCAGATCTAGGAACTGAACCAGCTCACTGAGAGGTAAAGGGAAACACCTGCATGTTAGAAACGCACAGCAAATGAGGCTGCCAAGAATATATGCTGGAAGAAGGAAAACAGCAACTACTCAAGCGTGTTACCCACGAAACAAAAGGATGTGAATGATAGGCTGCAATGCTCTTTAATTTTATGCAGGAAAATCATTTCTAGGAAGTGGCTATTTAGAAAGGTGTACTTGAAATGTTTTTGAGAGACTTTCTTCCTTTTGGAATTCATACCAGAAATCTGACTTCTCAATAGCCTTTACTGTCAGGATGTTTTCTGTGGTTGTCACTGCATCTTCCTGTAGCTGGTCCACTTTGAGGGAAGTAGAAGAGAAGGTTGAGGTAGAGAATACGTAGGGAGAAAATAAAACTAAGGGTTAGAAATAGCAAATACGTGGGTAAGTATAAGACAGTATAAATTTATTTTTCTCATTTCTTCTCTTAAGTTCTTTAAAAGATATTTAAAATTGCGTAAATAATCATAACATTGCATTATTGGGTTTATTATGTATATATGTAATATTTGACAATTATAGCATAAAAGAGGAGGGAGAAAATTGAGCTATACTGAAGCAAAGTTTGTATATTTTACCAGAATTAAGTTAGAGTTAACCTAAAATAGATTGTTATAAGTTAACATGCATATAATAATTTCTAAAACATCATTAAGAAAATAACTTTAAAAAATTGAATTAAGAAGTAAAAAGGGAATTAAAATGGCACACCAGAAAATATGTATTTAATACAAATGAAAGTAGTAAAGGAGGATCAAAAGAACAAAAAATACTTGAGATCTATTGAAAACAAATAGCAAAATGGCCAATGTAAATCCACCCAAGTCAAAAATTATATTAAATGAAATGGACTAAATACTTCAATCAAAAGGCAGAAGCTATATTAATATCAGAAAAAACATACTTTCAGTAGAAATCATTACTAGAGACCCAGCAATTCTACTTGTAAGTATATATCCAAAGGAATTAAAATCAATATGCCAAAGAGATTCTCATACTAATTGCAGCATTATTCAGAATAGCTAAGATATGGAAGCAACCTTGGTGTCCATCATCAGATAAATAGATTTTTAAAAGGTAATATGTATACAAATTGAATATATTCAGCCCTAAAGAAGAAGAAAATTCAGTCATTTGCAACAATGTGGGTGAACCTGGAGGATATTATGCTAAGTTAAATAAACAAGGCACACAAAGGCAAATACTATAGGATCTCACAAGTAGAATCTAAAAAAAGGTGAACTCATAGAAGTAAAGAGTAGAATGGTGGTTACTACAAGTTAGGGGAGGGGAGTGAATTGGGAAAGAGGAGATGTTGGTCAAAGGGTGCAATGTCTCAGTTAGACAAGAGGAATAAGCTTTAGTGATCTATTGTACAGAATGGTGACTATAACAAAAAATAATGCATCATAGCTGGGTGCGGTGGCTCACGCCTGTAATCCCAGCACTTAGGGAGGCCGAGGGGGGCAGATCACCTGAGATCGGGAGTTTGAGACCAGCCTGACCAACATGGAGAAACCTTGTCTCTACTAAAAATAAAAATTGGGCAGGTGTGGTGGTGCATGTCTGTAATCCCAGCTACTCTGGAGGCTGAGGCAGGAGAATTGCTTGAACCCAGGAGGTGGAGGTTGTGGTGAACCGAGATCGCGCAATTGCACTCCAGCCTGGGCAACAAGAGCAAAAACTCTGTCTCAAAAACAAAATAAAACAAACAAACAAACAAAAAATGTGTCAATATTTCAAAATTACTAAAAGAGTAGATTTTAAATGTTTTTGCCTAAAAAAAGTATGTGATGTGACGGATATGTTAATTAGCTTGATTTAATCACAATGTAAACATATATCAAAACATTACATTGCACGCCCAAAATATATACCATTATTATTTGTCAATTAAAAATGAAACTTAAAAAAATATTGCTAGAGACAAAGAGCAGTACTTAGAGATAAATTTATAGCTTTAAACACCTATATTATAAGAGACCTCAAATCAATCATCTAAACTTTCACTATAAACGACATAAAGAAGAGGAAATTAAGCCCAAAGCAAGCAGAAAGAAGGAAATAAGAAAGATACGGTAAGAAATCATGAAATAGGAAGTAAAAACCCAGTAGAAAAGGCCAATGAAACCAAAGCTAGTTATTTGAATAAATCAAGAAAATTAATAAACTTTTAGCTGAACTGGCTAAGATAAAAATAGAAAAGACACAAATCATCAAAACCAGGAATGAAAGCAGATATATTACTACTTACCTTGCAGAAAAGAAAAGACTTATAAGGGGATGTGCTATAATTTTATGCCAATAAATTAGACAACTTAGATGAGAAGGATAAACTACTATAGAGGCATTAATTTCCAAAATTAACCCAAATAAAAATAGGACATTTGAATAGAAGTATAACAAGAAAAAGATTGAAATACAGGTTGAGTATTCCTTATTCAATATACTTGGAACCAGAAGTGTTTCAGATTTGGTTTTTTTTTTTTTAATTTTGGAATATTTGCACATACATAATGAGATATCCTGGGAATGGGACCCAAGTCCAAACATGAAATTCATCATGTTTCATATACACCTTATACACATAGCTTGGAGGTAATTTTATACAGTATTTTAAATAATATATGTGACTCATCACATGAGTTCAGGCATGAAATTTTCCACTGGTAACATCATGTTGGTGCTCAAGATGTTTCCAATTTGGGAGCATTTCAGATTTTGGGTTTTCAGATTAGGATTGTTCAACCTGTAGTAGCTAAAAACCTTTCTGCAAAGAAAATCCCAATCCCAAATGTATTTACTGGTGAATTCTACCAATGATTTAAACAAGAAATAATACAAATTTTAGACAAAGTCTTCCAGAAAATAGAGGAGAAGAACACTTCCTAACTCGTTCTGAAGCTGGTATTACCCTGATACCAAAGCTAAGTAAGACATCACAAGAAAAGAAAACAACAGGCCAATATTCTTCGTGAATATATATGCAAAAGTCTTTCAAAAATTTAGCAAACTGAACTTAGCTGAATCTATAAAGAAATGGAATTTATAAAGAAACATAATACATCAGGACCAAATGGGATTTATTACAGGAAAGCAAGGTTGGTTTAACATCCAAAAATAAATTACTGTAATGCAACATATTTATAATAAAGGCCAAACCTACATGCTTAATTAATGATAATCTCATGAAATGCAGAAAAAAAAAAAAAAAAACATTTGACAAAATCCAACGCCCATGCATTATAAAAGCTCACAGTAAACAAGGAATAAAAAGGGGATTCTTCAACTCGATAAAGGGCATATATGAAAAATCTGGAACTAATATAATCCTTAATAGTGAACTGAATGCTTTCACCATTCCTAGACTACATCACACTGGAATTTTAGCCAGTTAAATAAAGTAAAAAGAAATTAAAGACATCTAGATTGGAAAGTAAGCAGTATACTTTTCTTTACTTAAGAAATATACTTATACTTATGTTGTCTGCCTTTGTTTGCAGACAACATAATCCTACATGTAGAAAACTCTACTAAAGAATCTACCAGAAAGAATCTCTGGTAAAGAGCTACCAGAACTAATAATGTTTAGCAGTGTTCCTAGATAAAATATCACTATACACAAATACATTGTTTTTCTATAATAGCAACAAAAATCCAAAAATGAAACTGGGAAGCAATTCTATTCATAGTAGTTTCCAAAAGAAGAGGTTACTTAGAAAAAAATTAACAAAAAAAGCATGTCTTTTACACTGAAAATTAAAAATATTATTGACAGAAATTTAAGATCTAAATAAATGGAGATACATTCCATGTTCATTTATGGGAACACTCAATTTTTAAGATGACAATGCTCCCTAAATTGATCTGTAGATTCAACACCCTCCTGTCAAAGTCTCATCAGGCTTTTTTTTTTTTTTTGGTAGGAATTGGCAAACGGATCTTAAAGTGTATATGAAAATGCAAAGGACGTAAAATTGTCAAAACAATGTTTTAAAAGAAGAGTCAAGTTGAATAACTTACACTACCCAATTTTCTTTTTTACTATAAAGGCACAACAGCTAAGACTGTAGGATTGGCATAGGATAAATGTATAGATTAATGGAACAAAATTTAGAGTACAGAAATAAATTCTTACATTTATGATCTTCTGATTTTTGATCATAGTGCAAAGCCAGTTCAGTGAGAGAAAGAACAATCTTTTCAACAAATGGTGCTGGAACAATTGTCAATTTCCTTCATAGGAAAAAAACAACTAGAAACCTCCACCTAAACCTTACACCATATACAAAAATCAACTCCAAATGGATCATAGACTTAAATGCGAGAGCTAACATTCTAAAATGTTGAAACAAAAATAAAGAAGAAAATGTTTGTGACCTTGGGTTAGCCAATGGTTTCTTAAAGTGACACCAAAGTCACAATCAATTTAAAAAAATAATAATTTGGGCTTCATCAAAATTAAAAACCTTTGCTCTTCAAAAGACCCAATTAAGAAAATAAAAAGACAAACCACAGAATGAGAAAATATTTGCAAATCTGATTTGATAATTTACACTCAGTCTCTCTCTCTCACTGCAAATCCTATATTTGCATATATTTGTATATCTGATAGAGGGCTTTTATCTACAATATATTTTTTAAAACTCTCTTACAACACAATAAGAAGACAACAACCCTAGAAAGCTGGCAGATAATTTAAACAACCATTTCACTAAAGAAGATATACTAATAGCTAACAAGTACTTGGAAAGGTATTCAACACCAGTACTTACATTTCCCTTTGGGAAACGCAAATTAAAGCCACAGTAAGTTACCACTACGCACCCACTAGAATGGCTATAATTAGAAAGTTTGACAATACCAAGTGTCGGTGAGGGTGCATAGACACTGGAACCTTGATACAGTGGCGGGTATGGAAAATGGTACAGCCACTTGAGAAAATAATTTGACATTTTCTTTAAAGATTAAACATAGGCTTGACATACAACTCAGTGATTCCACCCTAGTGTATTTATTTACCCAAGAGAAATGAAAACATATGTTCACACAAAGACTTGAATGTGAATGTTCATAACATCATTATTTATAATAACTCCAAACTGAAAACATCCCAAATGTCCATCAGCTGGGACAGATAAAATGGATGGCTAGACAAAATGTAATATATCCATACAATGAAATCTTATTTGGCAATTTACAAATTTTTTAATTCATATTTTTTAATTCAGCAATTTATTTTATTTTATTTTATTTTTTTGAGTTGGGGTCTCATTCTGTCACCCAGGCTGGAGTGCGGTGGCACGATCTCGGCTCACTGCAAGCTCCACCTCCCAGGTTGACGCCATTCTCCTGCTTCAGCCTCCTGAGTAGCTGTAAATTCAGCAATTAAAAAAATGAACTATTGATACACATTACATGAACCTTGAAAACATTATGCTATGTAAAAAAAGGCAATCAGGAAAGACATGATTCAATTTATGTGAGATGTCTAGAAAAGGCAATTACATAGAGATAGAAAACATGCCAGTGTTTGCCTGCAACTGGGATAGGGAATGAAGACTGACTGCAGCTAGGCACTGCAAAACTTCTTAGAAATGTTCTAGAATTGGGTCATGGTGGTGGTGTAATAATTACACAACTACATAAATTTACCAAAAATAATTGAATTCTCACTTATCCTGGATGAATTTTGTGTACATTATACTTCAATAAAGCTATGTTTTCTTATTATTATATATATATTTATTTATTTATTTATTTATTTATTGAGACAGAGTCTTGCTCTGTTGCTCAGGCTGGAATGCAGTGGCACAATCTCAGATCACTGCAACCTCCGCCTCCTGGGTTCCAGTGATTCTAATGTCTCCGCCTCCCAAGTAGCTGGGATTGCAGGTATGCATCACCACACCAGTTAATTTTTTTGTGTTTTTAGTAGAGATAGGGTTTTGCCATGTTGACCAGGCTGGTCTCGAACTCCTGGGCTCAAGTGATCCACCAGCCTCGACCTTCCAAAGTACTGGGATTAGGTGTGAGCTACTGCGCCTAACCTCAATAAAGGTATTTTTTAAAAATGCCTTCAGGTTAGATATTCACTGAGGAGAATCAAGACATTTTCTATTCCCCTTTGTCTTTTGGTTGGTTTTTTCAATGCTGGACATAGCTGAACTTTATTCTGGTGTCAGTACAGCCCTCACACTGCAGTAAGTGGTATTACTGGCCAACAGTGTTTCAAAGTGTATTGTGTAATTGGGTAATTGGTACTGATGCTGATGCAATGTATTTAATTCTAACAGTAAGTTTTCTTGCAGAATATTTATCACCTACTCCCAATATTTTATGTTTTACTGTTGGCTTTTATAAACCACCTTTTGCAATTTGTAGAATATATTTAGTGAACCATAGGAGACTCAGCAGTATAGACTGGAACTATTATCTTGCTTTTTTTCTGATGTGGTTGAAGCCATTATGGGCTAGCTAGGAAAAGATGTGTTGTCAGAAACAAAAGTAATTGGTCTTTCTCTATGACTTTTTAATGGGATCTTGCATTAATATATATTAATGTATCCAAATTGGTGTCATTTTTTAAGCAGCAGAAGTTTAGAAAACGAACCAAAGGAATACTATCACTTTCTTTATGTTTTATAAAAGTGAAACCAAACAGAGTGCTTGGTTATATTGTGGCTAGTTTGCATGTATTATAATTACATTTTGTTTGACTGATAACCTCAAGAATAATGAGATTCTAGGAGCATTGTGTTAGAATTTTGACAATGTCTCTAGTTCATGAAATATATACATATAATCTCTGCCTTGCTCCGCCATCATCCAATGCATCACGAGTCTGATTTTTTTTAAATATGCATGTTAGAAATTATATCCCATAGAAGCTCTGCCACCTCATCATTTTCTGAGACTATAATCTTATTAAAACAATGTTGCTCAAACGTTTCTGTAGCTTAAGCCAGTTTTGACTGTTTTTTAAAAAATGCTGTCAGAACTTGTCTGTTTTTTTTTTCTTTTTGAGACGGAATCTCACACTGTCACCTGGGCTGGAGTGCAGTGGTGTGATCTCAGCTCACCGCAACCCCCACCTCCCGGGTTCAAGTGATTCTCCTGCCTCAGCTTCCTGAGTAGCTGGGATTACAGGTGTGTGCCACCACACCTAGCTTTTTTTTTTTTTTTTTTAGTGGAGATGGGGTTTCACTGTGTTGGCCAGGCTGGTCTCGAACTGCTTACCTCGTGATCTGCCTGCCTCAGTCTCCCAAAGTAGTGGGATTACAGCGTGATCAGATTTTTTTAAATAGTAAAACTGACAAATCTTTGTCCTTGAAAGTTAACTTGATGTTTGGAAACAACTGAGATTCTTTCAGGGCCAAACTGATGATTAAAAGAGTTTATCCGGCTGGAGAGTATAATTTTAAATTGTAAACAAAATATCCCTTTTAAGTATTGAGATGTTTACCTGTAAGATTTTATACGATTTACAATCTGTTATTTTATTTTTTGAGATAGAGTTTGGCTTTGTCACCCAGGCTAGAGTGCAATGGTGCAATCATGGCTCACTGCAGCCTCGAACTCCTGGGTTCAAGCCATCCTCCTACCTCAGCCTCCCAAGTAGCTGGGACCACAGGCATGTGCCATAATGCCCAGATAATTTTTTTTTTTTTTTTTTTTTTTTGGTACAGACAAGGTCTTGCTATGTCACCCAGGCTGGTCTTGAATTCCTGAACTCAAACAATCCTCTCGCCTCAGCCTCTCTAATTGCTGGAATTACAGGCATGAACCACAGTGCTCAGCCTACAAACTGTTTTAAGGAATGGCAGTATTTACAGATATCAGAGCATTGATTTTTCTTCTTTTTGAAATGGAGATGGATTTTCTATTGATGTTAAATGGAGGAAATCTTTTAGTTTAGTAGTTAATTACCACATAAGCCTTGGCGATCGTAAAAATCATATAGTCAAACTGAATTGGAATTCACACAATGTGATGATTTTTCAGAATTCTTGGGGAGTTGGAGAGGATCAGAGCTCCCCATCCACATGGGGATGAAGTTCTGGCTTCTCCCCCTTTAGGTCCATCTTCTATTTCTCCTCAAGGATGATATAGACATATATTTAATTACATGGATTTATATATATATATAATTTCTTCAACTTTGGTTTTAGGTTCAGGGGATACATATACAGGTTTGTTACATGGGTATGTTGTGTGACCTGGAGGTTTGGGGTATGAATGATCCCGTCACCCAGGTAGTGGGCATAATACCCAGTGGGTAGTTTTTCAGCCCTTGTCCCCTACCTCTGTCCCCAACTAGGAGTCCCCAGCATCGATTGTTCTCATCTTTGTGTCCATCTGTACCCGTTGTTTAGCTCCCACTTATACGTGAGAACATGCAGTCTGTGGCTTTCTGTTTTGGGGTTTGCTTGGGATAATGGTCTCCAGCAGCATTCATGTTGCTACAAAGGACATGAGCTACCACTCGACCCAGAAATCTCATTATTGCATATATACCAAAAGGAATATAAACTGTTCTACCAAAAAGACACATGCACTCGTTTGTTATCTCAGCACGATTCACAGTAGCAAAGACACAGAATCCACCTACGTGTGCCTGTCAATGATGAGTTTGACAAAAAAAAAAAAAAAATGTGGTGCATACACTGTTCACCTCTTTTCAGTGTTGACTGTGGCTATGCCTTTTAAGGTTTGGTGTTGTCAGTTCAGAGGCGTGTTTATCTAAGACAGTAACATCTGGGGGGTCCGAATGAGTAGGACAAACTGGGATTACTGCCACATCTTAGATTCCAGATGCTTTAAAAGTTTCTGAAGTCCCCATGTGGGCTGTATTGATTTAGCAAGATTTCCAAACATTTTCTCAACCTTATTGGGATTTTGCAAGTACATTACTTTCATTTGTTTTCACAAATACAACATGCAACATAAAAAATGCTCTTGTGACTTCTCTTCAAATAGTGCCTCTCTTAACTTCCTCTGGGTTATTTATTGCAATGCTAAATGACTGCAGCTTTCTGCAGACAGTAGAGACCCGAAGAAGAGCGAGCTTTTCTCTTGGCCCACACAGATTTTATGCAGGGAACGTGCAGATGTATGCACCAACATGCAGACACACTACTACTTGGCGGCTGAGCTATAGGATGCTGAGAGCAAGGCTCCAAACCAGAGAATCTGTCCTCAGTTACCAAAGAGCAAATGAAAAGCTATCAAAAGCACTTCCGACGTATACCAGGATGTACAAAAGCCCCTCCATGGGGGTCTCTCTTCTCTGTGCTTTCTCCTTCTCCCCACTCCCCTTTTCACACTGCCTTTTGTCCTTATAGTCCCTCCTCATCTTTTCTTTTCATTTTTTTTATTTTTTTCAGACAGAGTCTCACTCTGTCACCCAGACTGGAGTGTGGTGGCGCGATCTTGGCTCACTGCAACCTCTGCCTCTCGGGTTCAAGCAATTCTCATGCCTCAGCCTCCCAAGTAGCTGGGATTATAGGCGCCCGCCACCATGCCTGGCTAATTGTCTATTTTTAGTAGAGACAGAGTTTCACCACGTTGGCCAGACTGGTCTTGAACTCCTGACTTCAAGTGATCCACCTGCCTCAGCCTCCCAAAGTGCTGGGATAACAGGCGTGAGCCACGGTGCCCGGCCTATCTCCTCACCTTTTCTCACCTCTTCTTTCCCTGCTCCCTTGCTGTCTCTCATCTGTCCCTGTTGGGGAAAAACCTGAGGACGTAATTACTATACATGTAATGTATCATCTATATGGTACCTACTGTTTGCTGTTTGGGCATACATGAGAATTGTATATATCGTTTGATTGTGTGGTGTAAAGCTTCCTAGTTCTGGTTTTTGATTTTTGAATAGGTGAGTTAAATATTTTCTATTTCCTACTCTCTCAAAAGCCTGTTTCCCCCTTTTGCTTTGATTTTCATTTGTATGCAAGTCTTCCTATTTTGTTTCTTTCTAAGAATGCCCCTGCCCCCTCCCCGCTGCCTTTCAGCTTCCAGGCTGAGTGGGAGGAGGGGAGAGCATTGAGATGAATGTGCAGAGGGTGCGGCTGGGGATCAGGGAAACTGGGTCACAAAGAGCGGGGTCCTTTCACCTTTGCACTTTTCCCAGCTTGGGCTTTGGACCAAAAGCTTTATTTAAAACAGAAGCTGCATTTTTCCCCAACAAATTTCGAAAGCCATCTTTCCGCTTTACAGAGGGGCTTTGCTGTCAGCCACAGTCATTTTTCAGGGGCAGCCTGAGTTGCCAGCTCAGGGCACGGTGCCGGGGAGCCTTCCCTGAGCTGCACTCAGTCTCTCTTGTCACTGCAAATGAACCAGAAAATTCTCTGAAGCGACGGGACCCAGCAGATAGAGGCTTGATTTCTTTTGTGTGCACATGTGTGCTATGCATAAGAAATCATTATCTTTCCTTAGACTGAGGTCATTTTCTACCCTCTTTTACTGCAGAGCTATCAATTTAATTATTTGGTCACTGCTGCTTTAATTAAAAAGTCTTTACTTATCTTTAGAGGTTTCCTCTTTAAATTTCTAGAGATTAGGATTATCCATAGCATGTCATCTCTTTTTATGTCCATATACTATATGGTTTCTATAATAATATAAAAATGAATTACCAAGATACTGGAAGCTAATCATATTCTTCATTTCTCTACTAATAATCCCAGATTACATTAATCATAAATGTCAGCAGCGTCTCTAGATGACTTCTTGACTTTTGACAAAAAGCCTTCATTTTGGCCCTTTACATTCCAAGGTCAAGGAGAATGTAACATTCAGAATAATTATTAGCATTATTTTACCTTGACATTTCATCCCTGCTTCCAGTTTAACATTCCACCCAGGCAATGAAGACGAATGTCATCTTTCGTTCAAATCACTGGAGGGAATTGCCCCAATTAAACCTGACTTAGAGGCTATTGGAAACGCTGTATTAATTTGCTGTTCTTCTTTAAAATAGAAAATATTTCATGAAGGAGAAGAATTTTCATTAAAAGCATTAAGGATTTACCATGACATGAACAAGCAATTTTTGAATTGACTTTTTTTCTCCCTGGGCTAGAATAATAATCAACCGTCTGCCTCGGCTGGGCCATGGTGTCGCCGTCGGTGGGCCTTCCATCGGAACGAGCCTCCTTATTTTCCTTTTAGCTCAAAGGTCATTGTTACACTTTTGTCACATCAAAAATGATTAGAAGTGTCTTTTAGAAATCTTGGCCTTTCCATGTCGCAAGGCCTCCTGCAGGTACAACCTTTAGATTACACCTTCTTCCCCTACAATCGCCACACACACTTTTTTTTTTTTTTTTTTTAAGACAGGGCCTTACTTTGTCACCCACGCTGGAGTGCAGTGACGTGATCACATCTCACTGCAGCCTCAAACTCCTGGGCTCAAGCCATCCTCCCACCTTGCGTCCTGAAGTAGCTGGGATTACAGGCACGTGTCACCATGCCTGGGTAACTTTTGTTATTTTTTACAGAATTAGGGTTTCGCTATGTTACCAGGCTGGTCTTGAACCCCTGGGTTCAAGCGAGCCTCCTGCCTCGGCCTCCCAAAGTACTTGGATTACAGGCATGGGCCACCATGCCCGGCCCCCACACACACTTTTTTTAAAAAGTGTCAAGCTAAGCTTAAGGGAGCATGTTCTAAAAATCCTCTACTCCTACATTTGCTACAGTATTTAGGATGGGAATCGTGAGCTGCTTCCTAGAACACATGAAGATGGAGACCTTATCAGACTTGTTCAATGTTGTATCTCTGGCCCCTGAAACAGAAGCAGGTTGACACTCAATATATGTATTTCCGCATTGTTTAAGGTGTGATCAACAAATACTTTCTATGTGAATGTAAAGGGACCATAAAACACAGGGACTGAGATTGTGGGGCCTGGCATCAAACAGTCTGAGATTTGATCTCGGTTTTGCCATCTACGGGCTTTGTGTTATTGGCAAGTTATCTTACCTTTTTCCACCTGTTTCTTTATCTTTAACATGGGGGTTATAGTACCGATGTCACTGGGTGGTTGCAAGGACCAGATGAGATAATGCATGTAAGTAAAGTGTTTCATTCTGGGCCTGGCAACTGTTAAGGCCTCTCCAACTAGGCAGAGATGACTCAGGACTAATCCCACCTCCCTGCTCCCCCTCTGCCTTCTCCAGGTAGTTGCCCTTGGCTGCAGGGAAAACTGTGAACACCCAGGGCCCAGTTGGTTTGGGACCTCTGCTAAATTGCAGTCATTCATTTTCCAAGTATCAGTTGTGAAGTTGTAGGAATTCAACCTCCTCCCTAGAATTCTAAGGCAAAATTCCTAACCCAGTCCTGCTTGACAGAATGGAATTCCTCTTCTGGCAACTACTCTTGGCTTATTCCTGGAGCAAGTTTGAACCTTGGATGCCTGTCTATTTGGACTGCATTTCCAGACCTAGCTCACCTGGGTCTCACCTACATCACGCCTGCCTTTCCGCTGACCTTGGCAGCATCCCCTTCTTTTACAACATTGTTGTCCTCTTTGCCTGCATTAGCCTGCCTGATTTCCCAATTCCTGTGACTGGTGGCCTGACGAGGGACACATCCATCCCCCGGCAGTCTGGCCTGGCTCTTGGTTTCAACCCTTTGTAGTGGTCCTTTCTTACTGCCACCTGCCTCCTGGCACTCTTTGATGTCTTTACCTGAACAAAATTAATGTCACCTTGTGTTTAAGCATGTCCTAATGTGGAGTGTTTATTACAGCAAGGAGCATTTCTTCCCTAGTGCTATTTTCTCAGATAAATAAACAAACTGAAAAAAGCAGAGAATAAAATAGTACTCACCATGGGCACCTAACAAATGTTGACATTTAGCTGTATTTGCTTCGTATTGTAAAAGAACTGAATGTAAAAAATACGGTTGAATCTCCTTTCCAGATCTCTTCTTGATACCATTTCCCTCCTTTTCTCCCTCCTTGGAAGGAAACTGTATGCTAAAGTTGGTCTTTTTCTTCCCATTCACGTTTTTGTACTTTCACTATGCATTTATATGTCTTAAGAATTTGTATATAATTTGAAATTTTACCTATGATACTGTATGTATCTTTTATGGGTTGAATTGTATCATTCTCTCCCCCAACCACAAATTCATATGTTGGACCCATATGTTCACAAATTCATATGTTGAAATCCTAACCCCCAGGGCCTCAAAATATAAGCTGATTTGGAAAAAGGACCATTGCAAATGTAATCAGGTAGGTTATGATGTGGTCATACTGGAGTAGGGGGATCCCTATGACTGGTATCCTTATAGAAAGAATGCCCCATAAAGAGACAGAGATGTACAGAGGGAAGATGATGTGGAGACACAGGGAGAAGACAGCCTTTGATGAGCCAAGGAATGCCTGTGAAGTTGCTTTCTTTTTCTCACAGTTATGCTTTCTAGATTTAGCCATGTTGGGCGTAGCAGCCCACCACCCTCATTTGAAATAGCAAATGTAGGGTGAGAAGGTTTTTTTTAGAATGCACCTCAACAACACACACAGCCCTACTTTATGCTTTCATTCAGGAAAAATGCACTGGGCGCCGGCAATGTGCCAGGCCCTGGGGAGAGAGCAGAGAGGGCCAGTGAGCCAAGGAGAAAGCCTAGCTGGGAATTAGGAAGGTGACCAGGGGATTTGAACATCATGCCAGTGGGGAAGGGGAGGGGATAGTGTGCTTGATGGCATGAGCATCTAAGCTGGTGGTTTCCTGGGAGGAGGAAGGAACTATCATTTGGAGGTGTCAGGATCTGCAGTTGCTGGGAAGCGAATTCCTTTATTGCAATGCTTCTCACATTTCTGCAGCCATCACCATCGCCTGGAGGACCTCTTAAAACACAAGCCCCACTGGGCTTCACTCCCAGGGTTTCTGATTCAGGAAGTCTGAGACAGGGCCTGAGAATGTGTATTTTTAACAATTGCACAGATGATGCTGATTGCTGGTCCAGGGAACACACTTTGAAAACCATCAGTCTATTCCATTCAATGACTCTGTTGTCTTTTTTTTTTTTTTTTTTTTTTTTTTTTTTTTTTGAGATGGGATGATCTCTAAATCTGTTTAAATCTCTTCTAGAGACAATTGTAGTGCGGTGGTGTGATCATAGCTCACTGCAGTCTTGAACTCCTGGGCTCAAGTGCTACTCTCACCTTGGCCTCAAAAGTAGCTAGGATTACAGGTGCTCACCACCATGCTTGGCTAATTTTTTTTTCTAGAAACAGGGTCTCACTATGTTGCCCAGGCTGCTCTTGAACTCCTGAGCTCAAGCCATCTGCCCGCCTCAGCTTCCCAAAGTGCTAGGATTATAGGCGTGACCCACTGTGCCTGGCCATCCCACCTAACACTTGATAAGTGGTAAGATGTCTTATGCTTTGGTGCTGCCTCTCTAGGCCTATGTTTAGGGTTTTTGTTGGCCTCTGATGTGGATTGAATTGTATCCTCACCAAAATTTGTATGTGGGAGCCCTAACCCTGATGACCTCAGAATGTGTGGCTGTATTTGGAAATAGGGAATAAAGGCAGGCCCTGATTCAATATGACTGATGTCCTTAACGGAAGAAAAAGAGCCTCCAGGGTTGTGCACGTGCACAGGAAAGGCTGTGTTTTGTGAGGACACCTAGAGGAGGTGGATATGTTGCAAGGACTAGATGAGAGTGTGTGTAAGTAAAGTGCTTCGTTCTGGGCCTGGCAACTGTTAACACCACTGTTCCTGTGGCAAGCCAAGGACTGAGGCCGCAGGAGAAACCAAACCAGCCCACACATTGATCTTGGACTTTCAGCCTCCCAAACTGTGAGAAAATAAATTTCTGTCATCTGAGCCACCCAGTCTGTGGTATTTTTTTATGGCAGCCCTCGCAAACCAATACAGCTCCTTTTCGGAACTTCACCCTTCCATCACCTTCCATAGGCAAAGGCTTGGCCTCTATGAGCACTAGAAACTCATTGCTTTGCATCTAAGAACTCTGGAAACCCAGTGAAAACCCAAGGGGCGGCTTCTCCACTTGCTTCTGCTCACTCTTCTGGCTTTGGTTTCTTTCATTTCTGGCACCTGTGGTTTCCCTTCTTTTCTTTCAAACTGAGCTCTCCCTCTATATTTTTAAATGTTATATTTTATCCCCTAGGTGGGTGTCTTTGGAACTGGAAGAAGCCAGCTCACATCAGGTTCATTTGCCATGTTGCTGGAAGTTCCACACTACATTCTTAAATCCATCAAGTACTTTCTTGCATCCAGTTTGATTCACGTTCCTTCTGATGATTTTTAAAAGACAGTATGACCTTCCTCTTGTTACAGATGGAAAACGAAAGCTCGGAGTGTTCAAGTGATTTGCCCAGTGTTGCATAGCTAATAAATAATGAAACTTGTCCTGGAACCTAACACCAGTTCTTCCTCCACTCCACCATGGCACCTATTACAACCCAAGTACAACGGCAATATAAGAAAGAGGCCGGGCATGGTGGCTCATACCTGTAATCCCAGCACTTTGGGAGGCTGAGATGGGTGGATCACTTGAGCCCAGGAGTTCAAGACCAGCCTGGGCAACATGGCGAAATCCCTGCCTCTACCAAAAAAAAAAAAAAAAAAATTAGCCAGGCGTGCTGGTGCGTGCCTGTAGTCCCAGATACTCAGGAGGCTGAGGTGGAGGATCACTTGAACGCAAGAGGCAGAGGTTGCAGTGAGCCAAGATCATGTCACTGCACTCCAGCCTAGGCAAAGGAGTGAGACCCTGCCTAAAAAAAGGAAAAATATTTTTAAAAAAAGGTCTGAGAAAGAGTAATATTCTAGCTCTATAGGATATAGCTTTATAAAAATGCCATAGAATATGCTTGAAAACTCTCCAAATTTCAGGAAACACTGCTAAAATTCTTCCAAGTAAAGCTGTGAGATGCTGTCAGGAACACCCACATTTGACTGTTTCTCTTCCATGGATCTAAAAGCATCTTATGAGAACCCATGAAAAGTTTCTCTTCCACACCATCCATGCCATCAATCCTAAGAGACAGATTTTCATCTCTGTTTATGCCTGAATTTAGCAGACATTCTCTCTATTTTCTTCTAGTAGATTCTAGTGCCAGCATCCAAAGGATTTTCCTCCTTAGAATATAATCTTGGAGCCTTTAAAGTGCCATGTGTATTATGGAATGAAGACTATGGAAATATAACTTATCCTTTTGGATGTAGATTTCAGGCACTTAACTTAGATTTAAAGGTGAGTTTGCTGCTTCTTCTCACTAGCTTAGATATCAGGAAAGTTCTTTCTGGAGATGAACTGTGCCTCTTTGATCCATCATTCTCTCATGACCTACCTCCAATTTAGAATCAGAGTTTTAGAATCGAGAGTGACTTGCTGCTGTAGAATCTATCATTAAGATCTTTTGTCTTGTCTTCATCCCTGCCCCCCAACCTGGGTCAAGGAAGTTGCATACACTCTTTCCATCTGTGAGTTCTAGAAAGGCACTCTAATTTCCCTTAGACTCCTCTCCTGAGTCCATACCATTCCCATTCACCCCCAGCTCTTTTTGTCTTAATCCAGGTGTGCTCACTTCTTGCCAACACCCTTCAGTCACTGCCTTTCCTGAAACTCACTTTTCTCTTGGTCTCCAGAGAGCAGTAGCCAATTCACTTTTGACCCTCTGTATTTGCTTGTCTTTCTCCCTTCACATCAGCTGTCAGAGGGCCTTCAGGGAAATGTGTGGCCCAGCTCTTGCAATGTACTGGACCTTACCATGTGTGTTTTATGTACTAAAGTCACAGACTTTATTCTATTGTTGACTATGGGCCTTTTTTATTCTGTCCAAACCAATTGTCAAATCGCTAGCAATTGTCAGATTGACTTGAAAAATTTTCCAATTCAAAAGCCTTCTTTAAAGAATAGCTAAGGTCATTACATTTTGCTTAATTTTTTAAAGTACTTTTTAATTTTCATTGAGTAATACACAAACTTATTTTAAGAAGCAACTTGTTGCCTGTAATGCCAGCACTTTGGGAGGCTGAGGTGAGCAGACCACTTGAGGCCAGGAGTTCGAGACCAGCCTGGCCAATATGATGAAACCTTATCTCTATTAAAAATACAAAAAAATAAAATAAAATAAAATAGCTGGGCATGGTTGCAGATGCCTGTAGTCTCAGCTACTCAGGAGGCGAGGCATGAGAATCGTTTGAACCCAGGAGGCGGAGGTTGAGATGAACCAAGATCGTGCTACTGCATTCCAGCCTGGGCAACAGATGAAGACTCTGTCTCAAAACAACAACAACAACAAAACTTGTTAATGGAGGGTCATTTCATGGGCATAGTTTTTACTCTGCAAGATGAAAAAGTTGTAGAGATTGTTTGCACAATAGTGTGAAGATACTTGATAGTATTGAGCTGTACACTTAAGAATGGTTAAGGTCGTACATTTTATGTTATATGTATTTTATCACAATTTTAAAAACAGACGTGCTTAAAATTTTATATATTTGTGAGAGCTGTCCAACTAATTTCTGAAAGCAGTCTACTTTAAAAACTTTATATATATGTGTGTGTGTGTGTGTGTGTGTATGTATATGGTGCCTACATTTCCACCATTTCATTGTGTCCTTCGGATATTGGCATAGAAAGCGCACCTTTGCTTCTAGATGCAGAAATAGTTTTTGTGGACACAAAAGATACAATTACAGTGTGTTTTCCAGACAGAAGAGTTCTTACTGTCACCCATTTGAGCACTGCTTTATAGTTGACCTTTCAGTGACCCAAAGTTACCTGTCCAGACAGATGTCTGTGCTCAGAGCCGCACGGCTCCTGGGTACACAGATGATCACGTTACAGTAGTAACCCCCTGTCCATGTTCTCAGGGATGTTATACCGTAGATAATCATGGAAAAGAAAGTTTATTTCTTTGGAGTATCCTCCAGCTCTGTTTTCTTGTAATTTATTAACCGTGAGAAAACAAGGTTAGGGTCAAAGCCCACATGGTCTTGTCAGCACAAAAGGCATTTTTCAACAAAACTGTGCTGGAAGCATCACTCTGACAAGAAGTCATGGGGATATTATCAAAGCAACTTTGAGATGCGGTCTCTTCTAGGGGGCAAAAAGATATACTTTCTCCTGTCGAGCTCTCTCCGAACACTACCTCTGGCTTCACTGTGTTGCTTATAGGCTACCCAGACACACAGATGGCCTCAGTGATGCCAGGAATCTGTTTAATTGTCTAACACGGTTTAAAGCTTCTCGGGAGATTCAGGTGATTATTTCAAACAGCAGGAATTACTTTTAAAATGGTTGGGGGATTTTTAAAAAAAAAGCCAGAAACATAACAACACTTGGATCATTTTTGAAGTGCATCTATTTTTGTTTTCTGTCTGAGACCAAAATGCTCCTGGCACAGTCTGTCCCTGAAACGATAAATATCTTAAGTCACAGAGTCCAAAAGGAGGCAGGGGGCCCAGTGCACTAGGAACCAAAGCTGGAAACAGAAAGCCCAATTAGAATATTTGCCTGGGACGACTTCGGAAAATGAAGCCTTGGACAAAAGAGAACTTTTTTTCATATGGGAAAAACCTGGGTATTTACGATTTCCCTTTCTTCCCAGTAATGTTTGGCTCTGACAGTAGCTTTGCAGCTTTGAGAAGCTATGAGCTTTCTGCATCTGCACATGGATGTTCTCAGAGTTTTGTCTAAAAACAGCAAAAACATCCGAATAATTGCTCTGAAGGACTTCAGCTTCTCAAATGGATTTCAAAGGTCTATCAGGGTTGGGCGCAGTGGCTCGCGCCTGTAAACCTAGCACTTTGGGAGGCTGAGGTGAGTGGATCACTTGAGGTCAGGAGTTCAAGACCCGCCTGGCCAACATGGTGAAACCCCATCTCTACAGAAAATACAAAAATTAGCTGGGCGTGGTGGTGCGTGCCTGTAATCCCAGGTACTCAGGAGGCTGAGGCAGAATTGCTTGGAGGCAGAGGTTTCGGAGAACCAAGATCGCACCACTGCATTCCATCCTGGATGACAGAGTGAGACTCCATGAAAAATAAATAAATAAATAAATAAATGGTCTATCAGGTAACTAGGATTTCTTGTGTTTCCATCCTTACTTACGTGCATTGGGGCGGAATCAGCAGATGAGGCCGCTATACCCAAGATGCGTTTTTAAATTTACCTCTTCTCTCAACCTGATTTCTTGTACACCTATTTGGTGAATCCTTGTTTTTGTGTTTCTGCTCATTTTTGTGGCTCAATTAGAAAAGTTCTAGCAGCTAAATGTCTTCAGTTTGCCACATCCATCTGAAGCTACTTTATTAAGCATACAGGGTCTTGGGGTTTGGTTTTGTTTTTTAAAAATCAGTGCTTCTCAGACATCTTCAAGAACTACAAACCACTGCTCAAGGAAATAAGAGAGGACACAAACAAATGGAAACAAATTCCATGCTCATGGATAGGAAGAATCAATATCGTGAAAATGGCCATACTGACCAAAGTAATTTATAGATTTAATGCTATTCCCATCAAGCTACCACTGACTTTCTTCACAGAATTGGAAAAAAACTACTTTAAACTTTATATGGAAGAAAAAAGAGCCCACATAGCCAAGACAATCCTGGGCAAGAAGAACAAAGCTGGAGGCATCACACTACCTGACTTCAAACTATACAACAAGGCCACAGTAACCAAGGCAGCATGGTACTGGTACCAAAACAGATATATAGACAAATGGAACAGAATGGAGGCCTCAGAAATAACACCACATAGCTACAACCATCTGATCTTTGACAAACCTGACACACACAAGGAATGGGAAAAGATTCCCTATTTAATAAATGGTGTTGGGAAAACTGACTAGCCTTTTGCCAAAAATTGAAACTGGACCCTTTCCTTAAACCTTTTACAAAAATCAACTCAAGATGGATCAAAGACTTAAATGTAAGACCTAGGACCATAAAAATCCTAGAAGAAAACCTGGGCAATACCATTCAGGACATAAGCATAGGCAAAGACTTCATGTCTAAAACACCAAAAACAAAAGCCAAAATTGACAAACGGGATCTAATTAAACTAAAGAGCTTCTGCACAGCAAAAGAAACCATCATCAGAGTGAACTGGCAACCTACAGAATGGGAGAAAATTTTTGCAATCTATCCATCTGACAAAGGTCTAATATCCAGCATCTACAAAGAACTTAAACAGATTTACAAGAAAAAAAAAACATCAAAAAATGGGCAAAGGATATGAACAGACACTTCTCAAAAGAAGACATTTATGCAGCCAACAGACACATGAAAAAATGCCCATCATCACTGGTCATTAGAGAAATGCAAATCAAAACCACAATGAGATACCATCTCATGCCAGTTAGAATGGCTATCATTAAAAAGTCAGGAAACAACAGATGCTGGAGAGGTTGTGAAAAAATAGGAATGCTTTTACACTGTTGGTGGGAATGTAAATTAGTTCAACCATTGTGGAAGACAGAGTGGTGATTCCTCAAGGATCTAGAACTGAAAATACCATTTGATACAGCAATCCCATTACAGGGCATATACCCAAAGGATTATAAATCATTCTAAGATAAAGACACATGCACATGTATGTTTATTGTGGCACTATTCACAATAGCAAAGACTTGGAACCAACCCAAATGTCCATCAATGATAGACTGGATTAAGAAAATGTGGCACATATATACCATGGAATACTATGCAGCCATAAAAAAGAATGAGTTCATGTCCTTTGCAGGGACATGGATGAAGCTGGAAACCATCATTCTCAGCAAACTATCACAAGATCAGAAAACCAAACACCACATGTTCTCACTCATAAGTGGGATTTGAACAATGAGAACACATGGACACAGGCAGGGGAACATCACATACCGGGGCCTGCTGGGTGGTGGGGGTCTAGGGGAGGGATAACATTAGGAGAAATACCTAATGTAGGTGATGGGTTGTCTTCCTGGTTCCATCACTGACTCTCGTGTCACTTCTCCTTTGTGGTGGGGATGGATCTTTTGTGTTTTTGCAACACTGTGCCAGGGGAATCAGGAGGGACACACTCTCAGGTCCGGTGGAGGCCAGGTGGCAATGATGAGGTTCAGAATATGCTACCCCAAAATAGGACCCCTTGGCGTTTGAGAAAGCAGCAGAATCAGGAAGGGCTCTCTGACCGTCTCCTGCCCCCCTCCCCTGAAGCAGGTCACAAAAGAATTCTCTGACCTTCGCCTGAAGTGGGTCAGAAGACTCTCATGTAAGAGGTACCCTTCCTATACCCAGAGGAAAGGAGTATCCTTATCTCCGAAGACACAAAACCACAGAGCAGAAACTGAACAAACAGGGCTTGCTAGGTTCACCCCAGTTGATTTCCATTAGATCGTACCTCCTTTTTGTCCAATCTCACTTCTACACAATTGTCCGTTCTTCATCAAACATAAAAATGCACAGGTTTCTCCGTTTCTTCAAGTTTCCATTTCTGAAGGCTCCTGTGTCATGTAAAATGTATACTATCGATTAAATTTGGTTATGCTTTTATCTTAGTAATCTGTCCTTTGTTTTAGGGATCTCAGCCATGAACCTAGAAAGAAGAAATGTTTTCTCCCCTACAACAGCTTGCTTTGGCAAATAAACAAACACAAGAAAATGGATGGGATATTTTTATTTTCATTTTATCTATTTATTTATTTATTTTTGAGACAGAGTCTCACTCTGTCACCCAGGCTGCAGTGCAGTGGCATGATCTTAGCTCACTGCAACCTCCGCCTCCCGGGTTCAAGTGATTCTCCTGCATCAGTCTCCCAAGTAGCTGGGATTACAGACGTACACCACCACGCCCAGCTAATTTTTGTATTTTCAGTAGAGATAGGTTTCACCATGTTGACCAGGCTGGTCTTGAACTCCTGGCTTCAAGTGATCCACCTGCCTCGGCCTCGCAAAGTGTTGGGATTACACGTGTTAGCCACTGCGCCCGGCCAGTGGTCTTTTTGAAGGAAGGATGAGCAGAAGGGCTGCACTGATAAAAAGAGGAAGCAATTGAGAACAAATGAGGACCTAGCACCCGCCAAGGGAGGTACACACAGTTATGGCAAACCGAATTCCCATACCTAGGTCTCTTGAGAAAGGGAAATTTAAGTTTAGCACTATTAATAGCAAACAGTACATATACTCCCAAGGCCAAACCCATTCTCATTGCTTCCTGAACTTGGCTCACAGCAGGGGCCTGGTGGTGCCCTGGCACTGGGCTGCCAAAAAGGAGCAGAGCAGGCAGGGGCGCTGGGCTCCCTCTACCAAGGGTCCAGGGCCTTTTCCATACTTACACTCAGGCTTCTAGGTTGATTCTCTGGGGATTGATCTTGTGGCATTCACACTGTGCCTCAATACAGCATCCCTTAAGTTCCTGGCCTGGCCGTGGATTTTGCTTGATGTCCACGAGTGCCTTACAAAGAGATTAAATCAATGCCAATGAAATCAGCCCACGAGTTTTCTGAGGAGTGGGAGGGAGGCGACTTGCTTGTGACCACTTCTGTTGAGGTTGCTGTCACACAGAAAGAGAATGTGGGGTAAAACATAGGAGAACCACAGTAGGATGTGTGGATTTTATTTTATTTTATTTTATTTTATCATATCTTATCTTATTTATTTTATTTTATTTTATTTTATTTTATTTTATTTTATTTTATTTTATTTTGAGAGGGAGACTCACTCTGTCGCCCAGGCTGGAGTACAATGGCGTGATCTCAGCTCACTGCAACCTCTGCCTCCTGTATTCAAGCGATTCTCCTGCCTCAGCCTCCCGAGTAGCTGGGACTACAGGCACCCGCCACAATGTCAGGCTAATTTTTGTATTTTTAGTAGAGACGGGGTTTCACCATGTTGGCCAGGCTGGTCTCAACCCCCTGACCTCAGTTGATCCACCCGCCTCAGCCTCCCAAAGTGCTGGGATTACAGGCGTGAGCCACTGCGCCCAGCCGATGTATGGATTTTAAATTTCAGTTTTTGTTTTTGTGATTTAGGTGGTTTTTCTGGCGGGGTGGGGTTGCTGCAAAGCGGAAGTCTCCTGCGCTCTGGCCTCCTCAGCTGCTCCTGTGTTTGCTTGTGAAACTGCTCAAGGTCCTCCCTTCAATTCCGCTCCCCGGATTCCAGCGTTTTCCCGGTTTCAATTTCCTCGGAGAAAAAAACCTCATTCCGTGTCATATTACATTAGGGGCAAGAACTGCTTTGGGCGTGTGAGGGGGTGGGTGGAGGCCTCACCTGAGGCGCAGGCCGGTGAGGCGGGAAATGGCGCTCTCCATTCCAAGACAGAGTCTGCGCTGCTTCCAGCCAGGGGGACAGCACCTTCATCATCGCCACCGTGGCAGGCCCACGCTCTACACTTTCCCCTGTTTCCTGCGGGTTCTCTCCGGGCTCCAGACAGAATGATTAATGGCCGCTTGGGCCAACTCTAAAAGACTGAGGAGACAAATATACCTCATTCATGGGGAAACAAGCCCCAGGTCATATATTATCTAGGAAAAATGAGGTGGCCAATGAGCTATTGCATTGGATATTACCAGCTTTATTGCAGAACTTTATTTGGTTGAAAAAAAAAAGTATGAGTATATTCACATATACACACACATATATACACACGTATCTATATATGGGGACAGGGAAACAGAGGTCTCTAAATGTGTACTTATAGATTCTAGATTCTTTTTTTTTTTTTTTTTTTTTTTTTTTTGAGACGGAGTTTCGCTCTTGTTGCCCAGGCTGGAGGGCAATGGCACGATCTCGGCTCACCACAACCTCCGCCTCCCGGGGTGGAGTGATTCTCCTGCCTCAGCCTCCCAAGTAGCTGAGATTACAGGCATACGCCACCATGCCCGGCTAATTTTGTATTTTTAGTAGAGAGGGGGTTTCTTCATGTTGGTCAGGCTGGTCTCAAACTCCCGACCTCAGGTGATCCGCCCGTCTCAGCCTCCCAAAGTGCTGGGATTACAGGCATCGGCCACCGCACCCAGCCTTACATATAGATTCTTATATATATGTAATATATGTACATATTTATTAAAAACAACAGGAAGCAACCACAAGATGTGAGGATATTATTAAGGGATAGCGTTTCTTAGGTTCTTTTTCTTTTCTTTTCTTTTTAAGATGGAGTCTTGCTCTGTTGCTCAGACTGGAGTGCAATGGCACAATCTTGGTTCACTGCAACCTCCTCCTCCCGGGTTCAAGCAGTTCTCGTGCCTCAGCCTCCTGAGTAGCTGGGATCACAGGCACACGCCCCCACACCTGGCTAATTTTTGTATTTTCAGCAGAGATGGGGTTTCACAATGTTAGCCAGGCTGGTCTCAAACTCCTGACCTCAAGTGATCCACCCACCTCGGCCTCCCAAAGTACTGGGATTATAGGTGTGAGCCACCTCGCCTGCCTCTTTTTCTTATTACAAAATGTGGAGAAGACTTAATACAAGTAGGTATAAGCAAAAAATAAAATAAAAATGATCTGTGCTTTTTTATTCACACAAATAAACCACCACGGACAATTTGGTGTGTATCTTTCCAGTTATTTATCTAGGCTTCTCGAAGCGTTTCTTGAAGTGATTAGGATTATATTGTGCATACAGTGTTATAATTGCTTTTTAAAACTTAATATATCATGAGGATCAAATAAGAAAAATGTATTAAAAACGTTTAACACACTCCCTAAAAGTATCCATGAAATTAAAGTTAGCCATTACAGTCATTACTATTAATTTCTTTCTGCATCAAATATCGTTATTTTATTTTATAACTTCATTTATTAAAACTTCTAGTTTGTTTCTAGTTACAATGTTATAACGAACATTCTTGTGAATAAATTCTTGCACACAATCATTATTATTTCTTTAATATACAGCCATGTATCACTTAATGACAGGGATACCCTTCTGAGAAAGGCATCATTAGGCAATTTCATCACTGTGTAAACATCATAGAATGTACTTACACAAACCTCTGGCAGAGCGTACCACACACCTAGGCTGTATGGTACAGTCTATTGCTCCAAGGCTACAGGCCTGCACAGCATGTTACTGTACTGAAAATTCCAAGCAATTGTAACACATAGGAAGTATTTGTATAGCTAAACATAGAAAAAGTACAGCAAAAATATGGTATAAAAGATAATAAATGATACACCTGCCCAGGGCACTTACCATGAACGGAGCTTGCAGGATGGGAAGTTGCTCTGGGTGGGTTGGTAAGTGATGAGTGACTGTGAAGGCCTAGGATATTACCGTACACTACTGTAGACTTTAGAAACGCTGTAACTTAGGCTACACAAAATTTGTAAAAACAAGACATTTCTTTCTCTCTCTCTCTTTCTTTATTTTTCTTTCTTTACTTTTGAGATGGAATCTCACTCTGTCACCCAGGCTGGAGTGCAATGGCGCCATCTCAGTTCACTGCCACCTCCGCCTCCCAGGTTCAAGCGATTCTCCTACCTCAGCCTCCAGAGTAGCTGGGATTACAGGTGCAAGCCACCACGCCTGGCTAATTTTTTTGTAATTTTAGTAGAGATGGAGTTTCACCTTGTTGGCCGGGCTGGTATCGAACTCTTGACCTCAGGTGATCCGCCTACCTTGGCCTCCCAAAGTGCTGGGATTATAGGTGTGAGCCACCGTGCCCGGCCTTCTTTCTTTAATAATAGGTTAACCTTAGCTTATTGTAACATTTTTAGTTTATAATCTTTTTAATTTTTTAAACTTTTTGACTCTTGTAGTAACACTTAGCTTAAAACACAAACACATTATAAGAAACATATTTTCTTTCTGTATAACCTTATTCTAGAAGCATTTTTCTATTTTTAAAATTTATTATTCTTTTTTTTTTTTTACTTTTTAGTCTTGTTTGTTAAAAATGAAGACATATATACATAAGCCTAGTCCTAGACAGAGTCAGGAGCATCAATATCACTGTCTTCCTCCTCCACATCTTGTCCACCTGGAATGTCTTCAGGGGCAATAACACACAGGGAGCTGTCATGTGCTATAATAACAATGACTTCTTCTAGAACACCTCCTAAAGGACGTGCCTAAGGCTGTTTTACAGAAAAAATTTTTTTTTTTTTTTTTTTTTTTTTGAGACGGAGTCTTGCCCTGTCGCCAGGCTGGGGCACAGTGGCACGATCTCAGCTCACTGCAACCTCTGCCTTCCGGGTTCAAGCGATTCCCCTGCCTTACCCTCCTGAGTAGCTGGGACTACTGTTACACGCCACCATGCTCAGCTAATTTTTTGTATTTTAGTAGAGACAGGATTTCACCATGTTGGCCAGGATGGTCTCGATCCACTGGCCTCGGCCTCCCAAAGTGCTGGGATTACAAACGTGAGCCACTGCACCTGGCCAACTTTTTTTTTTTTATAAGTAGGAGTACTCGCCAAAACAATAATAAAAAGTATAGTAAATACATAAACCGCAACATAAGCATTTATTCTCATTGTCAATTATGCACTGTGCATAATTGTATGTGCTATACTTTTAGATGACTGGTGGCACAGTAGGCTTGTTTACATCAGCATCACCACAAACATGTGAGTTATGTCTGTGCTGTGATGTTATGATGGCTACAATGTCACTAGGTGGCAGGGATTTTTCAGTTGCATTATAATCTTATGGGACCACGGTAGTACATATGTTCCATTGCTGACTGAAATGTTATGTGGAGCATGGCTGTAGCTCCTTGGAGGAGAATTGCTGTGTTGAAGGATATTCATTCATTTGTTCAAAAACTTTTTATTGAGCATTTACTATTTGCTGCCAACTATCTTAGGAACCAGAAATAACAACCAGAATAGTAAGACACACTTGGTACCTGCTCTGGTGAGCTTATATTCCAGGGAGAGAGAAAAGCAAGCACTTGCAGGGAATTCAACATAAAGCAACTTAAAATGGTAAAGAAACATAAAAAGTTGTTCAACCACTCCAGTAGTGAAGGAAATGCAATTAAAATAACAATGAGGTGCCGCTTTACACCCAGTAGACAGACTAAACAAAGAAGCAACAAATACCAAATGCCAGCCACAGTGTGGACGAGAAGGGTGCTCAGGTATCCATCTCCCCGGCTGAAACGTGAAGTGTTGTTACAGCCTTTCAGGAAAGTAATTTGGTCACGTCCGTAAAAAATAAAATGCACATATACTTTAACTCAGCACTCCAGGGAATTTATCCCATAGAAACGGTATTCAAGGACATATATTCAACAGTGTTTATTGCAGCTTTGTTCACAGTGGCAAAAAGCTGGAAACAAAGAGATCAAAAGATGAATTAGGATACAGCCACATCATGGGAATGTTTATGCATTCAGCATTTCTTGTATGATATTATCCCATATATGTGATGAGAAAAGGAAAATAACTCAAAGCAGTCTAAGCTATGTGAGGTATGCAGGCCCAGAGAAACCTGAGTATGGGATTTCAGTCAAGCCCCCCACCCCATACCTGGGGGCAGTTGTTTAAAGTCATTTTGTTCATGACTAGCTACCTCGTCATTATCTTTATGTTTCTGGAATTTGTGGTACAAAGAACGATGCATAGCCCATCAACAGCTTATGTGATTTTAATGTAAAGTTTTGGTGAATGTCTTAGGAACTGCCTCTTCTTTCCCTTTATGGCTTTTTTTTTTTTTTTTTTTTTAGACTGAGTTTAGCTCTATCGCCCAGGCTAGAGTGCAGTGGCGCAATATTAGCTCACTGCAACCTCCACCTCCCAGGTTCAAGTGATTCTTGTGCCTCCTGAGTAGCTGGGATTACAGGCGCCTGCCACCACGCCCAACTAAGTTTTTGTATTTTTAGTAGAGACAGGGTTTCACCATGTTGGCCAGGCTGGTCTCAAACTCCTGACCTCAAGTGATCCGTCCGCCTTAGCCTCCCAAAGTGCTGGGATTTCAGGTGTGAGCCACCGTGCCAGCCATCTTCTTTCCCTTTAAAAACTCACTTTTGGAGGCCAGGCGCAGTGGCTCCCACCTGTAATCCCAGCACTTTAGGAGGGCGAGCTGGGTGGATCACCTGAGGTCAGGAGGCCTGACCAACATGGAGAAATCCCATCTCTACTAAGAATACAAAACTAGCCAGGCATGGTGACACTTGCCTATAATCCCAGCTACTCGGAAGGCTGAGGCAGGAGAATCGCTTGAACCCGGAAGGCAGAGGTTGCAGTGAGCCGAGATTGCTCGATTGCATTCCAGCCTGGGCAATAAGAGGGAAACTCTGTCAAAAAAACAAAAACAAATAAACAAACAAAAACTCTATTTTGGGCTGGGCGCAGTGGTTCACACCTGTAATCCCAGCACTTCGGGAGGCCAAGGTGGGCAGATCACCTGAGGTCAGTAATTCGAGACTAGCCTGGTCAACATGGTGACACCCCCATTCTCTACTAAAAATACCAAAATTAGCCGGGCTTAGTGGCAGGCACCTGTCGTCCCAGCTACTTGGGAGGCTAAGGCAGGAGAATCGCTTGAACCCGGGAGGCGGTGGTTTCAGTGAGCCGAGATCGTGCCACTACACTCCAGCCTGGGCAACAGAGTGAGACTCCGTCTCAAAAAGAAAAAAGAAAAAAAAAAAAAAACCCTCAATTTGAACTGCTGCTCATGGGAGTGTATAGTAAGGGCAACTTGAATCTACAGTCCCAGGTTGCAATCCTAAAAGGTTTGCCCAAATAAACTCTCTACTTATATTAACATTGCCTCAGCTTCTTTCTTATATATGCATAAAGAAATCAGGGAAAAATTAGACTCAGGAATATCCTAATGATGGGTGCAGGAAATACTACCCTGAAATATGGCACCTGGGCATTTGCAAAAACAGCGAAAGCTGGAAGATGTGTCTGACCTTTTCCCTCCCTTTTCCCCTGAAGACCGTCATGTGACAGGTATCCTGTCCTGTGCCTGAAGGAGAAGAATGAACACACAGAGAAGAATCTGAACCAACAGGTCTTACTAAGTTTCTCCCAGTGTATTACCGTTAGGTCACATCCCCTTTTTATCCAGCCATGACCGCTCATTCAGCTAATCTAAGTATAAAAAACAGTTTTCCCTGGGTCTTTGAGTTTTCATTTCTGAAGGCTCCTAAGTCAATGTACAAATGCATTTCAATAAATGTGTTATGCTTTTCCTTTCTTAATCCGTTTGTTGTTGTTGTTGTTGTTGTTATAGGGGTCTCAGCCATAAACCTTGCAATGAGTGAGAAACATATATTACTTTTTCTCTCCTATACTAAATCATCTAATAATATGATACATTATTAAGCAAAAATAAATAAGTAAATAAAGTTACAGAGTAATAAAAGTGATATGATTCTCTTTTAGTGGAAAAGAAACCAGCAGACTCATAAATATATGCATAAGTGTGTATGTTTTTATAAGATCAAGGAGAAATATGTGTAGAGACACCTACCGCAATATTAATCTAGTTACCATAGGAGATGGGATCCGGTAGATAATTACCTTTTTTCCCCTACACCTTGTATTGTGTTACTGTAAAATATCAAATACAGTTTTAACAATCAGCAGTTTTAATAAAGCATGACAAAGACTACAGGGAAGTTGGAGGGTATTCAGTGAGCTCATAGTAGAAGCCCCCAGCATCCTCTCTCTAATTTCAATCTATATTGGCCAACTGAAGGGCTGGATATAGGCCAGACTCTTGTCCAGGAATAAAGAGGCCATGCATGGGCACAGGTATTACTAGTCATTGTTTTTATGTATTTATTTATTTTGAGACAGAGTTTCACTCTTGTCGCCCAGGCTGGAGTGTAGTGGCGTGATCTCTGCTCACTGCAACCTCCGCCTCCTGGGTTCAAGCGATTCTCCTTCCTTAGCCTCCTGAGTAGCTGGGATTACAGGCGCCTGCCACCATGCTCAGCTAATTTTTTTGTATTTTTAGTAGAGACAGGGTTTCACCATGTTGGCTAGTCTGGTATTGAACCCCTGACCTCAGGTGACCCACCTTCCTCGGCTTCCCAAAGTGCTAGGATTACAGGTGTGAGCCACGGCACCTGGCCTAGTCATTATTTTTAAACTGTGAGATATTATTCACATTTTGCAGTACTCTGTTGGGCTCAGTCTAGTCAATTAAATAATTATAATTTGGCTGGGCAAGGGGCTCACACCTGTAATCCCAGCAGTTTGGGAGGCTGAGGCGAGCGGATCACAAGGTCAAGAGATTGAGACCATGCTGCCCAACATGGTGAAACCCTGTCTCTATTAAAAATATAAAAATTAGCTAGGCATGGTAGCGGGCACCTGTAGTCCCAGCTACTCGGGAGGCTGAGGCAGGAGAATCGCTTGAATCTGGGAGGCATAGGCTGCAGTGAGCTGAGATCACGCCATTGCACTCCAGCCTGGGCGACAGAGAGAGATGCCATCTCAAAATAATAATAATAATTATAATAATTATAACTGGAGCACAGAATTTAACATAGGTTATATGAACTCCAGAGAAAGGTCAACTTTGAAACTCTGGAACATTCCGCTCTCTGATCTTCAAGTTTTTCATCTGTATGGTGGATACCTTCCCATAATCCACTCATAGAACAGTCAGTAGGATCACATGAGATAAAATCTAGGAAAATGCCTAGCACAAAATTGGCACAAGGCAAACATTTAAAACATAAACAGCAAAGTGAGGCCAGGTATGAGGGCGCTTTGGGAAGTGAGGGGCAGGATACCAAAGCGAGGCCTTACAAAAGTCAGTGCCAGTGTTAGAACCCTCAGGACTTGGCATCCTCATCAGTTCCTGGGTGTGCTTTGTGCATACTAATACTGCAAAAAGTTTAACCCAGTTCAAGAAAATGGTATTCGTCAGATGGCCAGGAGAATGAGGAACTGGAGAAGTGAAGCGCTCGCTCCAAAGGAATGTCTGGCACAGAGTCCTTGTTTCCAGAACTTTCCAGTGCTGGCGGGTGTGAGATTGTGCAGTCACTGAGCACTTTGCCAAGGAGATTCGGTGCTAACTGCTGAACATGAAGGGGAAAGTCCCTTGGTGGGCCGTGTGTGCTGTTAAAGGCAAGTCGCAGAAGAGGGTACAATAAATACCAGTTCCAAAAACACTTTGCAGGCTTTGAGTCTTGGCCAATTACAGAGGCGGAGTGTTTTGGCCCGCTTCAGAGTGTGGGAGAAAAGAGTGAGGAGACAAAGCTCATCTCCTAGCATTCCTTTTATAACATTCTGTGTGCACCAGGGGTCTCATAGCACAAGGTGAAAATATTTGAAAAGAAACGAAAAGAAAAAAAAAAAAAGGACTGGCTTATATTCATGAAGCTGAAGCCTTTGAATATCATCTTTTCCTCCCTGTACCCCACCTTAAACACAATGAGGGTTCCAGCCTTCTTCGGAGTCCAGCTTTAAGTATGCTGCGCAATTATTTTTGTTGTATGCTTTGACCTTGAGTTAGAGATCTGCTTCCAAACAACTTCCAGTCTCAATTCTTCCTAGTGACAAAAAGGAGCTACTGAGGTGGATGATGAATGCACTCACAGGTACCCCACTTACGGAAGGGGAACAAGACAGGGGTGCCCTTGGGTCTGCAGGTCGGCCAAGGCGAAGCACAAAGATGTGACTGTGACCAAGCAAATGTAGGCATTTTGTTCTGAGTTTTGTTTTTCCTGGTCAGCCTCTTTTCTTACCCCTCTTTAATCTGCCCCAGTGCTTGATGGCATAATTATCTCAAGGTAGGTAATGATGGAAAGCCCAGTAAACAACTGACCTCAAACAAAATCCCCTCCTGTTCTTACATCCTGTGGTCAGCAGAGGTAGCAAGAGATAGTCATTAATTAAACTCTTAATGCTTGCTGTTTCTGTTGGCCACAAACCCACAAAGGCTTTGGTGTAAAAACAGTGGCCACTAATCACAGCTCTCTGTTTCCCTGGGTTTAAGTGAATAAATAGGAAAATTGAAAGTACTGCGTATTAAATAGCTTTAAAAAAATCAGCCACGAAATCACTGTAGATAGAAAATCGGCTCTTTGGGGGAACTCTGGGCCTGGGTTCTGCTGCTGCTGCTGAGGGCGAGAGTTTCACCTCTCCACGCCTCCTTTTTCTCATACATAAAATGAGGAGGATGAGTTCAATTTCTATCATTCCTTTTTTTAAAAAAAGGAAAGGCCAGGTGTGGTGGCTCATGCCTGCAATCCCAGCAGTTTAGGAGGCTGAGGCGGGTGGATCTCCTGAGGTCAGGAGTTCGAGAGCAGCCTGGTCAACATGGCGAAATCCTGTCTCTACTAAAAATACAAAAAAATTAGCTGGGCGTGGTGCCATGCGCCTGTTGTCCCAGCTACTCAGGAGGCTGAGGCAGGAGAATCACTTGAACCGGGGAGGCAGAGGTTGCAGTGAGCCTAGGTCATGCCACTGCACTCCAGCCTGGGCAATAGAGTGAGACTCCATCTCAAAAAAAGGAAGGAAGGAAGGAAGGAAGGAAGGAAGGAAGGAAGGGAGGGAGGGAGGGAGGGAGGGAGGGAGGGAGGAGAGAGAGATAGAGAAAGAAAGAAAGAAAGGAAAGAAGAAAGAAAGAGAAAGAGAAAGAAAGAAAGAAAAGAAAGAAAAAGAAAGAAAGAAAAGAAAGAAAGAGAAATCTATGATTCTATGATTCCTCTGCCTCAGGCAAAAGTTTAGGATGACTAGATTTAGTAATATCTGGGACATACTTATTCTAAAAATTGATTCATCATTTATTTGAAATTCAAATTTAACTGGGTGTTCTGTACTGTATCAGGCAAGCCTACAACAGTTAAAATATAGTTGAGAGGGCCAGGCATGGTGGCTCATGCCCGTAATCCCAGCACTTTGGGAGGCCGAGGCAGCTGGATACCTGAGGTCAGGAGTTCAAGACCAGCCATGGACAACGTGGCAAAACCCCGTCTCTACTAAAAATACAAAAAGTAGCTGGGCGTGGTAGCCCACGCCTGTAATCCCAGCTATTTGAGATGCTGAGACAGGAGAATCACTTGAATCCGGGAGGTGGAGGTTGCAGTGAGCCGAGATCGTGCCACTGCACTCCAGCCTGGTAACAGAGGGAGACTCCATCTCAAAAAAAAAAAAAAAAAGAAAGAAAGTTGAGAGGAGATTAGCTACGCTTGGCTCTGTCCCTTAGCCAAGGAGCAAGCAGGGACAAGGAGAATGGGGCTTCTGCACCCCTGGATCTCTCTGCGTCCTCCCGCAGCGGAGCAGCAAAAGACTCCACCATCCCAGCTTCTCTCTCCCGTTGTTAGATACAGCAAACTAAATCCTCTCCAGCTCTTTCTAGGCAGAAAAGCTCACATTTATATCTGATTTGGCCTCATTTTCCATTAGCGTTTTTTTAAACTCCCTTTCACTACAGAGAGACAGTTCTTTTTCTTTCCCTGTGGAATTAAGTTCTAACATACGACCAAGGAGGTAGATCTCTCCTCAACAGAAAGTCTGAGCGTTGTATACATTGGAATAAAATTAGCTCTGTGAGGGTGACGTATCCAGCACCTCAGTGAAAATAAGAACACTCTGAATCAAAAACCAGGATTGGCCTGAAAAAGGAAAAGGAAGAAAATCACATCTATAAAGCATTTGATAGCTTATACAATTTTTAAGTGAAAATTTTGGGGGTTTTCTTTGGTTTGGCTTAAGTTTTACAAACAGTCCAACGAAGGAGGTATTATATGAGTTTCATTTTACAGGTAAGGAACTTGGCTTAGAAATATTAAGTGATTTACCCCACTCTCACAGCTAATAAATAGTGACTTACACCACCCTCCTAACTAGTAAATAGTGGCTTATCCAACTCACTCAGCTAGTAAATAGTGACTTACCCAACTCACCCAGCTGGTCAATGGAAGAACCAGGACTGGAATCCAAGCCCTTAACCAAACTTAGCTTGTTCTTTTCACCCCTGCCGCTGCTGTTTAAGTGCTTTTCTTCCAGGAGGAAGTCACATATATACAGGGTCTCTGTGGGCTTTGATGCTTTCAGCAGAATGGGAGCATGCCTGTCTCTACCATCTCTAGTCAGACAGTTGACTTTGTGCATTCTTATTATTTTAGTGCTCTCCAGAAAGCCACAACCCAGAGGCATATGGAACTTGCTGGTAAAAATCAACCAGCGTGATTAGTGTTATTTCAACAGTTGAGGAGACTGCCCTTCCGATTGTCAAAGCTAGAGTCCAGACATTCAGGAAAGCCACTGCTTGAATCCTCTCTCACCAGCGATTAGGCTGTGCTCAGCCCAGGCAGCTCAGGAAATAGTATGAGAAAAACCTGAACTCAGAATACATAGTGAAGGACACATACATTTCCTAGAAATTCTGTGGGGAAAACAGCGCATGCTGTTCTTTCCATCTTCTGTTGCTGATATGGGGACACACTCTATGAGTGTTTGATCAGTGACTAGTAATAACTCGATGGCCACAGGTCAGTTCAGCCCTGTGGTCTCTAGCTAGATAGCCTAGGCTGGCTTACAGGGGTTGTTGGTGCCAGAAGCTAGAAAACTGACCAGGACTCACATTATGTATGTTTCACCATAATGCTCTGAAAATGATCAACCAGTGTGAAGAATCTGACTACTGAATAGCATTGTTGTCTTTTACATGCATAGCCTAAAATGGTTTTCATTTGCATTCAAAAGTATGTGATACTGATTTTTATCTTAGTTTAATTAAATTTTGTTTTTTGTTTGTTTGTTTTGTTTTTAGACAGAGTCTCACTCTGTCACTCAGGCTGGAGCACAGTGGCACACTCACGGCTCACTGTAGCCTCTACCTCCTGGGTTCAAGCAATCCTCCCACCTCAGCCTCCCTAGTAGCTGGAACCACAGGTGTGCGCCACCACACCCAGCTAATTTTTGTATTTTTAGTAGAGATGGGGTATCGCCACGTTAGTTTAATTTTTACGTATTTATTTAGCACCTATGAAATAAATTACTCTCATTCCCTGTATCCTGTGTGTCTAATATTGGTATGTGTTCATTTATATTGGTTTATATATGTATACACATTTGGATCACTTGTGGGGAAGAAGAATGCAAACTACTGAATCTACATTGGACAAATGAGAAAATACGTACTAGCTGAGATTATGGGCGATTTTGTTTCTTTCACTCTCGCAAATACCAAATCCATTAAAAAAAATGAAAGAAAAAAAAATCTTTATTGCCCAAACATCCATGTCAAAACAAATCTCCCCAACTGCCTCACAATCTCTTGCTGGCTGTTGACAAACAATGTACGTTAACATAATCGAGATAATTAAGGGCGGTACCAGGTACTGTTACCCTGCAGTCTTCTGCAGTTCAGAGACTTCCAATTTCCGCTCTGTCCTAACAGCCTTAAGCGTGGAGATTAACACCTACAAAGTGTGGTGGCGTGAATAGAGATGAGGGGAGAGAGACAGGCTGCTTCCTTTGATTAAAACATTAGAAGAATAATTATTACAGTAGTGAAATGACCTAAGCTGTCTGTTAAGTTTTTTTTTTCTCCTCCAGTTCACTATATTATCTCTGAAACTTTTTTTTTATTCTTCCATATGGCAAATTACTGTCATTGGAAATCTTATATACTTCAAGTTGAGAACATTTTGTATGGATTGAGTTAGTGGCCCCCAAGACAGGGTAATTTTCATTGTTGCTGAGGAGAGGAGAATATTACTTCTGGAGACCCAGCAGGCATTTTATTAAACAATTGTACCAGCTGGAAACAAATTATTGCCTTTATTCCAAGCTACCATTTAGGAGTTGGATGCTTTCCTTTCAGTGGGAAGTAAGTGTTTGGACAGCTAGGGTTCGTCAACAGCTAGAGCTCGTCTGTTAGTGGATTTCTTAGCAGGCCAACCTAGATCTAGTCAGGACCAGCTTTGAGGCCATTGGCTGCTGTTTTTACACCAAGGCTGTGATTACATTTAACTTAGAAACTGATTTCACTGTGTCTCCTTTCCCTGTCTAAGGCTCTAAAATATTTATGAAGTCACAGAGGGAGGGAGACACACATATTGGGCAAGATTCAAATACAATATTAATGCACGCCTACTTCAGCTGTGGTTTCTACAAAACTATTACATATATAGACTAGTGCTATAGCCTCTGGGGCCCACCTCTGGTATGAGGTAAGAGAAGAAGCAGATACTACATTTTTGCGAAGGACAAAGAAATGCTGGTCATTATTTCCAAAGGCTTTGTGATCCAATACTTGGTTCTGTTCAAAAACATGCATCAGCCAAAAGTAGCATAGACAGTGTTATCAGCTAATATCTTCATTCTGTATTTTAGTAGGAAAATTAAGTACATCGGGACAGTGTAATTTGGAAGGGTGGAGATAGCCACATAATTTCCAGGGCAGGGAAAAGAGTGCTCTTTGGTGCATTTTTGGTGGAACTGATCTGTTCTGGCAGTGACTTCTAGCTTCCTTTTTTTTTTTTTTTAAATAGAAAAATACAGCCCAAGACCCTGAAAGTTAAGAATGACTAATGGAAACACTGCCTCTTTCTTTCTTATTAGAATTTACTTACTTCTAGCTTCTTGCTGGATACCTGCTTATTAGAAAAATTAAATGCCGGCCAGGCGCGGGGGCTCACGCCTATAATCCCAGCACTTTGAGAGGCCGAGGCAGGTGGATCACGAGGTCAGGAGATGGAGACCATCCTGGCTAATACGGTGAAACTCCGTCTCTACTAAAAATACAAAAAAATTAGCTGGGCGTGGTGGCGGGCACCTGTGGTCCCAGCTACTGGGGAGGCTGAGGCAGGAGAATGGGGTGAACCCGGGAGGCAGAGCTTGTAGTGAGCCGAGATCGCGCCACTGCATTCCAGCCTGGGCAATGGAGCGAGGCTCCATCTCAAAAAAAAAAAAAAAAAAAAAAAAAAATTCTGGGGGCGGAGAGGGTCTTTTGGTCGTTTCATTTCTCCAAAATCTGCTGTGCCTTTGACCTGATTAATTAAATTTAAAAAACCCTCTGTGCAATTGTGTGAGTCAGGAACCCAGATAATTTTCTCAACCAAATCATCCTCCTCTATCCTCTTCTAGGTCCATCCTCGCCTTGCAGCTTCTCAAAGGAGACAGAAGTCAATTCTCGGTAAACCCGCAGCTTTTTCTAAGATGATAAAACCGAGACAAAACTAAAACTTTGGACTAGATTAAGTGGGAAGGGAGAATAGGAGAACCTTGCACTTTAGATTACAGTTTCAGGAAATTAGCCAGATAGAATCCCCTTCCAGAAGCTCAGAAGCTAGCTACCAGTAGAGGTGTTCCCACTGTTTTGAGCATAGTGGAAGGATGGAGCTGAGTTTGGTGGCAGTCCCTTAATTCTTTCTCTGTGAAACACAAGCCAAGTCCCTGGTGAGAGATTGTGACCACCTCTGCTATGGTTTGAATGTGTCACTGAAATTTTATGGGTGGAAAAACTTCAACCCCAAATTTATATATTGGTGATATTCAGAGGTGGAACTTTGGGAAAGTTATAAGAGTTCAATAAGATCATCATGATGGGGCACCCATGATGAGACTGATGGCAGTATAAGAAGAAGAGAGAACTGAGCTGGCATGCATGCTCTTGCCCTTGCACCACGTGATGCCCTTTACCATCTGCATTATGATTCAGCTGAAGGCTCTCTTCAGATGCCAGTGCCATGCTTTTGGATTTCCCAGCCTCCAGAACGGCAAGAAATAAACTAGAAAGAAACTTATTTTTTCTTTCCTCTTATTCTTCTTCCTCTTCCTCCTTCTCCTCATCTTCTTCTTCTTCCTCTTCTCTTTCCTCTTCTCCTTCCTTTTCTCCTCCTTCTTGTTTTCCTCCTCCTCCTCTTCCTCCTCCTCCTCTTCCTCCTCCTTTGCTTCCTTCTCCTCCTCCTTCTCTTCTTCTCCTTCTTTTTCCTCTTCTATTTCCTATTCTCCTTCCTCTCCTTTTCCTTCTTCTTTTCCTCTTTCTCTTCCCTCTTCTCCTTCCTCCACTATTATTTCTCCTTCTCCTCCTCCTTCTTCCTCCTCTTCCTCTTCCTCCTCCTCTTCTTCTTCCTCTTCTTCTTCATCATCATTGTCATCATCATCATCATTGTCATTGTCATCCTCCCCTTCTTCTTCTTTTTCCAAGACAGTGTCTTACTGTGTCACCCAGGCTGGAGTGCAATCATGGCTCACTGTAGCCTTGAACTTCTGGACTCAGGAAATCCTCCTGCCTCAGCCTCCTGAGTAGCTGAGATCACAGGTGTGTGCCACTGTCCCCAGCTTATTTTTTAAGTTTTTTGTAGGGAATGGGGTCTTGCTATGTTGCCCAGGCTGGTTTCAAACTCCTGAGATCAACTGATCTTCCCACCTTAGCCTCCCAAGCTATTGGGATTACAGGTGTGGCCAATACATTTATTTTCTTTATAAATTACCCAGTCTCAGGTATTCAGCTATAGCAATGGCAAACATAATAAAATAACCTCCTGCTCTATTTAATTTGGCTGATTTATTGGTCCCATGAGGACATTCCCTTCCTCTCTGCCTGCAGTCCCTCCTCCTAAGCAAACAACACTTCCTCAGGAAACCAAGAGAGATGCTTCTTGCCTTTTACAGAAACAAAAGAGGAGTTGACATCAGGTCTGTGTGATAGGGCCGGTGAGATCTTGGTATGTGGAGGAACAGAAATGCAGAAGCTCAATACAAGTGAGCATCTGTATGTGTGGTGGTGTTTGAAATTTAATAAAAAATCCATTTCAACAACTGATTACCTGTGTTTGTTTCATGTGGCTGCTGTAACTGATGACCACTAACTGGTGGCTTAAAACAACAGAAACTTATTCTCACAGCTCTGGAGCTAGAAGATTAAAATCAAAGTGTCAACAGAGCTGTGAAGGCTCCAGGGAAGAACCTGTGCTTGGCTCTTCCAGTTTTTGGTGAATGTTGACATTCTCTGGCTTGTAGCTGTATCACCCCAGTCTCTGCCTCTGTCTTTCTATCACCTTTTTCTCTTTGTGTCTCTATTAAGGATACCTGTCATTGAATTTAGGGCACATCTGGATAATCCAGAATGATCTCCTCCTCTCAAGGTCCTTAACTTAATTGTACATGCAAAGACCCTTTACCCAAATAGGTAACATTCACAGGTTCTGGAGATTAAAACGTGGACATATCTTTTTTCAGTACCCCCACACTGATGTTTGCTCATATAAGAAAGTACTTGGAAGAGATGTACTATTATACATTGGTTGGTTGATCTGCATAAATGTATTTCTTTACTTATATGTTTCAATTTGTTCCAGAAAGGTTTTTTAAAAATGTTTTTAATTTTTAAAATTATTTCGATAATTTTGGAGGAACAGGTGGTTTTCGGTTACATGGATAAGTTCTTTAGTGGTAATTTCTGAGATTTTGGTGTACTCATCACCTGACCCGTGTACACCGTACCCAATGTGTAGTCTTTTATTCCTCACCCTTCTCCCACCCTTTCCCTCAAGTCCCCAGAGTCCATTATATCATTCTTATGCCTTTGCATCCTCATTGCTTAGCTTCTACTTAGAAGTGAAAACATGGAATATTTGATTTTCCATTCTTGAGTTGCTGCAAATGCCGTTATTTTGTTCCTTGCTATAGCTGAGTAGTATTCCATGGTGGATACATACCACATTTTCCCTATTTACTCATTGGTTGATGGGCATTTAGGTTGGTTCCATATTTTTGCAATTGCAAATTGTGCTGCTATAAACGTGCATGTGCAAGTGTCTTTTTTATATAATTACTTATTTTCCTTTGGCTAGATACCCCATAGTGGGATTGCTGGATCAAATGCTAATTCTATTTTCAGTTCTTTAAGAAATCTCCACATTGTTTTTCATAATGGTTGTACTAGTTTTCGTTTCCACCAGCAGTATAAAGTGTTCCCTTTTCACCACATTCAGACCAATATCTTTTTTTTTTTTTTTTTATCACCATTCTTGAAGGAGTAAGGTGGTATCTCATTGTGGTTTTAATTTGCATTTCCCTGATAATTAGTGATGTTGAGAATTTTTTTCATGTGTTTCTTGGCCATTTGTATATCTTCTTTTGATAATTGTTTATTAATGTCCTTTGCCCACGTTTTGATGAGATTGTTGTTGTTTTTTTTTTCCTTGCTGATTTGTTTGAGTTCATTGTAGATTCTGGATATTAGTCTTTTGTTGGATGAAAAAGGCTTTAAGATAAATACACAGAACATACATCACTTATGAAGAGAAATGATTTGTCATCTAGTTTAGTATTATTAGAGTGTATTGCAGATACACTCTATGCTTTTTTGGGAATTGTAAGCCCTTATGGGGCTCTCCAAGCACAAAGAGCATCCATTCACAAAAGGAGGGAAAGGATATTTCTGCTATTGTCTTGTCCATATTCTACCAAGAACCTCATCATTTCACTTGTGCCGCATCTCCTGATAAGATTCTCCCACAAGCCCTTTCAAAGACAATGATTCTTTACCGTCTTGCAATTGTAGATACGTGTTTACTGTTTTTTGACTTGTGTTATTTAAAGGCGGTTAAGGGGAGAAAAGTCCTCAATATCCCAGAATACTCACTGGCATGATGGCCACAGATGAAGAGACAGAGGGCCTTAATTGACTATCATACACTACTTTGTCTTACAACAGACAGTGCAGCCAATAAGTTCAAATGGCCATAGTGACGAGGCCTTACAATGAAAGCCATGTCCCCTCTTCCATGTGCTTCTTCTTCTCCCTGTTCCCTGACGGTCACAAGCCATTCCTGCCTTGTACATCTTCTTCTACTCTGCATGGCACTATTAGTAAACTGAGTCAGGATCCCTCGCAGGGCCCAGCCATATGTTAAATGCAAGCTCCCACAAACATGTGAAGTGTGCCAGTCCTGATTCTTGGGTTTAGTGATAAAGGGTAAGTGGAGTCCTCACTGAGACCTGGAGCCTCCAATCCTGGTTTCATCAGAGAAGCCAGCATTGGGAGTTTCAGAATACTTCTGCCATTATTAAGAATTTGATAATTTTGGCCGGGCGCGGTGGCTCAAGCCTGTAATTCCAGCACCGGCCGAGACGGGCTGATCACGTGGTCAGGAGATTGCGACCATCCTGGCTAAACCGGTGAAACCCCGTCTCTACTAAAAATACAAAAAACAAAAAAAACAAAAAAAAACAAAAAAAAAAAACTAGCCGGGTGCGGTGGCGGGCGCCTGTAGTCCCAGCTACTTGGGAGGCTGAGGCAGGAGAAAGGCGTAAACCCGGGAGGCGGAGCTTGCAGTGAGCTGAGATTCGGCTACTGCACTCCAGCCTGGGCAACAGAGCGAGACTCCGTCTCAAAAAAAAAAAAAAAAAAAAGATAATTTTGATTCTTATCCTGGCATTGTTCTTTGAGTATCACTTCCTCCAGAATCCTTTTGGAAGATGGGGTGTTTGCAGTAAGAGTTCAGATGTTCCTGGGTTCCCAGTCACGATGCCTTCAAAACACCATCAAAACCTCTCTCAGGAGATACTCGTTTCTTTGATTGGCTCAATGAAATATTTTACTAATTTTAAGTGACATCTTGCATCATAAAAAGGAGTGCTTCTTGAGAAACTGTGAATGCTAAACCAAGCCCTGTGCTGCATCTTCGCCAAGGCCTGTGCCAAGTACTTGAGAGATTGCAAGGGGAAAGAGGTCCAATTATCAACTTGGACTGTGACCAATCAGATCAGCAATTCCTCCTAGGAAGGCAAAAAAAAAAAAAAAAAAAAAAAGCAAAGGCAATTATGTTCTGGAATAAGCAAAAAAACATTTCCCATTTCCCTCCGTACTTCTTTCGGTTCTTTTGGTTACCTTGGTCAGATTGAACTTGGGTGTGGGTGTGACGGTCCCTATCTCATTCTGATACAACTCTGGTGGGTCAAGGTGTGATCAAAATCTGTGGTCTGACTTAGGTGGGCTACCTAAGTACCATAACTTTGGTGGCTTAAAACAGTTGTTCTGGAGACCAAAAGTCTGAAATCAAGATGTTGGTAAAGCAGAGTTGGCAAAGCTCAAAGAGCTAAAAGCAGAACTACCATTCAACCCAGCAATCCCATTACTGGGTATGTATGAGGACCTTAACCTGCCTAGGATCTTGTCTGACATTCTTTCCTGAAGTGCCATTTTCTCTGTAGCTTGTGTTTATGCTTGGTGAAGGGTTTCCCTGTCCTGATCCAAAAAGCACCAGTCCTAAGAGCTTCTTTGACAAGAAGAAGAAAGAGTCTCTAGCATCCCATACATTTGAAAACTCAGAATACTATAATCCTCCCTTGGAGAGTCATAACAAGAATAAAAAGCTTCCTTAACCTTGCTTGATGTGGGTTCCCCAAACTTATTTATAGGAAGAGTCACATTCTGTGAAATATTGGAAAGGTAGAAGACATATTGGACTTTGAAACAAAAGGCCTATGTCTGGTATCTACTCTGTGACTTTCTGACCGTTTGCACCAGATAAGTTATTAGGGAGCCTCAGTTTCCTTATATACAAAATGGGTATACAAAACACTGGCCCTACCTGCATATCATGGTTCTGAGAAACAAAAATGTCTATGAAACCATTTATAAAAATAATAATAGGCTATTCAAAAATATTCTTACGTATGTGTACATCTATAACAGAAGTTGGCCTAACTATAGCCCACAGACTAAATTTGGTTCATTGCCTGATTTTATAAATAAAGTTTCATCGGAACACTGCCATGCTCATTTGTTTACTCATCATCTATGGCTGATGATGAGCTACAATGGCAGAATAGAGTAGCTGAAACAGAGACCATATGGCTCACAAAGTCCAAAATATTTGCTATTTGGTGTTTCACAGAAAAAAAGTGCTGACCCTGATCTATAATAAGAAATGATTTATATTCAAGGACGCATTGTGTCTGTAGGAGGAGAAATGACATAGATACGGTCAGCTCCACCTGAGGGCAAGCCATGAAGTGGGAACAGGTCCTAGGTTCTTGTCTCAGGAAGCGCAGGTGGCTCTGTATCCCCCACCAGGTAGAGCAGGTGGTAAGGTCTCAAAGCCTAGCAGGACGGTGCTAAAATGTCACGCACAGACTTTCTCCAGATAATAACTTGGGTGACGAACATGCCCGGACACTTACAGAAAATCCTGGAAGGGTGCCCAGGCCACCCCGAGTGGAAGGAGGAGCTCAAGAGTACAGCTTTAGGCCTTTGGAAGGGGGGGAGTGACAGTTTGTCACAAATATATTATTGCAAGTTGCAGCTCAAAGCATAACATTTCTATGAGTTTCTACAAACCTTGGGGACCAGAGACAGGTGTTCACTCTCAAAAGACTAATACAACATTGAAACGTCGTGATGACACTTGCAAACATTTCATCCTTAGGTCCCCCCTGGTGTGGCGGCTGACGTTTATGACCACTGGGTACCCACTTTCAGGGTGGTTCTGCATTCTGAAAATTCATCTCAACAACTTTCTAGAGCTCGGCACCCTAAACTCAGCGGCCTCATGTTCACAGACGAAGAAGCAAAGAGCAAAGCACAGAAACAAGAGATTTCTTCCTGGAAAGAAGAACGTTCCCCACTTAGTAGGTGGATGAGTAGTGGGATAAGAGCCCTAACTCCAGGAGACAGATTATGGTGTATCTCGCTAAGGTCTGTGTTTCAGTCGCTCCACTCATGAGCTGCTAACAGCATCTGGCGTCCATAACCCTTAGTAGAGGAATGTTTGCCAGGCTATTTGTGGAGCATATCTCTGAGTGTGCACTTAAGACACCTCATACATTTCTAGCCTCCCTCCCAACCCAGCCTGGGAGTGGAGGCTGTGATTATGTTTATGACCAGGAACGATGAAATGTTCCGGAGAGTCACCATGACATTTCAATGCTCTGTTAATCTTTTGAGAATTGCTCTTACAAGTGAATACTTAGCTCTGGTCCCTAGGGATTTTAGAAACCCATAGAAACAGAATCTAAATCACAACTTGGGGCTCAGACCGGCTAATTCTCATTCTGCCTGTCCCACCCTGCACATCAGTCAACTTCTCTCAGTAATTTAGAGGTAAAGGGACTTTCCTCCTGCTTGATTTTGAGGTTCCTCTGCAGTCTGGGAGCAGTTTTACTCCCTGGGACTCCCCAGCTTTCACCTGCAGGCAGGTGTCCTTTACTGTCCTATACACAATAGTCCAGCCTCAAACCCTGGTTGTCACTTTACTCCCAGAATTCCCTTCATCTCCCACCTCAACCCCCATCTTCATGAACTGTTCCTGACGTCTCTGAACCCTTTTCTTGAAACTTGCTCCAAATCTAAGCTCCATTCTGCATTTCAGCATTTGATTGCATACTGTTTTTCACAGTGCCCTTTAAAAATTCATATTTCACTGTGTTCTCTCCAGCAAGAACATCAGCTCCTTGAAGGCAGAGACCATGTCTTTCATTTGAAGCCTCACACCAATCTAAAGTAGTCATTAGCGTGTAGTAGTTTGTTAGTAAATGTTGTTGAAATGAGACTTTTGAAGGTAGGTATTTAGGGGGCTTCTCTCTGCCTGTAACATTTTAAAAATTATGTGTTTCGCAGCAATATAGTGGAAGTTCCAGGTTAAGTGTGTTGGCCATGTTCATTCTAGGACTCAGACATAACTGGTAGGGGCAGGCCTACCAAAATCTGTTAGCATTTGACCCCCACAGTAGCCTTTGGGGGAAGAAAAAGGAAAGGGATGTGATACTGGGATAAGGCTCATGGACCAGTGAGAAATGGAAGGGATATATTGCTTTTTCAGGGCTAAAATAACAAAGTACCATAACTTTGGTGGCTTAAAACAGTTGTTCTGGAGACTAAAAGTCTGAAATCAAGATATTGGTAAAGCAGAGTTGGCAAAACTCTAAGAGCTAAAAGCAGAACTACCATTCAACCCAGCAATCCCATTACTGGGTATGTACCCAGAGAAATATAAAGTATTCTGCCATAAAGACACATGCACGTGAATGTTCACTGCAGTGCTATTCACCACAGCAAAGACACGGAATCAGCCTAAATGCTCATCAATGACAGACTGGATAAAGAAAATGTGGTACATATACACCATGGAATATTATGCAGCCATAACAAAGAACAAGATCACATCTTTTGTGGGAACATGGATGGAGCCGGAGGTTATCATCCTTAGTAAACTAACGCAGGAGCAGAAACCCAAATACCACATGCTCTTACTTTTAAGTGGGAGCTAAATGTATACATGATAAGAACTTATAAACTCAAAGAAGGGAACAACAGACACTGGGGTCTACTTGAAGGGGGAGGCTGGGGAAAGGGAGAGGATCAGAAAAAATAACTATGGGGTACTGAGCTTAATACCTGGATGATGTAATAATACGTACAACAACCCCCCGTGACACATGTTTATCTGTGTAACAACCCCTCACATGCACCCCCAAACCTAAAATAAAAATTAAAAACAACAAAAAAAGAAAAGCACATTTCTATTTAAAGGAAAACATGTGATTTCATAATGAAATTCAAAAAGACGAATTATTTCATCTCTTTGATTGAAAGATGACTATAGAATGATCTTCACAAATTAGCATGAGCAGATCAGTTACATACAATTTTGCACTTTTAAACTTGAGTCTCTCATGGTGGGTAACTTTCAATTTTTGGCTATAAATTTCCCAAAAGTAGAATCTTTGTCTCCTTTTTAAAAGTAATAATAAATATGTTTAGCATTGATGCTATCCTCATCAAGCTACCACTGACTTTCTTCACAGAATTGAAAAAAACTACTTTAAATTTCATGTGGAACCTACAAAGAGCCCGCATGGCCAAGGCAATCCTAAGCAAAAAGAGCAAAGCTGGAGGCATCATGCTACCTGACTTCAAACTATACTACAACAAGGCCACAGTAACCAAAACAGCATGGTACTGGTACCAAAACAGATATATAGACCAATGGAACAGAACAGAGGCCTGAGGAGTAACACCACACATCTACAACCATCTGATCTTTGACAAACCTGACAAAAACAAGAAATGGGGAAAGGATTCCCTATTTAATAAATGGTGTTGGGAAAACTGGCTAGCCATATGTAGAAAGCTGAAACTGGATCCCTTCCTTACAACTTATACAAAAATTAACTCAAGATGGATTAAAGACTTAAATGTAAGACCTAAAACCATAAAAGACCTTAGAAGAAAATCTAGGCAATACCATTCAGGACATAGGCATAGGCAAAGACTTTATGACTAAAACACCAAAAGCAATGGCAACAAAAGCCAAAATTGACAAATGGGATCTAATTAAACTAAAGAGCTTCTGCACAGCAAAAGAAACTATCAACAGAATGAACAGGCAACCTACAGAATGGGAGACAATTTTTGCAATCTATCCATCTGACAAAGGGCTAATATCCAGAATCTACAAAGAACTTAAACAAATTTACAAGGAAAAAACAAATAGCCCCATCAGAAAGTAAGCAAAGGGTATGAACAGACACTTCTCAAAAGAAGACATTTATGCAGGCAACAGACATGAAAAAAAGCTCATCATCACTGGTCATTAGAGAAATGCAAATCAAAAACACAATGAGATACCATCTCACACCAGTTAGAATGGTGATCATTAAAAAGTCAGGAAAAAACAGATGCCGGAGAGGATGTGGAGAAATAGGAATGCTTTTACACTGTTGGTCGGAGTGTAAATTAGTTCAACCATTGTGGGAGACAGTGTGTCAATTCCTCAAGGATCTAGAACTAGAAACACCATTTGACCCAGCAATCCCATTACTGGGTATATACCCAAAGGATTATAAATCATGCTACTATAAAGACACATGCACTCGTATGTTTATTGTAGCATTATTCACAATAGCAAAGTCTTGGAACCAACCCAAATGTCCATCAACGATAGACTGGATTAAGAAAGTGTGGCACATATACACTTTATGGAATACTATGCAGCCATAAAAAAGGACGAGTTTATGTCCTTTTCAAAGACATGGATAAAGCTGGAAACCATCATTCTCAGCAAAATATCACAAGGACAGAAAACCAAACACCACATGTTCTCACTCATAAGTGGGAGTTGAGCAAAGAACACATGGACACAGGGAGGGGAACATCATACACTGGGGCCTGTTAAGGGGTGGGAGGCTCCAGGAGGGATAGCGTTAGGAGAAATACCTAATGTAAATGATGAGTTGATGGGTGCAGCAAACCAACATGGCACATGTATACCTATGTAACAAACCTGCACGTTGTGCACACATACCCTAGAACTTAAAGTATAATTTAAAAAAAGCTTATGATATAATGAATTGCTAATACGATTCATGACATTCAATGAATAGTTGAGTTAATGAATTGTTCAAAAATAGTTATTTAACTAATAGTTGTGTCTGGTATATTTTTAAAATAATAATATTTGTTTAAAAAAAAAAAAAGGAGGGGGAGCGTGGCTGGGCGCGGTGGCTCATGCCTGCAATCCCAGCACTTTGGGAAGCTGAGGCTGACAGATCCCCAGGTCAGGAGTTCGAGATCAGCCTGGCCAACATAGTGAAACCCCGTCTGGACTAAAAATACAAAAAAGTAACCAGGCATGGTGATGCACGCCTGTAATTCCAGCTACTCGGGAGGCTGAGGCAGGATAATCGCTTGAACCCGGGAGGCGGAGCTTGAGGTAAGCCGAGATCGCGCCACTGCATTCTAGCCTGCGCGAAAGAGGGAAACTCCGTCTCAAAAAAACAAAAAAGAGAAAAAGATGTTGGCAGAGCTATGTTCCCCCCAAATCCTCTAGAGGAGGATCCTTTTTTGCCTTTTCTAGCTTCTGGTAGCCCCAGGTATTCCTTGGCTTGTGGCAGGGCGATTCCAATCTCCACTTCCGTCTCTAGGTGGCCATCTGCCCTCTGTGTGTCTGCGTCTTCACATGGTATTTTCTCTTATAACGATACCGTTATATTGGATTACCCCTATTGACCTTAATTTGATTGTAGATGCAAAGATCTTATTTCCAAATAAGGTCACATTCACAGATATTGGGAATTAGGATTTCTATGTATCGTTTTAGGGAGCATAATTAACCAATAATGAAAAGCAGCTTCAATGAGAGAGTTACATGTTATTCTTTAATAACATTCTTAACCAGACTTCAAGGACTGAGCTAAAACTCTTCACAAGTCAGTACAAATGGAAGACCTTTAGAAAACATAGGTTCGGTATACTTTTATTATACAGTTATAGGCTTATAACACTGTCTTGGGGCTGTGAGGGAAGTACAAGCTAGGTTAGAGGGCATTTTCTCTCCTACAGACAGGAACCTGGTGGAACCTGACTGCACGGCGGGTTCTCAGCAGTGAACCAGGCCCCCCTGCCCTTGCCTGGAGCAGGAAGATAGCAGGAAACTAGGCTTTGAGAGGAGAGAAGGAGGCCAAGAGGACTGTCCCTAGGTATCTTGGAGGTAAGTCAGTCCACACCAAAGACTGTGAGGAACATTCCCTTTCCACCTGCTTCAAAACTTCTCTCCCACAAATCCCTATTTCATTTCTGCTGTAGTGTCTTTCTTATTTCCTCACCTTTCTCAGTCCCATGTTGTCTGCACTCCACTTCCTACTCTTTCTTCCCTATCCCAAGAGCTGATCAAGACATTTTATTTAAGATGAAAATAGAAATGATTTTCTCGACTGGGAGCAGTGGCTCATGCCTGTAATCCCAGCACTTTGGGAGGCCAAGGCGGGTGGATCACCTGAGGTCAGGAGTTCGAGACCAGCCTGGCCAACATGGTGACACCCCCATCTCTACTAAAAATACAAAAATTAGCTGTGTGTGGTGGTGCGTGCCTGTAATCCCAGCTACTCGGGAGACTGAGACAAGAGAATCACTTGAACCCAGGAGGCAGAGGTTGCAGTGAGCTGAGATTGTGCCATTGCACTATACCTGGGTGACAAGAGCGAAACTCCATCTCAAAAAAAGAAACAAGTTTTAAAGATAGGTAGATAGATAGATGATTGATAGATGATAGATAGATAGATAGATAGATAGATAGATAGATAGATAGATATTTTACTCCTTGTATTGTTATAGCTTTGTTGACTCTGTCTTTCACTGTGTGCCTCTCAAGGAGGGTATCCTTGTATCTAAAAATGAACAACTATCTATTTTGCTTAGGAACAGAATCACTTGCACGATGCTGTGGTCTCTGCGACTCTGTATTTAGAGCATTTTCTTCTCTGCCCTGCCCAGTGCCATCGAAGGGGTCCACACCCTGGTGGAGCTTCAGGCAGAGAAGTCCAATTCTGGAGTAAGTACAGACAGCCCCTCCCTGCCCTCTCTCTTTCTCTCTCCCGACTACCGGGCAGAGGGTGGAGATTCTCAGATGCTTCTAGGTACCATAAATGCCCTCTGGCTGTAGCAGCTCTGAACCCCTGTTCAGAATTGTATAGATTAGGGCTATGTGCACTTGCCCTCGACTGAGCTGACTTTTAAATATCCCAGCGAGCTCCCTCGTCTCTCTTTTAATTTGGTTATAGGCATCGTCTTATCTGACACAAAATTGAAAATAGAGTATTATCTGCCTCTCGGTTTTGATGGCCTAATTTGGGGTCCTGAGGCCCTACTTTGAGGTCTTGGGGTAAAACCTGGGGTGGAAAGCCGATCCCTGGCATGTGCCAGGAGGTGCTCCTGGAGAAGGCTCTGCAAAGGCAAAGTTGCATCTGCAGAAACCACAGCCCTGGTGGATTCTGCAGAGCCAGGCCTCTGGGGATCTTGTGACTGGAAACCCGAGCTTCTGCTGGTCTCACAGGCTTTCTCATAAGGGGCGGAGGGAGCAGGGAAGGAATGAGCTCACCCTTCCTCTCCCTGGGCCGTCTTGGCCCTGGCTGTGCCCTCGCTCACCTCCTTGTCACCCAGGCCCTTGGCAGGCTGGTGTTGTCAGGGTAGGAGGGTGCTGCGGTCACAAGCCTGCCAGATCCTACTTGTTGCTTTTGCAGAGTGTACAATCAGGGCATCAGGGGGAACTAGACAAACAGAAAGAACAAAGAAAGTCCTGAGATTTGGGCTAGTTTCTAGGAATTGAAAAATCTTTGCTAACGTGAGGGTGTCTATGGATGATATGTTCTTGCATATGTTTGTGCTGATGTATTTACTTATAGAGGCTTAACCATTAAATCATTTTACCCCCTGAGGATGCTCTCAGAGGCAGCAAATCTCTTGGCATGAAATATATCATGGCAATAAAAACTACTCATGACAGGCAGGATGCTGCTGGAGTGTGTAAAATAAATTTTAAAAACTGGGTTAAAACAGTAGGAGGCATGATAGTCTAGCAGAAATAAAAATGACAGTTGGAGACTGTCAAATCTAGATCCTTTTTTCCTGAACAATCAATGAACTATTTTTAGCCTTTATTTTTCTAGTGGGTAAAAATGATGATAACCATGCTCTCTCTCCCAGTTCTTGCCCAGAGCTTCCTCATATTCCTCAAGTCTGGAATCAATAGTGTTAAAAAGAAAGAAGAGGTCATTAGTTGAGAATTGATAAATTGATTCAACAAACTGGGCTAAGAAGAAATGATAGGGCCAGGGGAGGGAGAAGGAGGAAATTTTAGGGAAATAGAGTGTAATTTTGTGGTCTTAAAGTTTCTTGTCATACGAAATTGACTCTGATTTTTAGCCTGATATCAGTTAGTCAAGATTAATAATAATATTGACAATTTGAGTGGCCTGTAATGTACCTGGCAGCATGCTGGAGGCTCTTTCTCATTAACTACTCAGTGATCACACCATCTCCCCAAGAAAGGTGTAACACTCCTTGTATTATAGATGATGGAATGGAGACTCAAAAGACCAGATAACTGCCTCAAAGTCCCATGCTAGTGTGTATTGGAGGTTGGCCAGTGTACCATGCAATGGGTTAGTGGAAATATTGGGTATCTTCAATGTTGATGTTCAAGCCTAGGTGTTCTGTGGGCTGTTCAGCTAGTTTCTTTCTTTCTTTCTTTTAGAGACAAGGTCTTGCTCTGCCACCTAGACTGGAGTGCAGTGGTGCAATAATAGCGCATTGCAACCTCAACTTCCTGAGCTCGAGGGATCCTCCTGCCTCAGCCTCTTAAGTAGCTATGACTATAGGTATGCACCACCATGCCCAGTTATTTAAAAACAAATTATTTTTTTAGAGATGGGGATCTTACTGTGTTGCCCGGCTGGTCTTGAACTGTTGGTCTTAAACAGTCCACCTGCCTTGGCCTCCCCAAGCACTGGGATTATAGGTGTGAGCCACTGTGCCCAGCCAGCTCAGCTATTTTCTATCATCTATCCCCTTTTCTTCTCCCAAAAAACCCTCCCATGTGCCTTCTATGCTTTCAAATCCTTAGCTACTTACCTAAGTCCATTGACATAGACTCAGAACAGAGACTTGTTGTATGGGCAAATCTGGAGACCAGGAGACTAGGTAAGTGAGGTAGCTGGCCCAATCTGTGGACTTGAGGGCCTTCTGGCTCCTGGATCTTCCTTCCCATACAGAGACAGGCCCCAAAGGGGACGGGAGGGAGGCTGCTCCAGAGGGCAGATCCTGGGGAGTGTGTGTGACCAGGATGGCACCACCTTGGCTTAGTTCTAGGGCCTTACGTTCTCACCAGGGACAGCCTGTGAGGTATACATATGTTAGTTTTAATCTCTCCTGTGAAGTGGTTAGTTTGTGACCCGATCAGAAACACCCTCTACTCCAACCTCGGATTATTGGTTTGCATTTGCAGTCCTCTTGTCGACAGTCCAGACTGAGCTCCTTCAAGGCATCATCTCCTGGCTATCTCCATCAGCAGTACAGGCTTTGTGCTTTAGCGTAAAAGGTGTTAAAAAAATACTTTTCGTTGTTGAGATGAATGGTGTTCAAGATGTGTGGGCTGGCTAGGAATAGTCTACAGGCCCCTCTGCCCTAGCACAAGCAGGCTGTAGGAATGCAGCGATCCTAGTAGCTTACACTCTTTGGAATCTCATTTTGTTTGGCCCTGATTCTGTTACCTGAAACCCACGGGAAAGTAAACTGAATCCTACTGCTAGGATTCGGGAATATATGCTTTAAGTGAGTCTTTTCCAGAAATCTCTTGTTGGGCTGCCTAAAAGGGCAGAGATCTAGGACTTTATCCACCTTCCAGACAACCTGATGTGACTGTGCATGTGGCTGTTTACTAATAAATATTTGCAGAATCAGTCCATGATTTACTTTCATTGTAACATATCCCTAGTGACGAGTGTGTGTGTCCATGTGTATGCATGCAGATACGTGTGTATGTGTGTGTAAGAGGTGACTACGCACATTTCTTCTCAACTCTGCGCTCAGTGACATCATGAGTTAGCTTGAAATAGACAAATGCTACAAATCAGAGCTTTTTCTTTGTTTTCCCCCTAGGAAACTTGTCATTAAACATTTACCTGTGCACTGCTGCCTCAAGCCTCTGGAGACTAATTGTGAGTGGACAAATTGTTTTAGGACAGTTTGTAGTATCATTAAAATAAATCAACCTGCTTGTCCCTATCTTTAGTCCATAAGGAGGTTCAAAACCATTTTCAATTTGTCTTATAAGAACCCTAGGGTTTTTCAATATATATGTATTAATATTTGCAAACAAGATGTAAAAATGATAAAAGGAGGCCGGGCATGGTGGCTCACACTTGTAATCCCAGCACTTGGGGAGGCCGAGGTGAGAGGATCACCTGAGGCCAGGAATTTGAGGCCAGCCCGACCAACATGGTGAAACCCTGTCTCTACCAGAACATACGAAAATTAGCTGGACGTGGTGGTGCACGCCTGTAGTACTAGCTACTAGGGAGGCTGGGGTGGGAGAATCTCTTGAACCCAGGAGGCAGAGGTTGCAGTGAGCCGAGATTGCGCCATTGCACTCCAGCCTGGGCAACTGAGTGAGACACTGTCTCAAAAACAAACAAACAAAAAAGATAAAAGCACCACACACCTATTATATAGACTACTTAGATACTAGAGAGAAGTGAAAATGCCTAAATATATCACCCTTAGTTCTACCAGCCAAAGATAATAATTTTTAAAATAGTATTTTACAAAGTTAAGTTGTATGACCAAGCTTTATTTTTAAGAAAGAAAGCAAAAATAAGGAAGCACTCTCCTTAACTGTGTTGAAATGAGCTTTATGCGTTGTGGAAAACCAAGTGGAAAGAATAATTTTCAGTCTTTCGATCACTTAAGTTAGCCATGATTCCAAAAAGAAAACCTGCTTTTCCACAAACTGAAAACAAGTGCCAGTTGCCTCCTTCTTGTCTTGGATTTCGATGTCCCCAAAAGCAGTATTTTCTGTCTTCAGCGTGTTAGCAAGAGTGTCAGGGGTTATGAAATAATAAGCTGAACTGTTCCCCAGATTCTCACAGTTTACTACACATGAGCTTCCTGAGAAAGTCAACTAAAGTAGGTTCAGTCTTTGGAGTCATTTAAATACAAAGGGCTCTTCCAACTGCACAGTGACAAACTCGACAATAACTATTGTCTTCAAGTGTCCACAGAGCTCAGCTGTCAAGGCCTGGTTGATTAAGAAGCACAACTCAGGGCACATTAACTGGAGTGTGTTTGCTTTGGAACTAAGACTATTTTAGAAATAAATTGAGGATCCAGATGTAATGAAAGAAGCAGGGACAAGACTCTCTTTTTTGTGAACAGCACTTGTAACTTGTTCCCCTGCATTTCGACGCTATCACAATGCAGTTTGAGTTGAACGGCCTGCATCTGGTATTGCTTAAGTAATATCAGTGTTTCCCACTGGCTGGCCTTGTAGGGCAAGACAATCCCTCTCCTGAAAGCTCACCCACATAATGTCATGAAAACAGCCCCTGATGACTTATTTAAAGTCATGTCGGCCAGGCGTGGGGGCTCACGCCTATAATTTCAGCACTTTGGGAGGCTGAGGCGGGCGGATCATGAGGTCAAGAAATCGAGACCATCCTGGCTAACACAGTGAAACCCCGTCTCTACTAAAAACACAAAAATTAGCCAGGCATGGTGGCATGTGCCTGTAGTCCCAGTTACTTGGGAGGCTAAGGCAGGAGAATCGCTTGAACCCGGGAGGCGAAGGTTGCAGTGAGCCGAGATTGTGCCACTGCACTCCAGCCTGGCGACAGAGTGAGACTCTGTCTCAAATAAATAAATAAATAAATAAATAAATAAATAAATAAAATGAGTCATGTCAGCGGAGGAGTTTGTACATTCCAGAACTTCAGGATAAGTGCATTGCAGTGTCTATGCAGAATACTGAAGGCCGTTGGAAGTACAATGAATTTGTAATTGAGGCCTTTACCTTTGTGTTGTCTTCCTCTGATAGGGGAAGGAAGGCGAGCATCAATTCATGAGCTACGGCAGAGCCCACATCACAGGGGTCACAAAATACTTTGCTAAAAATGCTTCCATTCACCAAGAGAGAAATCTCATGTAAACTATGGACTTTCGGTGACGGTGATGTGTCAGTGTAGGCTCATCAATTGCAATGAATGTACCAGTTTAGAGGGGATGCAGATAATGACAGAGTCTGTGCATGAGTGGGGGTAGGCACAGAGGGTCTATGAGAAGTCTCTATACCTTCCTCTCGATTTTAACTTTGAACTTTAAACTGCTCTAAAATATAAAGTCTATTTTTTATTTATTTATTTTTTTTGAGACGAAGCCTCGCTCTGTTGCTCAGGCTGGAATGCAGTGGCGTGATCTCGGCTCACTGCAACTTCCACCTCCTAGGTTCAAGTGATTCTCCTGCCTCAGCCTCCCAAGTTGCTGGGACTACAGGCGCCTGCCACCATGCCTGGCTAATTATTTGTATTTTTAGTAGAGATGAGGTTTCACTGTATTAGCCAGGATAGTCTCGAAATCCTGACCTCGTGATCCGCCCATCTCGGCCTCCCAAAGTGTTGGGATTACAGGTGTGAGCCACAGCGACTAGTCATAAAGTCTATTTTAAAAAACACAATAGTCTTTATTTTTCGGAGAAACCATTCCCACTTTGGGCCCATCCCATGCAAGCAGAGCCTGAGTGTGTTTGGGTCTGCTCTGGACATTGAGTCACTAAAGAGTGGAGTTTTCTTTAAAAAGATCAGAAAAAAAAAATAAAGAAAGAGACTCAATTGAAAGCCTTTTTTTCTTTTCTTTTCTTTTTCTTTCTTTTTTTTTTTTTTTTTTGACAGAGTCTTGCTCTGTCACCCAGGCTGGAGTGCAGTTGCACAATCTTGGCTCACTGCAACCTCGACCTCCTGGGTTCAAGTGATTCTCCTGCCTCAACCTTCCAAATAGCTGGGATTACAGGTGCCCGCCACCACACCTGGCTAGGTTTTTTGTTTTTTGGGGTTTTTTTTTTGTATTTTTAGTAGAGACAGGCTTTCGCCATGTTGGCCACGCTAGTCTTGAACTTCTGACCTCAGGTGATCCGCCCACCTTGGCCTTGCAAAATGCTGGGATTACAGGTGTGAGCCACCACGCCCGGCCTGAAAGTCTTTGTTTTCATTAAGCATGGGAACCATTGATTTGTGAAGGTTTCCAGTTAAAAGCGACATGAGAGAAATGAGGCATTTTCGTGATGGTTCCTTTGAGAACATTATTTTCTGAAGATTTAATTCATTCTTTTCAATGTGGTACATACGGGTGGGGATAAAAAGGAGAAAGGAATATAGTTGAAGGCTGTGTGATCTGCCGTGTGACTCCTTCTTGCAAACCACAAATCTCCAGTAAAATCTGTAAAGAAAAAACAAACTGGTCAGATGTCTGCCTCAAGTAGATTTATTAAAGGAATTGGAGAAGGGGCTAAATTTTGTGTTCTGAGGGTCTCTGGGTGTAACAGGGACAACCCCTGAGGGTTTATAAGAGTGAAGGCAGAAGAGAGCTTGAAAGAGAATATGACTGCCAGAGGGAAAATAATTCTATTCATGCTGACTTTCTTAACTGCAATGGTCAATTTTGGGAATATTGTTACAGCCAGGAGGATACCTCTGCTAGATACATTATACCTCTGACCTAGAAATGGCTACATCAACACTAAAAATAGATGGGGGTTTCTTAAACGGGTTTAGTAATAGAATTTGGTTATCACAGAACTTCAACCACCAGACCAGTTTAATCCAAAGTGAGGCCCAGAAGTGGAACAGTGACTAGCAGGATCGCTCCAGTCATGTGGGCAAGTACTCACAATATATTCATCCTAGGAGATTATGACAGAAACAGAGAGATCACCTGGGGACTGATTGTGTTTACTGTGAGAAAATAAATGGAGCCCTACGGGGAGGAAGTCATGGGATCTGCTCAGGACTTTGAACTTGGCCAGAAAATCCTGTTTTTCTCTTGGCGACTGACTTCTCCAAGATGACTTTGAAAGGACACACTACTTTTCAACATATTCATAATCACATGAGGAAGAAGGCAAGACTCTAGTACTTTTGGGTGCTCAAAGACACTTTTGGGAGAAACATTTATATTAACTTTCTCTTCTGGTAGAGAGAAAGATATGGAACAGATCTGAAGATCATCTTTATGTTGGATCCATGGAAACTGGGGGGATAATGGGGTTCTGTGTTCGACCCCCGCTGACTTCAGTAAGGATGGATCATGTTCAACAAACTGGAGACCCAGAGCCAGCAAACAAGACATGGGGTGTACTGAGGGGACTTACATGCAGCGCTGTCCAGTGGCGATGGGCTGGACAGGAGAACTTCAGCCTCTTGTAAAAAACATGCAGTTTGCCAGGCGCGGTGGCTCAAGCCTGTAATCCCAGCACTTTGGGAGGCGAGACGGGCAGATCATGAGGTCAGGAGATCGAGACCATCCTGGCTAACACGGTGAAACCCCATCTCTACTAAAAAGATACAAAAAACTAGCCAGGCAAGGTGGCGGGCGCCTGTAGTCCCAGCTACTCGGGAGGCTGAGGCAGGAGAATGGTGTAAACCCGGGAGGCGGAGCTTGCAGTGAGCTGAGATCTGGCCACTGTACTCCAGCCTGGGCGACAGAGTGAGACTCCGTCTCAAACAAAAAAAAAAACATGCAGTTTGTATAGCATTTTCACTTAGCATCCTCCACCTGGTAACCTTCACTTAACCCAAAACAAAGGGCCTCAATCCCATCTATGGCCCATGTTCCACAGGATGGGCCGGGCGTTCAGATGTTCCTCATAGATAGGGAAAAAAATTTCTGGGTTGACCACTCCCAGGTTGATTCCTTAGCTCATAATTCCGAACACACATTCTTCTTAGACCATAGGGTCACTCTCAAGTTATGCTTAAGTTACATTATTGCTGTCAGGCCACTTGAGGGTATGCTACATCCCAGCATGCCCCTGAGTGGCCCTCACATTCTTATCACACCATTCTTCCACAAGTTCCCTGGGGCCAGGTGTGCAGAGGATCACTGCAGCCAGACACTGCAGCAGCAATACAAACTACAACAACAACAAAGAATAATGACTATAGTAGCAATCATACCATATAGAAAGTTTTTCCAAGCACTTGAGAGTTGATTGAACCACATAGTTATAGGGTTGGATGACAGGGATTCTGTAGTGGAAATATCAGTATTTAGGACCTGTGTAGTATGAGTTACATTGTGAGAGTAATTAGTGATAACATTCACGTTTGTTTGTTTGTTTGTTTTTGAGACAGGGTCTCACTTTGTCACCCAGGTTGGAGTGCAGTGGCACAATCTCGCCTCAATGCAGCTTTGACTTCCTAGGCTCAAGCGATCCTCACCTCAGCCCCCCAAGCAGCCGGGACTACAGGCACATGCCACCATGCCCAGCTAATTTTTTGTAATTTTTGTGGAGATGGGGTTTCGCCATGTTGGCAGGCTGGTCATGAACTCCTGAGCTCAGGTGATCCACCCATCTCAGCCTCCCAAAGTGCTAGGATTACAGGCGTGAGCCACCGTGCCCAGCCCAACATTCAATTTTAATTAATGCATAGGTTCTGCCCTGAGCAGCAGTTAAGATGTCCAGGGCCATGTGATTTTGCAAAGAAGGGTATGTGACCCCCTCCTGTATCTGCACTACCATTGTCTACCCTAGCCCATCGTATACAGTGTACCCCCCAGTGGGGTAGCCTTAACTGGCTCCCATACTAGGCAGAAAATATGTCATCATGTCTCATTGATGGTGGGAAACTCGCTGCATGAGGTGCTGTTGTTGCTAAAGGGAAATGGGTGAAGGTCATTACACCAAGTACAGAAGTGGCTCCGGGGACTCACGTTAGCTGCTTGGATGCATCATGGCAGGCCTGCAGTGGAGGAGAGAGGGGCAGCTTTCTGCAGACCCAGCAGACCCCAACAGTCTGTTTTGTTCTGGAGAAAGATCACTATCTGTACCAAGTCGGCAAAGAGGTTTGCTGTGCACCATCTATGGGCAAAAGGTGAGATGTTTAGATGTTTAGTGGGTACAAGAAAGGGCAAGTCGTTTAACAAGACACAGGAAGTTGTGTTATTCTGAGACAGCGCCACCCCTGGCCGTGGCCGGGTGCCTGGTTTATGATACCAAATGGATTGCCCTGCTCTGCCACATGTTGTGGGAGGTCAGAGTAAGACACGGGGGTATCATAATGTTCCGTAATGAGAGGATCATCCCCTTGCACAAAGGGAGGACCAGGATTCATTCTTTTAGAAGCATGAGGGCTGGGCACGGTTGCTCACGTCTGTAATCCCAGCACTTTGGGAGGCCGAGGCGGGTGGATCACCTGAGGTCAGGAGTTTAAGACCAGCCTGGACAACATGGTGAAACCCTGTCTCTACTAAAAATACAAAAAATTAGCCGGGCAATAGTGGTGTGTGCTTATAATCCCAGCTACTTGGGAGGCTGAGGCAGGAGAATCACTAGAACCCGAGAGGCAGAGGTTGCAGTGAGCCGAGATTGCTCCACTGCACTCCAGCCTGGGCAACAAAAGTGAAACTCTGTCTCAAAAAATAAATAAACAAACAAATAAGTAAATAAATAAAAGCATGAGGAAGAGTAGGGTGTAAAGTAGGTATGACCTGTATATCCTGTTTCAGGCCTTTCCCCCATGGAGCAGAAAAACCAAACCATCAGGGGACTGGTTTGCCATTTCCAGGGCCATGTATAGATGTGCTCGCTGGTACACAGGTCCTTTGGCAAGGGCAATAGCAGGTTACCTTGAATCCCAGGTTGGGACAAAAGTATACTGTCCCTTAGCCTGTCTCTCTGGATCATGACGGGGGGATCAGGTCCTTGCATCAGAATAGTGTACAACCTGGAGTGATGAGAACATGCACGCTCATTCAGGGTGTGGACAGCTGCTGGTAAGCAGCATGTCCACAGAGCCAGGAAGTGCGCCTCCTGCCAAAGCTGTTACTTCAACAGTCCATTCATCTGTTCAATCAGCCATGTTGCCATAGGGCGATCTGTAAGTGGAAATGCTGTAAGTGGAAATGCTGATGGCTATCCAGGGCCTCCACCCATTTCTGTACTGTATGTCTGATCATTACAAGCCCTGATTGCTGTCGATATTGGTGGGGACACTGTAGGCTGCACACAGCTGCTATAGTCTTTTCAAGGTGGGTAGCATGCTTGCTAGGATATGCCTTCAGTTGCCCTGTGCAGGTCACTGCACAAGTCAAGGTACAGTGGCAGCCATCAGATAGAAGCAAAGGTCCTATGTAGTCACTTGCCACTGTTACACTAGGCTCCAGCCCCCGACCATCTTTCAGGTATCAGGCAGCCAGGGCCTGGGGCATTCAGGCCAGGTAGGACGTTGCTGACAGACATGTACTATGTCTTTATATCACAGTGGCAGGCCCCAGTTCTTCACTATGGCTCAAAGAGTGCATTGTCCCTGATATCTTGTTTTCTCAGGTAGCCAGTGGGCTACATCTTGTGTGGGGACTTCCTCAAGGAGACAAATGCAGGCAAGCCCATCCACCTGTGGGTTTCCAGGTGGTGTAGGTGGAGTGTGGGCATCCACGTGGTAGGCCGCTATGTGCATCCCAAGATGCAATGGAGAATGTCCTTCCACATGTCAGCACCCCAGAGGGGATGGCCCGTACTGTCCACATCCTGGGCTTCCCACTGTAGTAGCCACATGGTGAGTCCCCTAAAGATGGCCCAACTAGGGGCCGGGCATGGTGGCTTACGCCTGTAATCCCAGCACTTTGGGAGGCCGAGGCGGATGGATCACGAGGTCAGGAGATCGAGACCATCCCAGCTAACACGGTGAAACCCCGTCTCTACTAAAAATACAAAAAAAATTAGCTGGGCGAGGTGGCGGGCACCTGTAGTCCCAGCTACTCAGGAGTCTGAGGCAGGAGAACGGCGTGAATCCGGGAGGCATAGCTAGTAGTGAGCTGAGATTGCGTCACTGCACTCCAGCCTGGGTGACAGAGTGAGACTCTGTCTCAAAACAAAAAACAACAAGCAAGCAAACAAATAAAAAAGATGGCCCAACTGGACTGAGTGCAGTGGCTCATGCCTGTAATCCCAGCACTTTGGGAGGGTGAGGCAGACAGATCACAAGGTCAGGAGTTCAAGACCAGCCTGGCCAATATGGTGAAACCCCATCTCTACTAAAAATCCAAAAATTAGCCAGGCATGGTGGCAGGCACGTGTAGTCCCAGCTACTTGGGAGGCTGAGGCAGGAGAATCGTTTGAACTGGGGAGGTGGAGTTTGCAGTGAGCTGAGATAGTGCCACTGCACTCCAGCCTGGGTGACAGAGCGAGACTCTGTCTCAGAAAAAAAAAAAAAAAAAAAAAGATGGCCCAGCTATGGGTGCACAGGGCTTTTGGATCCGGCTCATGGCGGGGGACTGTCCAGGCAGCGGGCAGCTCAGGCCATTGATTACTATGTCCTTTGCCTATACCAAGCCAGATACTCTCAGTGGACAGCTGGATGGCCACAGCTGTCCAAGTGCAAGGATTCCCTCGTGATGAGCGGTCTGTGTACCAGGCCTGGAAGGAGTTGGGCCATTTTCTTCCTTATACGAGGGAGGGAATCTCTATAGGTTCGGTGGCCTCTATCAAAGACTGCCCTTCAGTTGTCACGTAGATGACAGGGCCAAGCACCAAATGGAACTCTGCACTCAAAAGGCTGTTAGTCAATGTGCTCCTCTGTTAAAGGCATGCATGCCATTTGGCCATAGGCTATGTCTGGCCATTCCCAGACTTGGGTTTCTGGAAGGTATCCTTCAGCCAGCCTGCTATGGGGCACCGGGTGTGTACTAGCACAGGGACTGCCTTTAACATCCTGCACTCGTTGTCAGCCATAGAGTATGCAGTACAGAGTTATGGATCCAGATGCTATACCTAATTTCAGCCCCCTGCCACAGTTGGGACCAGAATCCTAAAGGCACATGTTTACGTCTCTGCCTTTGCCCCAGGCCCCACCCAAACCCCTCAGGGTAACTGGCTACAAATTCACTAGGGTGTCCCTGCACTAGAACTACCAAGGCTATTCGTTTTACTGCAAATATGTCTTGTTTCTAGGCATCATCCTCCCCTCATGGACCAGTACCTATGGTCCCTCTTCTTAATTAAGCAGTCTGGGGACTAAGGATTTGGGCCAAATGGGGAATAAAAGGACACCCATGCCCTGGAAAGCCTGAGAAAGTTTGCAGCTGCTTTGGTAGGGTAGGACGTAGGTAGACCTGCACCTTATCCATAATGGCAGAGGGAACAACTGTAGTCTTAACTGACCAGAGGACACCCAAGTATTTGACTGACAAGCCTGGACCCTGGAGTTTGTCTCTGTGGACTGCTCATCCTCTGTTTGCCAAGTGAGACAGCAAGGTGGTGGCTGTAGTTTGCAAGCTGGAAAAAGACTCAGAAGTTAGCATGAAATCACCAATGTAATTGTAAACATGTACCCCCTCCTGGGCAGTTCATCTACCAAGATCCTCAGCCACTAGACAGGGACAGAGAGTGGGGTTAGGCAAATATTCCTGGGGCAGACAGTAAAAGTCCATTGTTCTCCTTTCCAGGTGAATGCAAATTGGTCTTGACTCTCTGGGGCAATGGGAATGCTGAAGAAAGTGTTGGCTACATTGGTAACAAAATGGTATGTGTCTAGCATCTCTCCTATCCTTATCAGAAGGGAGGCGAGATTGGGAACAGCTGCACACATTCAGGGACCACCTTATTTAATTCTCAGTAATCTACTGTCATTCTCCATGTACCATCAGGTTTCTGTATGGGCCATACAGGGCTGTTGCATGGACTGTGTGCTGGCTTTGTGATGCCTTGCTGGGCTAACTCCCCCGTGGTCCTCGTGGTTTCATCCTGCCTCTCTCTCCCCACCAGCAGGCGGTATTGCTCTGGTGCTACTACTCACTGCTTTTGCATTCCCCTCCCCGCCCATCACATGCTTCACCACCCTAACTCTCATTTGGAATTCCCCAGCAATTGTTTAGAGGGTCAAGCCTGATAAGATATCCATTCCCAAGATATATTCTGGGATGGGAGCTATGTATATCAACAAAGTTTGGTGGCAGTCTCCCAACTTGTAAAACTAGTTCAACCTGTCTGACCTCCAAAGCCTCTCTCCATAACCATCTATTGCTGTCATAGGCCCTTGGAACCAATGGGAGTTGCCATATATGAGGCTGTATCCAGCTCCAGTATCCACTAGGGCACGCAATCTGTTCAATTAAGTGACCAATATATAATTAGTTCTACTTGTGGCCTCTGGTCCCCCAGATACCCTGGTCACCATTGCTCTTATTGGGATTTCAGGACCTTGGCCTTCATCCTAATCTAAAGGGGCCGGCACTTGCCATTGCTCTGTGGGAGGAAGGGGTAGTGGGCTGAACCTGAGACTCCTCAGTAAAGTGCTGTTCTGGCTTGAGCTTCTGCTGCAGTCCAACCAGAGCAGCAGTAGGCTGTGTATCTGTTTTCACATTAGGTGTCCCTGCCGCTACCAGCTCACCGTGCATTCATCAGCAGGTCACCCAGATAGGCCCCTTGGCTGTCTCCTTTCCTTTTATTTATTTATTTGTTTGTTTATTTATTTATTTATTTTTTGAGACAGAGTCTTGCTCTGTTGCCCAGGCTGGAGTGCAGTGGCGTGATCTCCGGCTCATTGCAAGCTCCGCCTCCTGGGTTCACGCCATTCTCCTGCCTCAGCCTCCTGAGTAGCTGGGACTATAGGTGCCCGCCACCACCCCTGGCTATTTTTTTTTTTTTTTTTTTTTTTTTAGTAGAGACGGGGTTTCACCGTTTTAGTCTGGATGGTCTTGATCTCCTGACCTCGTGATCCGCCTGCCTTGGCCTCTCAAAGTTCTGGGATTACAGGCGTGAGCCACCGCACCTGGCCTCCTTTCCTTTTATGACCAGGTTGGTTACAGCTGTCCAAGTGTCTATATCAAATTCTAACTTGATCTGCCTCCTTTCACTCCCCTTTTAGCCAGGTGACCCATTCCCTGTCCTTCCCTAGGGTATCATTCTCACTACCCATGATAGTAGGCAACTACCTGACCCAGCTGGAAATAGTGAAGAACATCTTTAGCTCAATGCTTCTCAACACTGACTTCAAAGTAGAGTTAAATTAGTTTTTCAATGTAGAGTCCCATGCCCCACCGCCACCCCCAAATTTGAACTTGACTGGTATGGAGAAGAGTTGTGTATTGAATTTGGATGAAAGCATAGCCCAGGTGATTTTAATGTACAGCCAGGGCTGAGAACCACTGCTTATCTGAATCTGTGTCTGGGTTCTGTGAAAGGTTTATCTTATGCTTCTATTGTATTGACTTCTATTGAGCTGACCCTGAATTGACTCTCTTATTTGCCTGGGCTCTGACCTTTGAAAAATTGTCTTCTCTACAGGGACTCCCAACCTACTGCTAACTTAGTCTGCATTCCCCTAGTCTTCCTGAATATGGTTTTTCCTGGAGAAAACTCCTGTCAAGTCAAGAAGTGTTTCAGTAGAACCTTTGCTTCTCGTGACTAGGGCTTAATCTTCTGGTTCTTTCTTTAGTCTCTGGCTTTGAGACACTAAACAAAGAGAACACATGGCTGTGGAAGCATCTGGGATCACAGCCCCAAGACCATAACAACATGTCTTTGGGGTTCATGCCATTGCCATGACTCCTTGAGCTGGTGATCCAAGAGGGGGCTGGAAGGTGAGTGTGGCTTGGAAGGCCCTCCAGCTCAGCCAGTGCTCTGATTAGAGAACTTTGTACACTTTTGCACACTTTGTACACCTTTGTGTACCTTGTACAAACAAGTATACAGACAGGGTGTGCAGAGTTCACGCTTTGCCTTAGTGAAATGCACTGTGACATGGGGCACATTTTTACTCTGGAATGTTTAGTCTCTAACATGGGACTCCTGGGGGTTGCCTACACTTGTTCATCATTTCATGATTAAGGAAACAAGGACAGTGTGTAGCTTCCAGAATCTAGAAACAAGGTAGAGCTCCCACAAGCTTTCATGGGAGCTCACTTTCCCTACTTTGTGTCTGTTACCCTGAGGCATGGGCTGTTCACTGTCACAGTCAAAACAACAACAACAACAAAACAAAGCGAGAACTTTCCACTTCTCAACAGCTTTGGTTAAAATCCCCAGGAGTCCTGATCTCTTGCAAGTGAGAGAGTAAAGAAAAAGTTTAGAAGTTGCGAACTCTTCCTTTGAAATTCTCATTTGCCTTTCAATGTACTCTTTTGCCTTAAAGAGGAAATCCACCTATATTGCTCAAAGCCAGGGCTGAGGGGAAAAGATTTTCAGGTCTGCAAAGCTAAGTTGGTGTTTTCAGATGATTTTCTCTTCCTTCTTAAATGTTTTTGTGATGTAGAACGATGGCTGTCTAGAGCTCAGATTCTGTGATTTGATGTATTACCCCTGGATTACAACCTGAAATATAGCTTTAAAAACCTAGATACACGTGGCAGTATATGGAAAACACAAACAAAAACCATACAAAATCAACCAACCCACAAACAAAAAGCCAACTCACAAATAGACTTATAAGTGAAGTTGTCCTCAAAAGTTATTGGATTGAATATTTGCTAAGTTAGCTAGAACTATTATTTAAAGTCGTTTTATTCATTAAATGGCACTTTGTTGATTATGCAAAGGACCCATAGAATTTAACAACAGTTTTCCGGCCCCTTTGTGGTACTGGCAGTGGTGCTAATTTTTCAAGAAACTGGAAAAGGGATTTAAAGTGAAATGTGGATTTCGGCTGCCTAGTGAAATTCAATGAAATCAATAGGAAGCTCCCGTATTTGCATTCTTAGGGCTGGAAATAGGAGGTGTCGATGCACATTTCCCAGTAATGCAACTTCAAAACGGGCTTCTTAATGGGAGATAATCAACTGCAATGCAACTTTAATGAACTCTGATGTTGGAATGCAAACCCAATCCAATATCCCATGGAAAATTATTCCAATCAATAGTCTAATTCAAAGCTTTAAGCTTGTAAACAATTACTACACTGACCAAGTCTGCCTTTTCAGATGTTCACCCATGGAGGTGGCCATCCTTCTCAGGGTTACCGCCTCTCGCGGCATGGCATAGTGTTGGCTAACTGCTTCCGCTGTCATCCTTAACAAGAATGCTATTGAGCTTATTAGAAAACTCATCTGAGTTCATGTAAAAGAATAAGAGGGGGAAAGCCCTTCTCAGCCAACCTCAACTCCAGTTTTATTAGGCATTCATCTCTCCATGGAACAGCTCCCTCAGTCCTTCATTCAAGCCTTGGGCAGCCTTTCTTACTTTCCTCGAACCCTAATGAATCTCCCTTGGCCCCTCTGCCTCGGAAAATGGGGCTATTTGCTCTGCATCTACCGTTTCAAGTGGGACTCCCTTCCACGGTTCCGTGGCCTCTTATGCTTCCTTCAGAGGTCCCTGGAGAAAGGGGCCAGCTTCAGAGCACTCTTCCTTATGGTATAAAGCTACTTCCTGCATTCACTTCCCACCACGCCTTTTTAGGCATGTTCTGCCATCAGTGGGTCTCAGATATCTTTCTGGCTCTTTTCTTGATGAAGTTCCTTGGTGCCCAAGTAAAGCAGGCAGTTGAATATGTAGGTCTGGACCTCAGGAGAGACCTCACAGCTGGAGACGTGGGTTTTGATCATCCCCATGGGAGTCACTAATTGACATCATAGCTGAGAGTGAGATTGTCAGCTAAAGAGATGGAAAATAGGAATAAATTTCCACAAGACTCTAAATCCTCTGGAAGGTGTGGACAAGCTCCATGAAGCCTGGTCTGCATGTGGGAGAGAGAGAAGAGAGACAGAGAGAGAGACAGAGAGAGACAGAAAGAGAGAGAGAAAGTATAGCAATTGAGAACCCACACGACGCAGAGAATGCTTAGAAAAAGCACAGGAAAAGAACGTGGTACAGCTTTTCCTTCACTAATGAGGAATACAGGTTATGACGCCTTCTGAAGGGTGTTTTGGAAGCAAACAAGGCCTTCTGTAGCAGTTAATTTATAAAGTTTTATAGACTTCATATTGAACAACTGTACTTAGCATAAATGCATAGAGAGATGAAGACTAGGCAATACCGGCCTTATAACAATAAGGGGTCATTGCAGCTCCGTTGGTGCAGTTTGTGGTTCACAAGCCACATATGATGCATACTCTAGGATCCAGACTTGAGATGAAGAGAGACCTTCCCAAGCCACACTGGTTAATGTTTAGCCCCTCTCGACTCCCAGTTCCTTAGAGAAAAAGAATTGGAGGTATGTGTCAAAACCCACCATGTAGATTTTATAGTTCATTTTGTGTAAGTAATCACAGTATGCATAGTAAATTGAATCTGGGTTGCCAGACCTAACAAATAAAAATATAAAATGCCCAGTGAAATTTGAATTTCAGATAAACATTGAATAATTATTTTAGATGTAAGTACATCCCATGCAATATCCATCTTGTATTTTATCAACAGTCTCAAACTGAATCTATTTTCATTAGAGGGTTATATTCGACGTATTTTTATCCTCATAAGGGCCCAAGGTAAAGACCCTCTATTTTCGTTTGAATTGATTAAGTGTCCTCAATAGCTCCACCACAGATTATTTCTCCAATTTCTGTATACAAAACTCTATACCCCTGTATACCTATGGCTTAAAGGAACACTCTAGATTTTTACCTCCGAAGTCTGCTACATGCTTCATGTGCTTTTCTTTCTTTTTGTTTTTTTTCTCTTCCCTCCCCCAGTCTCCAACTGCCTTTTCAGACGGTCCCTTGCTTCCCAAGGCGAGCCTCCTTTCATCAGATTTCCTGTTTCACACCCACAGCTGGGAGCCAGCCTTGCCACTTCCAAGATGTAGGTGACTTCAAGGATCATGGCCAAGATAGTGCCCTGAACCCCACTTACTCGGTGAGCAGGACAGATATGATAGATCCTCCCTAATTATTCAAGTCCATATTTCATGCCCACAGCAGTCGAGGTCAGGAGAGAAGCTGCTCTTCCAGAACGCTGTCTCATGAGGGCTGAGTGCTACAAGATTTTTCACAGTGAAGGAGGCTCAGACTCCGCCTGGTGGGTCGTGAAGAGCTAGTGCTTAGTGATCTCGTGGTTAAAGCAGAGGCCTGCACTGCTTGGTGAAACCATTTTACACTATTTTATTTTATAAATACTAGAAAGGAGGGGGTTGCACATTTTTCTCAGGAGCTCTAGACTGAAGCTCCAAGCCTAATTCCAAAGAACCTTTTCATATTTATTCACCCTGAAATAAGAGATTTTAATTTGAGCTGACAATCTGACATTTCATCAGAATTAAAATCATGTAAAATCAATTCATGTTACCAGGATTGTTTATTACAGAGAAGGAATAAAAACACAAAACAAACAAAAAAAAAAAATAGCCCAACAGTGGCAGATCTCACTAGTGGTTATATAGAGAAGACACCTTTCTTTGCTACTGAGGTAACAAATCCACCTGGTACCTCTGAAACCTCTCTCCTTGGTCATCTCTATGATGTTATCGCCACATTTATTGTGACCTGGAACCCTTTGAGTACTGTTCCTGGTCCTTAGAGGCACTTTTACCCCTGCCCAGGCTGGCAGTGATAGATGTCATGTCTTATTCAACCAGAGGTTATTTCAACCAGAGTTCTGCTAAACTGTTCTACCAGTTTGGTACCTGGGTATAGTTTCTGCAGTGGCTCAGGATGGGTTAGATCCAGGCAGGATTAGGGCGAGCTCCAGGAACCACTCCCAGCTAGTTAAAACATTATTTCCATGTGAGCTAATGCCATTCCTACAGCTTTTCATGGAAACAGCTCAGCATTCTCTAGGAACATCTGGAGTGACTCCCCTGCACCCCACCAAGTGTGAACACTGTGGGAGACTTTTACTTCTGGTGACTCTTTGCCCTGTAGATGTGAAGATCGTTGTGACTGCATTTATCCATGTGGACAAATGAGTTCGTACATGTAAAAATCTTTGAGGCTGAGGCCAAACAAGGCCCCTTTCAGAAACGCAGACTTTTCCCACCCTTCATTCCTTGTAGCTCACAGCTATTTTTACAGCAGCGCTAGAGTCTGAAGTTTTGGGAAGAAGCCAAATGTTTTGGGTGTGTCTGTACAAACTCAAAGATCTTTGGAAAAAAGCAGCAAAACAACTTTCTTTCCCCTGGCTTCTAAGCATTTCTGTTAATCTGTATAATCTATGTGAGTCTAACATGAAATTGTTTTACATTTTGGGGGATAGGCCATGTTTTAATATTCTCTGTAATCTTGCTTTTCCATCACTCTTGAGCCTTTTATTCTACTGCCAAATCATTGACCTGTCTAACTTTTGCTGCAGGAATAAACTCTGACCTTCACGGAAATTCTACCACCTCAGTAAAGGAAAACTTTAGCTCCAGCTAAGCCTAGAATCCTGCAATGAAGGGAAGCTGAAATGAGATTTTTATTGGAATAAGGTACACTCTAATGGTTTACTCAAAATCAACATTTAAAATAATTTCTTTTGTTAAAAAAATGTCTCTAGGGTTATTATATTGAAATATGTATCATTAGATAATGTCTGGAATTAGACTATGAAAAGAGTAAAAAAAAAAAATAGTCTGGGCGAGGTGGCTCACATGTGTAATATCAGCACTTTGCGAGGCCGAGGCAGGCAGATCACCTGAGGTCAGGAGTTTGAGACCAGCCTGGCCAACATGGTGAAACCCCATCTCTACTGAAAATACAAAAAATTAGCCAGGTGTGGTCGTGCACACCACCTGGGCGGGACTCCCTGTAGTCCCAGCTACTCGGGAGGCTGAGGCAGGAGAATTGCTTGAACCCAGGAGGCGGAGGTTGCAGTGAGCCGAGATTGAGCCACTGCACTCCAGCTAGGCAACAGAGCAAGACTCTGTCTCAAAATAATAATAATAATAATAATAATAATAATAATAATAAACAACTCAGTGTTTTCTCATAGTGCACAGATCCTAATTTCAAATCTCACAATCTTATAATAATGACTATTATTCTTAATATCACTAATATGAAAAAGCTACTTCATGAGTTAGTCTTTCTCTTCCCTACCTACCCAATTCACTAAATATGCTGTGATAATGCTTTTACAAACGTTTAATTTCATGAGCTATGGAGGCTTTATTAAGACGGGCGTGATTCCAAGTACCATAGAAAAAGGTTTTCTTTTATGGACAGTATCAAGTCCTACTATTATACGTATTTGCCAAAGTGTTATTTGATTTGCAGGGAAGGCTTTACATATCAACTTGATGTCAAAGAGTCATTAGCCGATACAAAAGGTAAAACAGAGTCTCCAGTAGTTAAGTTCCGATTCTGGATCAAGTTCTTGGCTACTGTTAACAGGGTCGCTGGAGCTGTCCCATGGAAGAGCAGAGTGAGGCCATCTTTCCAGCCCCACCGTCTGAGATCTGTGGAATGTGGAGTAGCAATCATTAGCAGCTGGCTGATAAAATGAATTCAGGGTCAACAGGTAAAATACTATTAGCGTCAGCCCCTTCACCCACACATTCTCTTACTGGTGTTTCAGGACCTATCTTCTCTCCATCAAAAGCAGGAGAAGGCTGGGCACAGTGGCTCATGCCTGTAATCCCAGCACTTTGGGAGACTGAGGCTGGCAGATCGCTTGACCTCAGGAGTTTGAGACCAGTCTGGCCCACATGGCGAAACTCTGTATCTACTACAAACACAAGAAATAGCCTGGCGTGGTGGTTGTGTGCCTGTAGTACCAGCTACTCAGGAGGCTGAGGCACGAGAGTCATTTGAACCTGGGAGGCGGAGGTTGCAGTGAGCCGAGATCCTGCCAATGCACTCCAGCCTGGGTGACAAAGTGAGACTCTGCCTAAAAAAAAAAAAAAAAAAAAAAAAGGTCTGTTGAGAACCTACTATATGCCGTGAGATATTTCAAAAAGAGGAAGACTGGGTCTGCCTTGCCTTGCTGCCCATTGTTTCCAGAGAGCTAACACTTTGACACAAACTCCGAGACTGGTCAGAAGATGTCTACCTGCTGACGAGTAGTTCATGATATTTATGCTCTAGGATAGGGCATCATGATGATCACAGTCCCTTGGGGAGTTTGTTAAAAATGCAGACCACTTGTACGTCAGCCCCTGGAAGTTCTGATTTAGTGAGTGTGGCACAGGGCTCGGGAATCTGCATTTTTCACAAGTGCTTGTGGTTTCCGGATGCTACCGATCAAAGCTGTAGCATTTACATTAGCTTTCATCTGTTAAGAAAATATTAGGCCAGAGAGACTGGTCCCAGCTAATAAGATTTGCTCAGAATCCATACACTGTAAGATAGCCCTGAGGATTAACGGACTTAAAAAAATGCATACATACACCCATCTGTATAGACAAATTAAGGTACCTGCATGGATAGTCACCAGTTTGATTTCAGTTTGGAAAATATTAATACCCTTTGGTAAATGTCCCATATGATAATTACTTTTTTTATTATTTTATTTTATTTTTGAGACAGAGTCTCACTCTTTCGCCAAGGCTGGAGTACAGTGGTGCGATCTCAGCTCACTGCAACCTCTGCCTCCCGAGTTCAAGTGATTCTCCTGCCTCAGCCTCCTGAGTAGCTGGGACTACAGGCGCACACCACCACGCCTGGCTAATTTTTGTGTTTTTAGTAGAGATGGTGTTTCACCATGTTGGTGAGGCTGGTCTCGAACTCCTGACCTCGTAATCCGCCCGCCTCGGCCTCCCAAAGTGCTGGGATTACAGGCGTGAGTCACTGCGCCCGGCCATATGATAATTATTTTAAGAGGGAAAAAACAGCAGGAAGCTGTTCTCAAACTCTTTCACCTGGATTCTAAAAATCACTCAAGTGTATTGTGAAGACCTGTGACAGAAAGTCTCCATGTTACATATCCATAAGGAGGTTGTATGTGTTTAAGGAAGGGGAGAATAAGAAGAGCTCTGAAGAGTTTAAATTCGGTCATTTGCTTCTCCAACAGTGCGTGAAGTGCAATTGTTCTCACTGAGTGTGGGAGGGTGTTCAGACCCCCGAAAGAGCGGGTAGCGTATTCTTGACACTAACATTTCATTTCCAATGTTTGGCAGTGCTATTTTCAGAGTTTCTAAACTGGCATAGGTTTGAGTTGGCTCCTAGTTAGTGAAGGTGGAATATGTTAATAGATTCAGGTGGTGTGACCTAAAGGCAGGTGACTCTTATATTATAGATAAAACCTCTGACTTTCAAAATGTCTCCACCCTCCCCCCCAGCCTTCCACACTCCCTGTAAATTGGCCATAATTTCTTAAGTTCCTATAAGAGAGAACAGTGCCTTCCTCTAAAACTCCCTGAGCTGCATCGGCATATGGACCGAAATTCATGCTGGGCGCAGGAAACAGACCTCAGACCTTACCTTAATATTCTTATTCAGTGGTGCTGGATAAAGCCAGGAATTTGCATTTTAACAAATGCCCAGGAAGTTTCTGATGAGGGTGATGCTTGGACTACATTTTGACACATTCTGCATAAAGATATGCATGCCTGAGGTTGGATCCTTTCTTCAGAAGAAGAGGGAACCCTGGGCCCATAAATCATGGTGAAGGCAGAGATATGGAAGCTCAGGGTATAATACCACCTCCTTTGCTGTTTTTCTCAAGATTAGCTTTTGATAATCCTCTATATTAGACAGCTGTTTAAAATACAGAAACAGATGACAAAGAATAGGAAAAGAGCTTCACCTTCTTCAACTCAGTATGGATGAGATCATAGGATGGGACGGCTTTTTATCAGAGGAGCAGGGTTCAAAGGCTTTATGTTTGTAACTCAGGGAATAAACATTAGCTGCGGTTGGTCTGGAGCATGAAGCACCAGCCACTGGCCAAGCCTCCCAGCTCAGCTGGGGGAATCCACTCTTCTGCCTTCTTTCTTCATCAAGAACATGCACTTTTGGAGTTCTGAGATCCCAAGTGCTCTGCCGTGAGAAAGATGGGGACTGGGCTTGTGACCTTTGACAAGGAAAATGCTTGGCAGGAAATTTACTTTCCATCAGGCTTTCCAGGAGCAGTGAGGGCCTCTGAAGGCCTGAGGGAGTGGAAATGGACTGGTCCTGAGTTAGAAGGGACAGGCCTTCCTGGTCAGGATTGAGGCGCCCAGGAAGAGCTGAAGCTGGATGACCTCAAGAGATGAGCCATCCAGGAGAAGATGCTGGAGACCTTCCAGGCAAAGCTGAGAGGTGAGTTCAAGGCAGAGTGGGGGCACAATTGGAGCCCACAGGAGGAGGGCCGTGGGCCCTGGTACAGGAAGCTTCTCTGCTTCTCTCTGGTATCTACATGGGTCACAGGCTGATACTCATAAGAGTCGCTAGTTATGTAGTAAGTCCTCAAGTCAAGCAAAATGAGATATCCCCTGATACATTGACTCCCAACACTTAATCCCAATGATTTCTATGATACATGGACTATATTTGTGCCAATAAGGCTACAGTAACTTAGTTTGCAGGTAAAAATCCCTATTTGTGTACACATAACTTATTTTAGAGCATTCATTTGATTATAAGTTTGAAATCAGGTTTAGGGGCCAATTATGAGAAATGGAAAAAATAAACTTTTATGTTTTCAGACAGGGTCTCACTCTGTCACCCAGGCTGGAGTGTAGTGGTGCGATCATAGCTCATGGCAGCCTTGACCTCCTGGGCTCAAGCAATCCTCCTATGTAGCTAGGACTACAGGTACACACCACCATACCTTGCTAATTTTGAAATTCTTTTGTAGAGGTGGGGGTCTTGCTGTATTGCCAGGCTGGTCTTGAACTCCTGGCCTCAAGCAATCCTCCTGCCTTGGTCTCCTAAAGTGCTGGGATTATAGGCATGAGCCACCATGCCTGGCTTTCTTTTCTTTCTTGATAAAGGCTATTGTGCCTTGGAGTTAACTTTGTTGGTTTAAGAAATAAACAATATGATAGGTGAAAAGAGCTAACTTGTTCTGTAAATAGTAGGCATTGTCTCAGGTGTTGGGAGAAACGGGAATTAAAAGGTGGTAACTTAGAAGATTTAAGAGATCTTCCTAATCTAAATCATTAGTTTCATAGATGAAGATGTGATATTCTAGTGTGGTCAAGTGATTTGCTCAGGTAGAGCAGCGTGTGGAACCCAAGCCTTCAGCTGTGGTCCACTGTTTTACTACTGTTTATATTCCAGGCCATATTGGGCACAGAGTAAATTGTGTCTACACACCAGGACTTCTGCTGCCAAAGCCGCAGACTCAGAAATGGTAGATGAGGAGACACAGGAGAGGTCATCAAGGCCTCCGGTCATGCTTTTACAGAGAAGGCAAAGCGGTTTGGAGAAGGGAGGGAAGCGGAAGAAACTACCATCAGGTAGAGCAACTAAGAACAGAACTAGTGTCAACAGGAAGTTGCAACAAAGTGCTGTAGGAAGGAATCACATTCGGGAATTGCAGGAGGTTTTAGGAAGAAATAGCATCACTTGAAAGGACCCTGAAGAAAGAAAGGGATAAAAAAGTCAGATGGGGAAGCAAGGGAAGGGATAAGAGCTCAGAATGCTGTAGAAACGCTTGAGATGTTTGTGGCCTGGTTCGTTGTCACAGATAAAGCTGGGGGCTGGGCATGGGGCTGTTGTATGTCAGGCTCCAGGTGTGTCACAGTGTGACACTGATGTGATTGGACAGGTGAGTGCTATGATCAAGCCCATGTTTTAGGAGGATTCATCTAGAAGCAACAGATAGGATGGATACACGCAGGGCAAGAATGGAGTTTGATTCTTGCTGTAGTAAAGGGAAGTGTGAATGAGGACCTGAACTGGGGCAGTGGCAATAATGACCTTTGGGACACACAAGCTGGAAGTGAAGCTGCATCCAGTCAGGGGACATGATGAGTTTGGTTTTGGACCTAGTGCATTTGAGATGCTGACAGGCTGTCCCCATGGGAATGTCCAGCTGGCAGCGGGGAAAATGAGCCTCATGCTAGGAGCACTGGATTGGAGAACAGATCCTAAGGAGCTCCTGTGTTTAAGGCCAGGGGAAGGAGAGGGATGAGGGAAGGAGACAGAAAAGGACACATCCCATGTGTGAGGGAGCACTGAAATACAGCATCACAGAAGCTAAGGGATCAAAGAATTTCAAGGAGGAGGAGGAGGCAGTGTCACCTACTACAGCAAGACCAGGGCTCATGATCCCTGGGGCTAGGGACATTGTTGGTGTCAGCCATACAGGCAGTGTGTGCAGAACAACTCAGACCCTAGGCATTGAAGCAAAGGAGAAATTTAAGCTTAGGCCAAGGGAGTAGTATAGTTGAGGGAAGGATTTTAAATATATATATACACACACACACACACACACACACACACATATATATATATATTCTTTTTCTTTTCTTTTCTTTTTTTTTTCGAGTTGGAGACTAACTCTTGTCACCCAGGCTGGAGTACAGTGGTGCAATCTCGGCCCACTGGAATGTCCACTTCCCAGGCTCAAGCAATTTTCCTGTCTCAACCTCCCAAGTAGCTGAGATTACAGGCATGCACCATCACGCCCACTTAGTTTTTTTATATTTTTTGTAGAGATGGGGTTTCGCCATGTTGGCCAGGCTGGTCTCGAACTCTTGACCTCATGTGATCCACCTGCCTCGGCCTCCCAAAGTGCTGGGATTACAGGCGTGAGCCACTGCACCCGGCCTTTTAAATATACGTTCATTCATTTATTCATAGACATTAGTGATGGAAAGACATAGCCTGTCTGTCAGTGAGGGATAAGGAGAGAGTGCAGAAACTGAAGATATGAGCCGGCTGTGTCTGTGGAAATGGTTCAAGAACGGTCGAAGAAGGTGGAATAAAGAAAAAACCTTGGCTCAGGAGAGGCCCACTTTTCCTTCAGAGACAAGATGGAAGCTGCTGGTAAAGCTACAGAGGAAGTTAGAAGAAATAAGATGTTGTTGGCCAGGTGCGGTAATCTCAGCCCGTAATCCCAGCACTTTGGGAGGCCGAGGTGCGCAGATCGCTTGAGTCCAGGAGTTCGAGACCAGCCTGGGTGACGTGGCAAAACCCAGTCATACAAATATTAGCCAGGCACGGTGGTGTGCGTCTATGAGTCCCAGCTACTGGGGAGACTGAGGGTGAGTTTGGAGGCAGAGGCTGCAGTGAGCCGAGATTGTGCCACTGCACTCAGGCCTGGGTGACAGAGTGAGACCCTGTCTCAATAAAAATAAAAAATAAAAAGGTGTTGTTTCGTGGGTGCAGAATTTCAGTTTGAAATGATGAGAAGTGGCCAGGCACTGTGGCTCATGCCTGTAATCCCAGCACTTTGGGAGGCTGCGGTGGGTGGATCACCTGAGGTCAAGAGTTTGAGACCAGCCTGGCCAATGTGATGAAACCCCGTCTTTACTAAAAATACAAAAATTAGCCTAGCATGGTGGCGGGCGCCTGTAGTCCCAGCTACTCAGGAGGCTGAGGCAGGAGAATTGCTTGAACCTGGGAGGTGGAGGTTGCAGTAAGCTGAGATCATGCCATTGCACTCCACCCTGGGTGACTAGAGCAAAACTCTGTCTTAAAAAATAAAAAGAAAAAAATGATGAAAAGTTCTGGAAACGGACAGTGGTGGTGGTTATATACCATGTAAATGTCCTCGAGGACATTGAAAGGTACACTTAAAATGGTTCAAATGGCAAATGTTATGATATGTATATTTTAGCACAATAAAAAGAGAGAGAGAGAGAAAGGATGGCCTTAAGTTTTCAGTTAAGTAGAGGGTGAGGGTGAGGGCTGAGAGGTGGGCCCTTTGTGCATGAAGATTCAGTGAGAAGAGCTTTTGAGCACCCGTGTCAGGGAATCCATAGCAAGCCCAGGAGAACTGGGGGCCAGAATGGGCCAGTCGCAGGGTGGAGATAAGTGAGCCTCCTTGCTTGGTAAATCCTAATCCTATCATGACCCTTCTTTACTTAAATCTCATCAATGACTTCTCATTTTTCTGAGGATAAAATTCTAGCTTCTTACCAAGACCTCTCAGGCCAGGCATAAGCGGAGCCCTGCCCTGCCCTCCCACCCTGTCCCATACCACTGTTCCCTGAAAGTCCTTGCTTCAGCCACATGGGCCTTTGTGGGCCTTCAAACGTGTCAGGCGCGTTCCCTCCCCAGGGCTTTTGCAAATGATGCTCCCTCTCATCCTTCTGGCTTCAGCGTGAACGCCCCTCCTGAGCAGTGCCTCCTCAGCCCACTGCTGTTGGAATGGCCTCCCTCTTTCCATCCTCCTTCATCCCAGCATTGGTCCACGTCCTTCACAGCCCTGGTCACATTGTGCAATGGTGTATGTATCTGTGTGTCATCTGTTCAGTGGCTGTCCCTCTACTAGTCTGTAAATGTGATGGATGTAAGGACCTCTGGGTCTGTCCTGACTCGATCTCCAGTGCCCAATAAAGCTTTACAAAACTTAGTAAACATTGGTTGAATGAATGAATGAATGAATGGACCAATCATCTTGACTTTTCATAACCATGTCCAGCAGCCCAGGCATGGGAGAAAAGAAAGCAAATGGTGGTGATAACACCAGACCAGGACTGAGAGTGGGGAGGGTAAGGAATTACCGCTGTAAGGAAGAACCCTGCCAATGAATGACCCATTCTGAAGCCCAGGTTGGCAAGGGCAGTAATTGCGGCCAAGAAGAGGGAGGTGGGCTGGATGAGAGAGGTTATCTCAACAAGTGAAGGAATAGACATTCGTCATGCCCAGGTTTGTAATGAAGTGTTTCAGTATGCATGAATGTGCATGAGAAGTTGTCGGGGGGACTCTCTGGATTCAAATGAAATGGATATATGAACCCACTAAGACCTTGAATAGACTGACTGAGACGAAAGTACCCAATCAAAGAAGAGATGCAAATATGCATGTTTATTTCATATTTATGCTCTGCACAGCAAATTGAGAGTTGTCAGGCCAAGGAGCCCATTAGATTCCTGCTCCAATTTACTCTGTGCCCAATATGGCCTGGAACATAAACAGTAGTAAAGGCAACTATTGAGCACTTGCTCTGAATCAGCGCTCGCACTTCACACATTAGCTCATTTAATCCTCACAATAGCCCTCCAGGGTAAGTAATTTTCTGAAGATCAGAAAACCAGCAAAGTGGTGGAGCCCCCATTAAACCCAGACCTCTCTGCCTGCAGACACTGGGCTTTTCCCATTCAGCTAGATTGTTACCAAGCATATGAGCCTTCACATTCATAGTCGCTGCTATTAAGGAGATAACAATCCTAAAGCAATTGCAGAGGGGATTGAAATTGAAGGTAAACTCTTAGGAGGTTTACAGAACACACATCTTCTATGTGTTCATGTGAGACAAATAGTTGACCCAGCACACAACATTTATTACCAAATTACTTGAATTTGAGCCTAAAATCTTTTCTTTTGCTAAGGAGTCTTTAAAAATATCTTGCCTCGAAATGGATCTTAGAGTAATTCCTTGATTACTTGATTGGAAAACCTGCATGAAAGTACCACGCATGGAGTCCCATTTACAGCCATTCTTTCTCCCCTTTTTGAGCACCAAATGCTATCTTTGGCATTCTGCAGATTGAACATAAGGTGTTGCCTTCGGGGCCATAAAATGAGAGTGACAATTTTCTGCTCCACTTAATGCTATACCCAATTTTAGTTTTCTGTTTGTAAAAAAAAAAAAAAAAAAAATTATTAGGACCTGTAGTATAGGGAGAAGCCTTTGGGTGGGGCTTTGTTGAAATTTCTGCTTGGTAGCTTGGAAGGAAAAAGGCAGATCAAAGAGAAGTAATGTGAGGAAATGTAAATATGAGGGTTGGTGGTGGTGGTGACCCTGGGGGAAGTGGCTTGGAGAGGATGATGAAATGCCATTCCATCTGACAGCAGATTTCCAAAGAGAAGTATATTTTCACCACTGGCTCACATGTACATAGTTAATGGAATGGATTATTTTTGCAAAAATGAGTTCAGAAAATCTACTTTGATAATTTTCATTCAATCTGCTTTGCTTTCCTGTTGATGTCAATATTTTCCAGCATAGGCAAGTGCTCATAAGACACACAGAGGGTGCAGTCCTAGACAGGAAGCCTTCAAAATCAGTCTCCTTTGTGCAAGGCAGAGACACTTCCATTTGGGATCTGCTAGAATAGTTTTGAATCCTGGCAATAACAATCATGGCCCCAAAAGAAATTAACTTGAACTTCAAGAGATTTCTGTCCCCTTTCCCAACTCTTGCTGAACTGGTTCGTAAATGATCTTATAAGCAATAAAGATATTAATATGGTTAAGGATTGAATGGAGAATTGCCATTGCATGGCAGGAGTGTTGATGTTATGGCTCCCTGCTTTATTTTTTCTTATTTTCATTTACATCTGTACTGTTCTTGAAGTGACAGCAACATACATTCAACAGATTAGTGTTAAGAATACAAGGCCAGGCACGGTGGCTCATAACTGTAATCCCAGCACTTGGGGAGGCCGGGGCAGGTGGATTGCTTGAGCTCACGAGTTCAAGACCAGCCTGGGCAACATGGCAAAACCCAGTATCTGTGAAAAAACACACAAAAAAAGAGCCGGGCATGGTGATGCATACCTGTGGTCCAAGTTACTCAAGAGGCTGAGGTGGGAGTATCACCTGAGCCCAGAAGGCGGAGGCTACAAGGAGCTGAGATTGTGCCACTGCACGAATAGAAAAGAATACAGTAGAATGGCTTTGCAAGACTCATGGGTTTAAATAATCCCTCTCGTCTTCATCACACCATAGCTGTGTGGGAAGGAAATTAAGCTATTAATAACACAAGATTAGGACAAGACTTACCCAGACAGGAGTGACTGAAAAACAACACATTTTGCTTTTGCTTTTAGTCATAAATAATGAAGATTTCTATGTGTTACTATGAGACTCTCACACCTCCCTGTAAGCATAAAGCTGACCGTGAACAACCTGTGGGAAGCCGCTTGTGGTTTCAGTGGATACCCACATTCTTCTATCCGTGATTTTAAAATACAAAGATGTATTAGTTTGCTAAGGCTGCTGTCATAAAATACCACAAACTGGGTGGCTTCGACAACAGAAATGTATTGTCTCACAGTACTGGAGGCTGGAAGTCTGAGATCAAAGTGTTATGGGATCTGTTCCTTTCAGGGCCGGTGAGGGCGACTGTGTTCCAGGCCTCTGCCCTGGCTTCTGGTGGTTTCTGCCAATTGTTGGTGTTCCTTGGCTGGTAGAGGCATCACCTGGATCCCTGCCTTCATCCTCACAAGATGATCTCCCTGTGTGCCTGAGACTGTATCCAAATTTCCCCTTTGTATAAGGACAGCAGTCAGATTCGCGTAGTGCCTTCCCTAATGACCTCATTCTAACTTGATTTTACCTCCACACCAACTCTGTCTCCAAATAAAGTCACAACTGGGGTGGAGGACACAATTCAAACCACAACAAAAGAGTTGGCCTCTTGATTTAGGAGCTGATGAGCTAGTTTATTGTATAGGCTCTTGATTTCTCCTTTGTATTTTTTTTTTTTTTCCTGCATAGTTTTGTGTAAGAAGAGTTAGATTAAGAAAAGGGGAAAGATGAAGTCGAAGCCACGGTCTCTCACACTGTTGCACTGAGCTTTGGTATTAAGCCGGGGGGTCAAAATGGGGCTTTTAGTTCATGGTGTGTGCGGATGGCTTCTTGTCACAGTCGTAGACACAGAGTGGTGGCTGCATGAAGTCTAGAATGCCAGACCTAATTACAAATGACAGTGATGAAGTCAGGATTGTGATCCAATTTAAAATGAGGACCCACAACATACAATATATCCTAGTGATGCTCACTGCTGTGTGATTCAATCATTTGACAGCTCCATCCAGTGTGCGGCCATGGCTGGTATTGCTTTAGGCTGTAAGGGTGTGAAGGTGGAGACCTCAGGGGGCCCCCACTCCATGGGGCAAAGCTGGGGCATCCCTGCCCGGAGGCGCAGGGCCCAGCACAGTGCTGATGTACTGTCTGTGCTTACTATAGATTGTGGAACATTGAGCACATGGGGACAGAGCTGACTGGCTTCCTGTTAACCAACATTCTTGCTCACGGGTCAGAAGGTGATGTGGCTCTTATAGAAACTCACCCCAGACATCCCCACACCATTATTCCTTCTCACCCATTCTCAAGACCTCACCCGTGTGAGACATGTCTACTTTGCTTCATCTTCCCATCTCAGTAACTTATTTTAAGATAAATCATTTTAGCAGCTTTCTCCTAGGGAAATTATTCTGAAATTTCGAGCAACAGCATTTTTCCAGAACATTCTAAGACTCAGCAGTAAGTTTTTAAGGGGGAAGACATTTAAAAAAGAAATTTCATTTTACTAACTGCCACACTGCATAGCTTTTCTAGGGTTGTGGTTAGGATTACGGGAGAGAGGCACCAGAGTGGATTACAACACAGGGCTGACCTTTTACCACCCGGCTGAAGCTCGAAAAACAAAACCAAATCCCATCTTACTAACCATACCTGCGTCTTTTCTGGGAAATACCCCAGAATACAAGAATACAAGTTTGTTTGTTTTTTAAAATGGTTTTCCTTCCCTGGGAGAACAATCCTGAAACTTAAGTCAATAAAGTTCTCATGCTACATAAGCATTTTGCCTTCTCGGGTCAGACTTGAGGCCTTTTTCCCCGCTTCTTCTCGAACATACATCAAGTGCCTTAGATCATGGTGCATCCTAGGCAGGTTACGCAATTTTAATCTCTTAAATATGAAAATAAAAGACATAATCAGAGCAAAAACAGGACATTTTATTTTTAAACCAAAGGAAGCCAAAACAGCAACAGAGAAGAAAGGAAATTAATTAGGACCATCTCTGGGGCCAAGGTGCATTTGCCCTAGTTCTTTTTTTTACTTTTCCCACTGTTTTTCTTCCTCCCCATTCCACAGCACTCAGCATCTTCTATCTTGTCTCCCTTGGTGTAGCTCTAGCGTTCTAATTCTATCCCATCTTCTTCCACTGAAATAATGAAATTTTAAAGACAAAATTAAGTGAATGTCTTTGTAGCAATGTACTTCCCCCTCTGGAGAATAAAAGGGGGCTTTGGAGATACGGCAATGCTTAACTCAGTGAACGAATTGCTTGCTGATGGGGTCAGGTCACGTGGGGCCAAGGTGGCAGAGGTGACTTTGCCTACTGATACTGGCCGTGTTAAGAATAATAGCTAATATATACTCAACATCTATTACCTGGCTTATATGTTAGCTTGTTTCTATTTTATAACAGCCCTGAAATGTAAAATGGTTTTATTTTACAAGAGAGGAACTTGAGGGTAAAACGGAATTAAGTTCGTTGGCAACCTTGTTAGAGTTGGAAAGGGAACCCAGGTCTTTTTGACTGAGACATTCATCATCACCGTATAGCTAGTAATGATGGGAGGAGAACCAAGAGAACAGGGAGGCAGATACCACTTAGTGCACTTGAAACAGAGTTACTTAAGATTCAGAATGTGAACGTGTCAGGGAAAGTCATTATGTCCTAGTGTTTTCCATTCTCCTTTAGCCATGGGTGAGGGTGAATTTAGACATGATTACAGACGAGGCCTGGGGAAAGGTGAAAACCTCAAATCTATCCATGCAATGGAATACCATTCAGCCTTCAAAAAGAAGATCTTGCTGTATGTAATAATGAGTGAATCTGGAGGGTATTATGCTCAGTGAAATAAACTAGTTACAGAAAGATAAACACTGTGGCCAGGCGCATTGGCTCACACCTGAAATCCTAGCACTCTGGGAGGCCAAGGCGGGTGGATCCCAAGGTCAGGAGTTTGAGACCAGCCTGACCAACATGGTAAAGCCCCGTCTCTAACAAAAATACAAAAAATTAACTGGTTGTGGTGGCAGGCGCCTGTAATCCCAGCTACTAAGGAGGTTGAGGCAGGAGAATTGCTTGAACCCAGGAGACGGAGGTTGCAGTGAGCCGAGATCACACCACTGCACTCCAGCCTGGGCAACAGAGCGAGACTCCATTTTAAAAAACAAACAAACAAAAAAGAAAAGATAAAAGGAAGATAAACACTGCGTATTCCACCTCTATGAGGTACCTAAAATAGACATACTCATAGAAGCAGAGAGTAGAATGGTGGTTGGGGGGAAGATCGAGATAGGGAGTTGTGAACCAATGTGTATAAAGTTTCAGTTATGCAAAATTAGTAAGTTCTGGAGGTCTACAGTACAACATAGCACCTATAGTTAACAATCCTGTCTTGTACACTTGAAAGTCTGTTAAGAGAGTAGATCTCATCTTAAGTATTCTTACCACAATAATAACACAAAACAAACCCTCAAATGTGCATGAATGTTCCCCAGCAATGAGATGGGATTTAGGAGGCAGGCAAATCCTGGTGGAGAAAGTCAATGATTAGTTGGAGTCGGAGTGAGAGATTAGTGGGCAGAGTGTCAGAGAAGGACACAGGACATGGAGGGGATTGGAGAGAGAGAGTAGCCACAGGGATCTAGGGTTCCGTGCAGGGAGACGACAGAAAACAAGGGCAGTGATGAAGTAACTTGTCTTCTTGTGACTCTCAGCCTCTCCTTCTTGCTGGTTGCCTCCCGCTGACAGCATGTCTTGTACCTCCGCCTGTCATGCCTGATTCCAAGAAGGATAAAGGAAGGTGCCAGCTATGTTTGTCCCTTTCTATCAGGCAAACACTATCAGTGACACCCCTAGCATACTTGTGCTTAGGTCTTATTGGCCAGAACTATGACTCATGGCCACCCAAGGCTAAAAAGGAGGCTAGGAAAACAAGTCAATCAACTGGGATTATACCTACAAGGAAGGAGAGCCTGGTGAGCCAGCAGCTATGTCTGCTGCTGCTGTTGTCCTTATTCACATCTTTGTGTCAACAACTCACTAGATTGCTTTTTACCTGAGACCATCAATGCTATAAGAAAGGAATTTATGGGCTGGGCGAGGTGGCTCACCCCATAATCCCAGCACTTTGGGAGGCCAAGGCAGGTAGATCACGAGGTCAGGAGCTCGAGACCATCTTGGCTAACACGGTGAAACCCCATCTCTACTAAAGATACAAAAAAGTAGCGGGGCGTGGTGCCGCGCACCTGTGGTCCCAGCTGCTCGGGAGGCTGAGGCAGGAGAATGGCTTCAACCTGGGAGGTGGAGGTTGCAGTGAGCCCAGATCGTGCCACTGCACTCCAGCCTGGGCAACAGAGTGAGACTCCATCTCAAAGCAAAACAAAACAAAGCAAACAAACAAACAAAAAAAAAAACAAAGAAAAATTTATACAGGATGAAGACAGACCCAGTGTGAGCAATGGGAAGGATACTTTTGATGTATGGTGTACTTTGAGTAAACAGGTTTACGAAGAGTTCCAAGTACAGATTGTTGTGTAGACAGAAAATAGCCAAGCCATTGGTAGGCCCAAGTTGGATGTAGGAGCAGGTGAAGAAAGCAGGATGTAATGGCAGTAATGACGATCCAGTTTATTGTGTAATTTTCCCGGGATCAACAACTTCTTTCCTGCACTACTTGCTAAAAATCTCCAATGCCTTTTTTTTGCCATGCAAACTGAACTTCACAGATGCTTACTGTAAAAAAGTACACCCAATGACCTTTTCCAAGAGAATAAGAAAGATGCTAACAACCCGCAGCACTGCTGAGGCCGCAGGTGAAGGATCTAGGGTGCAGGTCACTGATTCTTCTTGGAATCAGCCTGGCCATACCCTGAGCTGTTTGGCCTCAGAGGGGTGGGCCATGGTGACACCCTAGAAGCTGCCTGAACTGGGCTGTAGGCTATTAGTGCCAATCTTGAATTCTTTACCAAGAGCAAGGCCAATCATGAATTAGTTCAGCAGAAGAGCCAAAAGGAGGAAGATCACGAATTATTCCATTTAAATTCTTTTATCTCACTTTTTCCTGGTTAATTTTCCTTTAATTTTATTTCGGAAGTTCCTTTGGCTGTGAAAGCTTGGATTTTCCCTGCTGTGAGGTCAGGGCCCTAGGCTTTGGAGGGATCATTTACATTCCTAGTCTCTTGATGGGCAGAGCTGCTGTCTGCTCCTAAAGGCAGACAGTGACTCTTTGTGGATGCCGCAGTGGGCAACAGCTCTTTCTGTGACTTGCCAAAGGTCATTGATGGAGCTAGGAAGGAGCCACCATCGTTGGGAATTCAGTTGACCTTGTAGTCACAGGAGGCCCAGAGAAGGGTTTTTTCCCTTCAGTCTAACTTGTGTCACTTCCAGTCAAATATTTGGCATCGAATCACTGGAAGATGATTTTTAAAACTTGCCTTATTTAAAGAGATTCAATTGATTTGTCATGTTAATGCTGTAACTCAAATTCCCAACATGCAAATAAGAGTGATTATGAAAACACTATCTTCTAAAATTACAACTCCTGAAGATGGGTATATTTTTCTTCTATGGTGTCAAATCACTCCAAACGAGCTCTGATTGCATGAACCATACATTACCCACTGAAAGGCAAACTCTTCACGGCTAGGTTTTTGCACTTGATAATTAGATATTTACACTCTCACCCTTTCTTACTACACCTAAAAACGTTTCTTTAAAAATCAAGTAAAATATTTGTATTTATAGAAAGTCAGATAATGGAAATTGTTCTACTTATTTTAGAATTTTGATATTCTAGTGAGACTAATATGTTAAAACCATTTAGTTTTTTAAAGGCCAAAATATGTTTATCAGGTGCTATGCTAGAGTACTATATTAGGCATTATACAAAACAAAACAAAAAAACAAACAAAACCAAAAACAAAAAATCCCATGGTTTTCTTGGAAGTAGTTTTCAATTTAGGGAATAAATTAGTATTTTTTTTCAAGTCCATAAAATCCATTTCAAAGTGATTTGAAAATTAATTGGCCGGTACAGTGGCTCACGCCTGTAACCCCAGTACTTTGGGAGGCCGAGGCGGGCAGATCACGTAAGGTCAGGAGTTCAAGACCAGTCTGGCCAACATGGTGAAACTCCGTCTCTACTAAAAATACAAAAATTAGTCAGGCATGCTGGTGGGCACCTGTAATCCCAGCTACTCAGAAGGCTGAGGCAGGAGAATCGCTTGAACCCAGGAGGCAGAGTTTGCAGTGAGCCGAGATCGTGCCATTGCACTCCAGCCTGGGCGACGGGAGCGAAACTTTGTCTCAAGAAAAAAAAATAAAAAAGAGAGAGAGAGAAAATAAAATAAAATTAATTGTATCATTGACTGTTTTTAGGTTCATCTTTCCCTCCTCTGTCGTCTCACAGATATTAGTAAGAACTGCTGTTACACTGTGTGCCACACTGAATTTCAACTATCCCTCTATCTGCTTTGTCTTCTCTCCCAGGCAGTAAGCTGCTAAATTATTTTGGATGAATAAATAAACATCTAGGAATGGGAAAGAGAGCAAAATTGAACAAATAGTAATGAGTTAGAGTAATCCTTTAAAAGGTGGAAATTATTGGAATAGATATGCAGTTTAAATAAGTTGCAGACTAAGATAGCAGCATAAATCATACAGGAATATTTGCATCTTATTCCCCCAAACTTAGTTAGATTGCTTTTATTGGTGGAGGGTAACAAGAGTGGACATAAATGTTTCATTTTTGGATCATCAGAATTTTTTTTTCCATTCAACTCTGAGAGATCCCACTCTCATTCACACCAGTATCATCTCTAGTGGGTCCTATTGTAATAGCCTCATGGTGGGATATTGCTGACTGCTATGGTCTAAATGTTTGCGACCTCCAAAATTCATATATTGAAACCCTAGCCCCCAAGGTGATGGTATTAGGAGATGAGTGTTTTATGAGGTGATTAGATCATGAAGGTAGAGACATCGTGAATAAGATTAGTGCCCTTATAAAAGGGACCCCTGAGAGCCCTCTCACCCCTTCCACCAAGTGAGGACACGGCAAGAAGCTGCTGTCTATGGGCCAGAAAGCGGGCCCTCAGCAGACACTGAATCTGCCTTAATGTTGGACTTCCCAGCCTCCAGAAGCGTGAGAGGCACATTTCTGTTTGTAAGCTACCCAGTCTATGGTATCCTGCTATAGTGGCCCTAGCCGACTAAAACACTCACCCCTCCACTCAATCACTTTCCAGATTATAGGCCTTATTAATGCCACCCTTCACTGAAGACTACCCAATGCCTCATCATCATTGTAAAAGAAAAGAAAACCAAGCATCTCAGTATAACCCCCCTGCCAGGCTCCCCGACACTAACTGCCCATCTATCACCAAGTCAACCACGTAAGCTTCTTGCAGCCCTTGAGCTTGCCCTGTTGTCTCATCCCTCCATGTGGACTATCCTTTCCTCTTTGTAACCCCATCCCCAGCCTTCCACACTCAGCTCAAAGGGTAAGTCCCTGAAGAATCTTCCCTTCCTTTTCTCTCTTCCTTTCTGGATGACTTTATCTGCTTCTATTATAACCTCTCCTACTCCACTGGTGTTATTTTGCTTACATGATTGTCCCCAGTGCACTGGCCGGAACTGGGTCCAGTTCATCTCTGTGTTTCTGAGGATCCAGATGGTGTGTGTTACATTGTCCATGCTTACTTCATATCCATGGGGATGAGTGAGTAAAGGAATAAATGTAGACTTCGATGGAGAGAGAGGATTGCAGGACATTTTTGAATGGTGGGGATGAGAGGTGTCGAATGGTCTTGAATTCCAAAGTGTATATGAACCTAAGTTCCAAGTACTGTCATTATTTTTAGTGAAGCCCCCTTTCTGGTTCTGGAGCAGTGGTTCACTAAGTGGTGTATAGGTCAGTTTTCACACTGCTGATAAAGACCTACCTGACACTGGGTAATTTATAAAGAAAAAGAGGTTTAACGGACTCAACGGTTCCACATGGCTGGGGAGGCCTCACAATCACAGCAGAAGGCAAAAGGTACGTCTTACATGGCTGCAGGCAAAAGAAAGAATGAGAACCAAGCAAAAGGGGTTTCCCCTTATAAAATCATTACATCTCATGAGACTTATTCACTACCAAGAGAACAGTGTGGGGAAACCCACCCCCATGATTCAATTATCACCCACTGGGTCCCTCCCACAACACATGGGAATTATGGGAGCTACAATTCAAGATGAGATTTGGGTGAGAAAACAGCCAAACCATATCAGTGAACTCCCCAGACCAACAGTGTCAGCATCATCTGGGAATTTATCAGAAATGCAGATTCTCAGGTCCCACTGTAAACCCACTGAGGCAGAAACACTAGGGGTAGAGGAGGAATCTGTGTTTGAACAAGCCCTCCAGGTGATTCCAAGGCAGCTCCAATCTGAGAACCATGGCCTTCAGAAGTAAGAAAGTCAGGCCGGGCATGATGGCTCACACCTGTAATCCCAGCATTTTGGGAGGCTGAGGCAGGTGGATCACCTGAGGTCAGGAGTTCGAGACCAAACTGACCAACATGATGAAACCCCGTCTCTACTAAAAATACAAAATTAGCTGAGTGTGGTGGCGCATGACTGCAATCCCAGCTACTCAGGAGGCTGATGAAGGAGAATTGCTTGAACACAGGAGGTGGACGTTGCAGTGAACTGAGATCGTGCCATTGCACTCCAGCCTGGGCAACAAGAGTGAAACCCTGTCTCAAGAAGAAAAAAAAAAAAAGAAATAAGAAAGTCAGGATTTCATAATATGCTGGTGTCCTGGCTTGAATTCAGTGCAGATTAATGAGTTTCCACTGGTTCACCTGCATGAGGAAAACTGCTAGTGACTACCTTTCATGTACTAAGTTCCTAAGATCCCCCCATTCAGGTCTACTCTCCTGGGTTTCCCACACCCCTCTGCTTCAAATGGCAGAACAGAGAATTCTAGAGGATAAGATCTAGAGCTTTGATTAATGTGAAAAGAGATAGCTGGAATGAAAAAAAAAATGCCTGTTTATGTTGGAACAAGTCTACTAGCCTCTGGGTTTGTCCTGCTTTGTGGAGGAGAAGGAAGGAGACAGCAGCAGGTAACTGACAGATCACAGCCTTGATGGTAGAGATGCCTGTGTTAGAATCCTACCTCTAGTGCTTAGAAGCCGGCAGACTCCTTACCTTTCCTGGGCCCTACTTCGCCAAATGTGGAAAGGGAATAATACTAACCACCCATGGGGGTATCGTGAGGATCAAATGGACACTCCCTTATGTGGGAGCTCAACAAACGCTGACCCCTTCCCTTCCCCCACCACTTGGTAAAAGGCCTGGACTGGGCCAGATTCCCAAGGGGTTTTAAGGGCAGAGCTGAATCAGTCTTTTTTGTGACACCCTGAGGCTGGATTCAGCAAATTTTGGTGACAGAAGGACCCTGAGAGAGTTACAAAATACAGGGCATCCAGTTAAGTTTAAATTTCAGATAAACAATGAATAATGTTGTAGTATAAGTGTGTCCTGTGCAATATTTGGGACATACTTATGCAAAAATATTATTCCTTGTTTATCTGAATTTCAAAGTCAACCGGGTGTCCTGTGTTTTTATTTGCTAAATCTGGCAACCTTGGGGTAAAAGCAAGTTCCATGGCATGACTTTTCTTTCCCCTCCCTAATATTTTAATAAAGACCATTTCTGACGGGGTGCAGTGGCTCATGCCTGTAATACCAACACTTTGGGAAGCTGAGGCAGGTGGATCACCTGAGGTCAGGAGTTCAAGATCAGCCTGCCTAACATGGTGAAACCCCGTTTCTACTAAAATTACAAAAAAATTAGCTGGGCATGGTGGTGCGCCCCTGTAATCCCAGCTACTCGGGAGGCTGAGGCAGGAGAATCGCTTGAACCTGGGAGGTGGAGGTTGCGGTGAGCCAAGATCGCACCTGCATTGAGCCAAGATCGCACCTGAGACAGAGAGAAACTCCATCTCAAAAAAAAAAAAAAAATTCTGAGCAGAACATGCTGGTCACACCTCATGGGAAAACCTAGCACCAAAGGACCCTGGGTGATGTGGAGTTGGAGGAGAGTCCCATCAAATTGTCTTGGAAATGTGAGAGGAGTAAAAGGAAGGCGGACTGAGGGCTGATGATGATGGTTCCTGTCTCAGACTCTCGCCCCCACCAGCAGAAGGACAGGAAGCCACCTCTTTCCCTAGCTGCCCACCCCAGGCACCTCTGGAGCTACCGTTATGGTCATCTCCCTCCCATTCCTGTGGACTTGCCGCACAACTCAAAGTCAGATAACGTATTTAAAGCAATGAGCATTCTTTTTAGGATTTCATGGCGCTATTTTTATTTCCCAGAGTGGTATCATTCTGGTACAGAGACTTCACTAAATCTAGCAATTGAGTTGGAACTTAAAATATTTGCTTATTTTCACTCCTTTGAAAATGATGAGCAGTTGAATTATTTAAACTAGAAAAAGATGAGGGAGTTAGAAGGGAGGGCTGCCTGCCCCAGGCACAGCCAGGGGAGAGTGCTAAATGTGGTTATCAAGAGATCAAAGAAGCAAGGAGAGACTCCTTTGATCTGATGCTTGTCAGAGTTGCAATTAGATCTTTGAGACGCTGCACTTGGCCTCCCCTCCCTTCTTCAGTATTTCTTCTTTCTTTATGGACACCTGGGAGTGCTAGACCAAGGCAAGGCCCCAGAAAAAGCTGGTGTAGCTATGGGAGATCCAAGTGTGCCCTAGGACATGGGAGGCATAATCTTTCTTGGAGAAAATCCCTTTCATAAACGCCTTTGCTTTTTTTTTTTTTTTTTTTTAAGATGAAGTCTCTCGTTGCCCAGCCTGGTGTGCAACGGTGCAATCTCAGCTCACTCCAACCTCTGCCTCCTGGGTGCAAGCAATTCTCCTGCCTCCGCCTCCGAGTAGCTGGGATTACAGGTGCGTGCCACCACGCCCAGCTAATTTTTTGTAGTTTTGTAGAGGGGGATTTTGCCATGTTGGCCAGGCTGATCTTGAACTCCCGACCCCAGGTGATCTGCCCCCTTCAGCCTCCCAAAGTGCTGGGATTACAGGCGCCCTCCACCACGCCCGGCTAACTTTTGTATTTTTAATAGAGATGAGGTTTCACCATGTTGGTCAGGCTGGTCTTGAACTCCTGGCCTCAGTGATCCACCCACTTTGGCCTCCTAAAGTGCTGGGATTACAGGCAGGAGACACTGTGCCCCACCACAGTTGCTTATTTTTAAGGTGAGGAAGAAAGGTGAATGGAGCCCCTCACCCCCTCACCGGTTCTACCTGCAAATGCCTGTTCCAGTGTGGGAGCTGATATGAATCGCACTGTGCTTCCAATGCTTTCCCTTTGATACAAACAGGAAAGGTACCCAGTTGGCTGGGACTAACTTTGGGGTTGTCTGGATTTTCCAAAGGTTTGAGAGTGGGAAACCCAAGAGAGGTCTGTCAAATCTAAGCAAAGTCGGCTTCACATCCAAGCCAAATTCTACCGCTTCTGATTTCTGTGACTTTTTTTGCTAAACAAGGTAAGACAACACAATCAAACCTAGAGGTCTTCTCTGCCTTCCTGTTACCCTGAAAAGAGGCTCATGGGGGCCTTTAAGATGTTATTTATGGCAATCCTCTAAGCAGCCTCAGTCTTGTTCTGATGATTGTTTTTACACGATTTATACCTAGTCCAAAGAATTCAAGAATAATGGGTGTATTTCTGCAACTGAGCCAGACATTTCTTCTCTATCAGTCTGTGCATTACACAGAATGTCTTGTGGTTTTCATATTTGTTTCCCTAATGGACAAGATTTGATATATGTGTTTCCTAATCCCGAGTTATTGAAATATTGATTCTCATCCTGACCTGGCCTCCTGGGAACAGAGCCAGCATATCTGCTTCTCTGGGCTCTGAATTTAGGCTATTGCCCTGCTGGCCTAGCCTGTGAACACAAGGATGAGATTAGATTTGCTTGGGGGTGGGAACTGTAAATCCCAGTGAAATAGCTGTCTGGCCTCATTTCTATTTGACAGAATAGGGTAGCCTTTCCCCACATTTTTGGCCAGTGTTATCATGTGTTTACCTTAATATCCTTCTTGCTTTTTTCTTCCTATTTGAATTTAATGTATACAGGCTGTCCAGTGAAAATAAGAAAAGAAATCCTAGCTAAAGATTCATTTGAACTTCTGAATAGGATTGTCTGAAGGATGTAAAATATTTTACAAGGAATTCCAGAAAGATGAATAACTCAGACCATGCCGAAAATGTTACCTGACATGAAAAAATATTAGAGGCCTTTCCTTTACTTTTGTGACCTTTGAATGGAAATGAAAGATAGTTTGGACCCATGCTATCACAACCTGATGCTGGACATAGTATCTGATAGGCTGTAATTCCATCGCCATTTGAAGATGAGGGGTGGGGAATACATGTGACTGTTTATCATACGTCCATTCAGCCTCTTCAGACCATGACAATATTCAGGAAAAAGAACACAGGTGAACCCCAAGGAGATGAATACACCTTTTTATAACATGCTTAATATTCCTTAGAATATTTAGAAGATTGCGTTTCTTCATCCCATTTCTTCCACCATTTCCCCAGTTTGGGCTACCACAATAGTCCCCTGGATCAGGATGACAACCTCTTAACTGGCCTTTGCCCCATATTTATCCTCCATCCTGTGACCAGACTGAGGTCTTGAAAGCACCTATCTGTGTACAATCCCCTAGCATTCCCTATCAACCTCAGTCCCAAGTTTCTTATCTAACATATGTGGTCGTCCATGATCTGACCCCCGGCCCTTTGCAGACTTGATTTCCTTCCAATCCCATCTTGAACTTCACCTTCTAGAAACACTGAAATGCTGTTTTCCATGTTTGCCTTTGCTCATGAAGTTCATTTTTCTTGGAGGTCCATTTCTTTCTCTTTTCCTTGACTCTCTTTGTCTGTGACTGGATGTCTCCTCCAGGAGTCCTTCCACAATGGCCTCCTTTCCTGACATTAATGGCCTTTCTTTTGCACTTTCTTAGCAGTACCTGTGTTGGGTTCCATCACTGCCTTAACCACAATTACTGATCCCTCAGCCCATCTATCTCCTTGATGGCATTGTAAATTCATTGAGAGGACACACATGCCTTTCCCACATTTGTAACCACAGTGACTGTGACTCACTCAGTGCATAATGCAGAGTATTTTGAACTAAATTCAGGAGAAGATTCTGCAAGTAGAAACAGGAATAATAAAGTCAAAAAGAAATGGGCATTGTTAACATTCTGATTTTGGTAACAACCCTTTAAGGAAAAATTATCATCTCCATTGTATCAATGAGGAAACTCAGAATCACAGTGATTAAGAGTTTGGCCAGGAGTCACAGAAAGCAAATGGAAGAACCCCAACTTGACTGTGAGCACCTCCAGGAAAGGATCAATAAGGATCAATAAATATTTGTTGAATTGAACCGGTTACTAGAATATCAGCAAGCTTTGCTCTGAGTGGGTTCATCATCAAATCACATGTAGAAAGAGGCTCTCTAAAACCCATCTAAATTGTCCTCTTCTTTGTGTAGGGTTATCTTAACAGTACCAGTTTGACATAGTAAAAATTAGTTAATAGTCTCTTGGATTTTAAAAAGTTATTTATTAGTCCACTCAGCACTCAGCAAGTATTTATTGAATACTTATCATATACCAGGCACTGTGCGCAGAAGAATGTGATTTAAAGCAAGAAAGCTAGGGCCGGGCGCAGTGGCTCACTCCTGTAATCTCAGGACTTTGGTAGGCCGAGGCGGGCGTATCACGAGGTCAGGAGATCGAGACCATCCTCACTAACACGGTAAAACCCCGTCTCCACTAAAAATACAAATGGCAAATAATCTGCCTAGAAAAATTCCTCTAATAATGTAGAATGTACTAATCATTGACTCACCAGTGAATGAGATATTTTATCACCTGGACTCATGTAAATCATGCACACTGGTGGTACAAATAGCTAAAGCCAGAAGCATTTATGAACTACCAAAGAGTTCCTGGATCTTTTGGGTTTGTTAGTTGCAACAGAAAGGACTGTAAGCATAAAAGGAAATTATTGAAACTATATTAGTTGACTCAGAGAACCACTAGGACAGCTGGAGGAGCAGGCTTGGGAATTGGGCAGAAACAAAGGGATACAATGCCTCCGATCCTTGGCTGACATTCATCTGGAGAATAGGCAGTGAGGACACTGCTGTGCTATTGGTTCCCACCAGTCAATGTGTTCTGCCCGGCTGCCGGTGCTGGACTCAGATATTGCTAGTACCACTGCCACCACCAAGAACTACTCTCTGTTCTCACATCTGAATGTCACCAGCCCCTGCTCCTTATGGGTACATGTAATTGGTGAGTGCTGTGCATACAGGCGGCTGTGCCCTGGCTGTATGGGATGCTGGGAATACGGGTACCCCACTCTGTAGCCACTATAGAGGATGAGGGCCCTGCCTCTCCAGAAGACTTATACATAGGGGAATTCGGCATCTGGACAGCCAGAAGCATGGCCAATGTTCATTATAGTCACAACAGATTTTTTTTTTTTTTAGTCTTAAGATTGAGCTATCTTGGCTGGGTGCAGTGGCTCACACCTGTAATCCCAGCACTTTGAGAGGCCGAGGTGGGCGGATCACAAGGTCAGGAGACTGAGACCATCCTGGCCAACATGGTGAAACCCCGTCTCTACTAAAAACACAAAAATTAGCCAGGCATGGTGACACATGCCTGTAGACCCAGCTACTCAGGAGGCTGAGGCAGGAGAATCACTTGAACCGGGGAGGTGGAGGTTGCAGTGAGCTGAGATTGCACCACTGCACTCCAGCCTGGGTGACAGAGTGAGACTCTGTCACGAAAAAAAAAAAAAAAAAAAAAAATTGAGATATCTTACCAGTGGCCACATCATACAATATGAGAACAAAATAATATTTACCTTTTTCTAACAATACTAATTGAATATCTGAACTGCCTTTGGTTGTTAGGTTCACTTCGTTTTACAGAAAGAGTTTCTATAGAACACGTTTTATAGAAATTGTGATCAAAGTTTAACCACATGCCTTTCTTTCTGGAAGTAATAAAAAATGGAAAAAAAATGGAACTATAATGCATTATGACAATATATGTTTTCCTCCCTCCCTCTGTCCCTTCCCCTCCCTCCCTCCCTCCCTCCCTTCCATCCTTCCTTCCTTCCTTCCTTCCTTCCTTCCTTCCTTCCTTCCATCCATCCATCCTTCCTTCCTTCCTTCCTTCCTTCCTTCCTTCCTTCCTTCCTTCCTTCCTTCCTTCCTTCCTTCCTTCCATAAATGCTTACCAAGTGCCTACCATATGCCGGGTCCTGTGTTTGGTATTAGAAAATCAAAGATAAATAAGACATACTCTTTACCATCATGCTGTCCTCAATATCATAAGGGAAGACAGACATGGAAGAAATAATTGCCCTGAAATGTTAGCAGTGTCGGGGAAAACAAAAACTAGAGTGTTTCTTTTCACCCTGTGGAAACGAAAGGTTAGATAAAGCTTCATGGAGGAGATGACATTTGAATTGAGCCTTCAAAGCCATAAGGTGTCACCAGGCTGAAAGCAGAAGGACGTTTCCAGGGCAGGCAACTCATAATGACAGAGGCATTTGAACCAGAGAAACTTTGTCTTGAATAGGGGCTGAGTAAAATAAGGCTGAGACCTACTGGGCTGCACTCCCAGGAGCTTAGGCATTCTAAGTCACAGGATGAGATCGGAGGTCGGCACAAGATACAAGTCACAAAGACCTTGCTGATAAAACAGCGTGAGGTAAAGAAGCAGCCTAAAACCTACCAAAACCAAGACGGCCATGAAAGTGACCTCTGGTCGTCCTCACTGCTCATTATTTGTTAATTGTAATACATTAGCATGCTGAAAGACACTCCCACCAGTGCCCTGACAGTTTACAAATGCTGTAACAACATCGAGAAGTTACCCTATATGGTCTAACGCGGGGAGGACCCCTCAGGTTCAGGAATTGCCCACCACTTTCCCGGAAAAGTCATGAATAATCCACCCCTCGTTTAGCATATAATCAAGAAATAACTATAAGTATAATTAGTCGAGCAGACCACACCACTGCTCTGCCTATGGAATAGGCATTCTTCTGTTTCTTTACTTTTCTAATAACATTGTTTTCACTTTACCCCATGGACTCACCCGGAGTCTTTCTTGCGTGACCTCCCCCACTCTCTTGGGGTCTGGGTAGGGACCCCTTTCTGGTAAAAATAATGACAGAATAGGGGCCTAAAAAAGAGGTGATCAGTGAAAGGGTCTCTAAGGGCTTGTGGTGGCTGGGTCATAGAGTCTAGGGAGGACGGTAGAGGAGGGGGCTGGTGAACCCTGAGAAACAAAACCTAACTGAGAGAAGAGAAGACATTGCACTTCAAACTCTAAGAGGCATGGAGTTTATCCGGACAGCAAAGAGAGCTGTAGAAGGCAGTAACATGATCAGATTTAGGTTTTCAAAAGATCACGGTGGCAGTGAGGAAAAAGATTTGGAAGGGGATCAAAAGCCAATGGACCACCTAGGAGACAATGCAGTCCAGGCAGAAGATGAGAAAATCCTAAAGTACTGCAGGAACAATGGGAATGGAGAAGAGGAGATAAAATAATTTTTTAGGGTCAGACATGGTGGTTCACGCCTGTAATCCCAACACTTCGGAAGGCCCAAGGCGGGCAGATCACCTGAGGTCAGGAGTTCAAGGCCAGCCTGGCCAATGTGGCAAAACCCCATCTCTCCCAAAAATACAAAAATTAGCTGGGCAAGGTGGCGGACGCCTGTAGTCCCAGATACTCAGGAGACTGAGGCAGGAGAATCACTTGAACCCGGGAGGCAGAGGTTGGAGTGAGCCAAGATCACGCTACTCTGCTCCAGCCTGATGACAGAGGAAAACTCTAACTCAATGATAATAATAATAATAATTTTTTAGGAGCTGGAATTCTGTAGGGCTCTGTATGGCTGAGAAGAAAGGCTGGTGGTGCCATTCCCCAGAGAAGCCTGGAGGAGTAACAGGATCTTGTCTGGGAAGAGGAGGCTGGTTGGGTAGAGACAAACTAACACACTAGGTTTTGACCGTGTTGATTTTGAAGGGCCTGTGGATCACCAGTAGATATGCAGCACTGGTAAAGGAGCAGAGTTCAGGAGAAAGGTCCAGGCTTAGGGTCAAAAATAGAGATTCAGGTCTATAGTTATCTCACCAAGAAACCTCTAGGTTCTCCCAGCAGTGGAGACTAGAAGAAACCTAACAACATATGTCTCTAAGGGTGAAACTGGAAATACAGGCTTAGTCTCTAAATTCCAAAGCAGGAGCTAAATCTCAGACAATTGAAATCTCCTAAATCTCAGACAATTTAAAATTAAAAAAAAAATAAAGAAAAAGCATTGCGTTTAGGAGGAGTTACAAGTTTGGACACTAGAAAAGACACTAGGTTTGCAGTCCTGTCTGTGTCCTTCCATATGAATTCAACCCACCACTTGCTTTGTGATGGGAGATTAATCTGGACTTGATTAGTTTTTCTTTGCAAAATAAGAACTAAATGAATTCTGTGGTCTCTTGTGGGGTCCCACCCTGGCTGCAAATAAAGCCACATCCTTTCGTTTTTCAAATTAAACCTGACTTGAACTTCTAGAGATTGTCAGGGTATCAAATCCCTCCCTCTAAATTGCCCAAATTACTCAGTTCTGGTAATAAACACCTTTTGGAGAGAAAATCAATCTGCTAGGTGGATATCTATGACCAGTCTGCTAGGTAGGAGCTGCTCTCACTCTTGTAACAGCCTCACTGCAGACCCACATGGTGACAGTTCGGTGCAGCCTCCTCTCCTGTGATGATGCCACTGCCGGCTTGGATCTTTGCACTGAGTGGTTCTTCAGGGGAGGATGTGATTGGCTCTGAAGGCCCACAGCCCTTGGGTTGCATTTCTTTGCCAGGCCATTTCCCCCAACAACTTGTCAATGCCTGGGCCTAGAGGACTTTGCAGGCCCAGTCACACCCCGCACCCAAACCACCTCTGTGCCACTCGGCTGTTGTAGAGTTGGATTACACTTCTTCATACCCTCCTTGACATCATGGTGAGTTCCCCTTTCAGGACACTTCGGGTCTTTTCCTGCCAACAGAACCTAGTCAGTCCACTCCAATCCATCAGTGGAGTAGTTTGTGGACTTACTCATTTACTTTACATTAAAATGATTCTTCCCAGAGCAAGGGACACCTCCAGGAAGACTTGCTATCTGTAGGATAGAGAAGAGGTTGGCACATTTTAAATGGTGACCTTCTTTCATTTTAAAACAAAAGTTAAACAATTCTGATTATTAACAGTAAGAGAAAGTGTCAGAGGCCTTTGAACCACAGCAACTCCATCTTGAATAGGAGCTGGGTGAAATGAGGCTGAGACCTACATACTGGGCTGCATTCGAGATGGGTAAGGCATTCTAAGTCACAGGATAAAATATGAGGTTGGCACAAGATACAGGTCATAAAGACCTTGTTGATAAAATAGATTGCAGTAAAGAAGCTGGCCAAATCCCACCAAAATCAAGAGGGCAACGAGAGTGACTTCTGGCCGTCCTCACTGCGACACTCCCACCAGCGCCATGACAGTTTACAAATGCCATGGCATCGACAGGAAGTCACCCTATGTGGTCTAAAAAGGGGACGTGTGAATAATCCACTCCTTATTTAGTGTTTCATCAAGAAATAGCCATAAAAATGGGCAATCAGCAGCCCTTGGGGCTGTTCTGTCTATGGAGTAGCCATCCTTTTATTCCTTTACTTTTTTTAATGAACTTGCTTTCACTTTACTCTATGGACTTGCCCTGAATTCTTTCTTGCACGAGATCCAAGAACCCTCTCTTGGGGTCTGGATCCAGACTCCTTTCCTATAACAAAAGGAGGAGACAAAAGGAAGGATGAGGAAATCTCACTCTGAGAAGCAAAACTTGTGTCAGTCAGCATCCCATTAAGCAGAGGGAGTGACTGGTTGGAAATCATCTGCCAGAGTCCAAGTTTTCAGCTGAGTCTGTGGGAAACTGGTGCAGTATGTGGGTAGGGGGAGTCCATCTTCATGACAGAAAGGATGGGTGCTGGTCACCACCACCCACCCAGCAACCACCTGGCCACATATGGTGGCCACATGCTGTGAAGGCCTTTCCTGCTTTCTCTCCTCTTGGATATAAAAGTGAGGGCAAACCACGGGCTGCCCAGAGGCCTGGGGGTGACAGTGTCCATCCTGAGGCATCACAAAAGTGTGGGTGGAGGCTGAGTGATTTTCAAAAAAGAGAAAGGGCAGCTTTGCAAGGCAGTGTGGGGAGAGCAGACTGGGCTGATGCATGAGGCTGCAAAACAACTCAGAAAAACATGTCCATGGCTTGCACAATCGTCCTCTGAATATGTGTCATCAAACACGAGACCATGTTCACCTGGCAATAATGCAGCTGAAATCAGTCATTTAAGGAGTTTCTCACTGTTACTGAGCCCAACATGGTCTTTAACTGTTGTCTACCCCATAAAAAAAAATAAAATAACATAGGAGCCTGAAGTGCAGGAAAATTTTATTTTCTTCTTAATCAGATGAAATGTTGTGAGTACAGAGCCAGAGAATAGGCCTGAATTGAATGTTTTTTGATGCCTTAAATTTAAACAGCTGGGGTTTTTTTTCTTCTTTTTTTCTTTTCTTTTTTACAGTAACTGCACTATCCCATTTAACTTTTGAAATGAAGGATTGGTTTTCTTGTTTTGGGGAACCTACATTTCATCTTAAAGCTGGAACGCAGCATCTTTAACTTTTCTCTAAAGATGAGTTCTCTGAGGATCAGGATCCTGTTTTTGCTTCTTGTTCATCTTGTATGTCCGGCAAATCACAGAGACGGAACCCAGCCTACTGACTTCAGCCACACAAACTGGTTTAAGGAGCACAGAATATATACCTGGTAGTTCCAGGACCCTGCATCCCATCGGATGCAAACCTAAGAAAGTGACTTGCTGATCCCTGGTTTTGTAATTAGAGAACAAGCCAAGAGAAAAGGTACACTTTTATAACTAGTGGTTGCTATAATTAAAGTTATTAGTTAAGGAAGAGCTGTTACTTGGGGCAAAACAATCAGAAGGAAATTTTAGCAATTAAGTCAAATTCACTGCGGTGGTGAGTTTTTTTCCTTTCTTTCTGGAAAACAAAACAACCTCGGGCAAGTGTTCTCAAAGAGCATCCTGACTCTGCAGTGGCTGGAGAGCAAACAGTGAACAGTGAACTGTGCTGTTGACTCTATCAGTAGGTTAATTAAGAAAGCTGTTAGTGATGATAAAAAAGCCAGCACATTTTCAGTTCATATTGACAAAATCCATGACATCAGCAGAACTGATGTTTGTTCAATACGAAGAAGACATGCTAGAGGCATTTAGGGGAAAAGGAGGACAAAGGAAGCTTATAGTTCAGTACGAGATGTCCCATATCAATGTTAGCTGAGTTGTTCATTTGAAATTCCATGTGTTGTTTCCTCTGCTCTAAATTACGTAAGCAAGGCCAGGTGCGGTGTCTCACGCCTTTAATCCCAGCACTTTGGGAGGCCAAGGCAGGCGGATCACGAGGTCAGGAGATCGAGACCATCCTGGCTAACACGGTGAAACCTTGTCTCTACTAAGAATATGAAAAAAAAAAAAAATTAGCCAGGCATGGTGGTGGGCACCTGTAGTCCCAGCTACTCGGGAGGCTGAGGCAGGAGAATGGCATGAACCCTGGAGGCAGAGGTTGTGGTGAGCCGAGATCGTGCCACTGCACTCCAGCCTGGGCAACAGAGCGAGACTCTGTCTCAAAAACAATAAAATAAAATTATGTAAGCAGAGGTGTTTAGGGCCTCAGATTCCATCAGAAAACAAACGAACAAACCTAGTTCTTTCATAATGGGGTAATCACAAAGGAGCACGGATTTAGGAGTTGAGAGACTGGATTCTGGTTCTAGATCTGCATCTAACATGCTGTGTGGTTGGGGACAGCGGATTTGATTCTGTGGGTTTCCATTTCTAGACTCTATGTATCTTTTAAGTACAGTCCAGTCTCAGAAACACAACAAACCTACCTTTCCTATGTAGCATCTTCCTTTGGGGGAAAATACTTCCAAAACTTCAATATGGGATGATAGGAACCTATTGCCCACGGGGCATTACCAGTCCACCTGATCCACCTAATGGGCTCAGCGAGAGGGAGTCCCCCTGTTCCAGCTGCTGCTGGGGTCTGGGCAAAGACTGATGAGGAGTCTGAGAGGAGACAGTGTTGGGGGTCATCCTACATGAGCGAATCCTGAAGGCAGACCTTGTCCAGGACAAGGCTTCTAGTTCCCAGAGAAGCTTTATTTCATCCGCTTGGGGTTTAGTGTTCTGTTTCTCTCTTGTTCCCCACTCCCCTAGTTTGTCCCCTTGGAGCAACCAAGCACACAGTACTTGTGCAATTGCTTAGGGGAAATGCAGAGGAGTGAAGAGTGTTCCTTCTAGACTCTGGGGTGGAACTCCACTTCCTTCTCTTTTTCCTTTTTCTTTTTTTTTTTTTTTTTTTGAGATGGAGTCTTGCTCTATCACCCAGGCTGGAGTGCAGTGGCGCGATCTCGGCTCACTGCAAGCTCCGCCTCCCGGGTTCACGCCATTCTCCTGCCTCAGCCTGCTGAGTAGCTGGGACTACAGGTGCCCACCACCAGGCCCGACTAATTTTTGTATTTTTAGTAGAGGCGGGGTTTCACCATATTGGCCAGGCTGGTCTCGAACTCCTGACCTCAAGTGATCTGCCCACCTTGGCCTCCCAAAGTGTTGGGATTACAGGCGTGAGCCACTGCCCCTGGCCCTCTTTTTCTTTCTTAGGAGGCTACCACTGGTGCACTCCTACTTGGGATCAGCCCAGGGCAGGAGCCACTAGAGAAAAGAGGAAGTGAGGCAGAAGGCACCTCTCACAGGTTGCCTAGGAGGGAAGGGAGATGTAATCCATGCACTCATAATATTTTAACACAATTACTTCTCACCTCATAGATGAGGAAAAATATTGACTCTCAAAGTTGAGAGGTTAGATTAAGAAATAAAATACATTTAGATAATCCTACTTCCTCTGATGTATAGGAGTAAGGGTATTGTATGCCTGGACGAAGTAGTGACACGGCATACTGAAAAAGCCCAAAGAAAAGAGAGAGACCCTGTAAGTTACATGAAGGGGCCCCAGGACATCCTTGGGAAAGTCTTTTTTTTTTTTTTTGAGACGGAATCTTGCTCTATCACCCAGGCTGGAGTGCTGTGGAGGGATCTCGGCTCACTGAAACCTCCGCCTCCCAGATTCAAGTGATTCTTCTGCCTCAGCCTCCCAAGTAGCTGGGACTACAGGCACGTGCCACCACGCCTGGCTAATTTTTTGTATTTTTAGTAGAGATGGGGTTTCACCGTGTTAGCCAGGATGGTCTCAATCTCCTGACCTCATGATCTGCCCACTTTGGTCTCCCAGAGTGCTGGGATTACAGGCATGAGCCACCGCGCCTGGCTGGGAAAGTCTTAATAGCAAGAGAAAATAAGTGGATGGTTATGAACTGGGATGACCAGAGTTGCAGAAATTGGGCTCAGAGAGTGTAGAGAGAAATAGAAGCTTACCCTGGGGGAACTAAATATACCAGGAAGTCCATAAAAGCACAATTCCAGACCTCAGCTCTAAGCCAGAGGCACACAAAGGGACTCTTGCCTTTACACAGTGCCAATCTGAGCAGCATGAGACTCTATTGGTTATTTACCTCTAGTCCATCCAGTCACACCTCAGATTTGCTCCACATGCTGTCAAGCTTAGTCAAATTGACCAAAAGCAGGGAAAAGGATGGCAGAAAAGAAGTGCTACCAGAAACAAAGAGAAGGGAAAGCTAGTGAAAATTTGACATCTTATTTTTGACAAGAAGTCATACTACTTTCGGGGACACGTACAATCTTTTCATTTCCATGAGTTCTTTCTCCAAGGCCTCTAGATACTCTGATTACTGTCATTAGACTCCTCAAAATCCTGTATTCTCTTCATGTCTATGGAATAAAGTGCAGACATCTCAGTCTGGCCCTTGCAAAGGTTCCTACTTACCTACATCCACATATGTGTTAGACAGACTCAGAAACAGAGCAAGCCTTTGCCTGTGTGTAGAAGGCACATGATGACTGTTGGCCTCCATAGTGGATATTACTGGTTGCTTATCCAGCACTCATCTGGTTTACTTGTTCCTTTCACCTATAAGAATGCTTGTTCAACTACATGCTGAACAAAGGAATTGTTCCTTTAACCTTTCATTGTTCTACATGCACTTATCCTACATGCAGAAATGCATCTTGTTGGGGAAGGGAGGACTCAATTAGTGTAAGAATAATCTAGAACCACTCATCAGAGATTGGTTCAGGCAAGTCCTACAATTCAGCTCTGGCTGATGAAACGTGAGATGTGCTTCTGCAAAAATTTCCTTGCTCTGGAAAGTCACAGGGAGAGGCCAAATCTGTCATTTGATGTTCCATGTTCAGCTGTGAATCCTGGAAGTAAGCCAACCCCAAGGATGGATGAGCAGAGAGATGGGAAAAGCTTGTGTCCTTCGTGGCATTTCCAGCTGCCGAAGCAACTAACTCACAAACCCAGCCTACCTCTGTAGATCCTACTAGAGAATGTCATCAAGTTCCTTGTTTTAAAACAGTTACGTCAGCATTTCAACAACTTTCAGCCAAAAGCGTTTCACACAATTCCACGCCACCCTTACTTTCTGTTTTAGCCTATTTCCAGCCTGGATCTTCACATTTCCAGGTCCCCAGCAAACACACCTATGCTTCTCTATAAATGCCTTGATATCTCCCTCCCTCTGACTGGCCATTAAAACCGTGACTATTAAAAACCTCACTAGGGCTGGGCGTGGTGGCTCATGCATGTAATCCCAGCACTTTGGGAGGCTGAAGCAGGGGGATTGCTTGAGTTCAGGAGTTTGAGGCCAGACTGAGCAACATTGCGAAACCCTGTCCCTACAAAACAAAAAAACTAGCCAGGTGTGGTGGTGCACACCTGTGATCCTAGCTACCAGGGAGGCTGAGGTGGGAGGATCACCAGAGCCTGGGAGGTCAAGGCTGCAGTGAGCCATAATCATGCCATTGCACTTCAGCCTGGGCAACAGAGTGAGACCCTGTCTCAAAAAAAAAAAAAAAAAAAAGCCTCACTAAAACACCACTACCCCTGATATGGTTTGGATGTTGTCCTCTCTGGATCTCCTGTTGAATTGTAATCCTCAATGTTGGAGGTGGGGCCTGGTGGGAAGTGCTTGGGTCATGAGGGTGGATCCCTCATGGCTTGGTGCTGTCCTTGCAATAGTGTGTAAGTTCTTGAATGATCTGGTTGTTTGAAAGTGTGTGGTGCCTTCCCCACCTTTTTTTTTTTTTTTTTTTTGAGACAGAGTTTTGCTCTTGTCATCCAGGCTGGAGTGCAATGGCATGATCTCAGCTCACTGCAACCTCCACCTCCCAGGTTCAAGCGATTCTCCTGCCTCAGCCTCCCGCCACCAAAATTAGCATGTGCCACCACGCCCAGCTAATTTTGTATTTTTAATAGAGATGGGGTTTCACCATGTTGGTCAGGCTGGTCTCGAACTCCCCATCTCAGGTGATCCGCCCACCTCGGTCTCCCAAAGTGCTAGGATTACAGGCGTGAGCCACAGTGCCCAGCCCCTTCCCCACTTCTTGCTCCTGCTCTGGCCTTGCGACGTGCCTGCTCCCCCTTTACCTTCCACCATCAGCAAAACTTCCCAGGCCTCCCCAGAAGCCGAGAGGATGCTGGCGCCATGCTTCCCGTACAGCCTGCAGAACCACAAGCCAATTAGATCTCTTTTCTTCATAAATTACCCAGCTTCAGGCATTTATTTATAGCAACACAAGAATGGCCTAACACAACCACTAAGAATTTTTTCCTGATAACCTACTCTCAGCATTCAGCTGCCAGAAAGTTCTCCCATTTTTGAATTCCACAAGCCCTTGACTTGTGTATCTCTTAGGCATTTTAAATATTCTAGTTTGCATCGGTTATTTGTGCGAATGCCATCTCTCTTTTCTAACTGGAAAACATGGGTCATATCATATATATCTTTGTAGTCACTCCCTCTTAGAAGAGAGCCCTGTGTTTAACGCAAAGCACTAGAAATTTGTTGAAGGAAAGCAGATATTACCTGACGGATTTACCCCCCGCAGCCTCTGAGAACTCACCCAGAACTCATTGGTGTAATCATGAAAGTAAGAATACTAATTATGTAGTTGATTCTTAAAATGTCACCTCCACATGAGAAATGTACGAAAGTGAAATTTTAACAATATGGTCCCCCTGGTAGGTTTGATTGAATAAAATGTAATGATAACGATTGAATTACATTGTAAACAATAATATCGGTTGCCTGGTAAAACTCTTTGCATTTAAAATATAAGAGCAAATAATTTAGAGATCCTGGCTGTGGCATTCACTGGAATAAAACAGTCAGATGCCCAAATTCAAAAACAAATTCACAGCAAAATGGGAACAAAAGATAGTGCAGAAATTATGCTCTCAACTCATTTGATGAAATATTGACTGATAGGATTTATAATACTGTGATAAACCTAATGAATTCGGGAATTGCCATTTTGGTATGAGATGAAGTTTATATTTTACACTGTGAAGTGGCATTAGAATTACGACTCTTTACTCTCCAAAATCACAGGTCATGACACTTGCATTTCTCTTTTATGGAGTCTTTTAAACAATGACTTTATTCACTAATCTCTCACCGATGTTTCACTGTAAGGATACAGCCAAAGTTGGAGAGACACTAACTTCATCACATTTTATTTTGACTTAAAAGATGTTTATTTTGTTTTGTTTTGTTTTTTTGTTTGAGACTGAGTCTCGCTCTGTCACCCAGGCTGGAGTGCAGTGGCGCAATCTCGGCTCACTGCAACCTCTGCCTCCTGGGCTCAAGCGATTCTCCTGCCTCAGCCTCCCGAGTAGCTGGGATTACAGGCATGCGCTACCACACCCAGCTAATTTTTGTATTTTTAGTAGAGACGAGGCTTCACCATTTTGCCCAGGCTGGCCTCGAGCTCCTGACCTCAGGTGATTCACTTGCTTTGGCCTCCCAAAGTGCTGAGATTACAGGCGTGAGCCACCACGCCCGGCCTTGACTTAAAAGATTTTACACATGCAGAAAATCACAGAGGATAATATTATGGATACTCCATATACCCAGAATCCTGATTCAACATGATAATATTTTGCCACAGTTGTGTTCAATTTTTCTAACAAGATAAAACATTACAGATAAAATCAGTACGTCTCCCTCATCCAGCTCCCTTTTCTTCCCTCCCAGAAGCAAGCACTATGCTGAAGTTGACAGATTTCCTGTTCACGTTTCCCTACTTTTGCTACGTAAGATGAATCCGTCAAGAACACGTAGCATTGTTTTGAGTGGCATCATACCATACAGTCTGAACTAGTCTACCTGGATTCCCATTCCAGGCCTGTCACTTATTAGATGACCTGGGGCAAATTATCTAACCTCTCCACACTTCAGTGCTCTTGTTTGTAAAATGCTGATAATTATATTTTACTTCACAGAGTTTTTGTGATGATTAAATGAGATAAAATGGAGATGCTGCTTAACACCATGCCTGGTACATAGAAAGAACTATGTGTTTGCTCTGACGATGATGTTGACGATAATGATGATAACTTCAATTTACACAGATGTCATCATAGCATAATATTCTTTTACAAGTTGCTCTTACGAGATTTATCAGAAGAGCTTCTGTAGATCTAATTCTTTTATTTAATTATCCTCGGTGCACTATTATTTGAATAAGCCAGGCTTTATACACTCCATTCTGCTATTGATTCCCTATGTTGTTTCTGAATTTTAGCTATTAAAAAATAAAAAGACATGCACACATATGTTTATTGCAGCACTATTTACAATAGCAAAGACTTGGAGCCAACCCAAATGCCCATCAATGATACACTGGATAAAGAAAATGTGGCACATATATACCATGGAATACTATGTAGCCATAAAAAAGAATGAGTTCATATCCTTTGCAAGGACATGAATGAAGCTGGAAACCATCATCCTCAGTAAACCAACACAGGAACAGAAAACTACACACTGCATGTTCTCACTCATAAGTAGGAGTTGAACAATGGGAACACATGGACACAGGGAGGCAAACATCACACACCAGGGCCCATTGGGGAGTGAGGGGCAAGGGGAAGGTGAGCATTAGGACAAATACCAAATGCATGTGGGGCTTAAAACCTAGATGACGGGTTGATAGGTGCAGCAAACCACCACGGTACATGTATACCTATGTAACAAAACTGCATGTTCTGCACATGTATCCCAGAACTTACAGAAAAAAAAGAAAAAAAAAGCGAGAAATTTTTCATCAGGCAAGAAAAAAAAAAAAACAACCTTCAATGGCTATCTTTGTGCATGTTTTTATTGTTTTTACCCACACACTTGAAAAATAATTTAGCTGGGTATAGAATTCTTCACTCCAAGTTATTTTCCTTCATGACTTTAAAGTGAACCTGATTCCTGTTTTTTGTAGGTTTATATGCTTCTTTCTTGAAGATTTCAGGATTTTCTTTGAAGTTTTGCCACAGCATATCTGGTAAGAGGTTGTACTAAAAAAAAAAAGGTATTTCTCTGTTTATCATTCTATACACGCTTTCAGACTGAGAACTAATGTTTTCCTTCAAAATTGAGAAAAAAAATGTCAATTATTTTCTGAAATATTGACTCTCGTTTAATTTTTTTATTCAGTTAATTTAGAAATTCTATGAAAAGGATTTTGTTACTTCTGGATACATTATTTATCCCAATGTTTATTTCATATTTTGTCTCTCTCTCCCTTCCTGTGATATTCAGAACACATTTTTATTCAAGCTCAAAATCCACTACTTTGTGATTTGGTTATGTTCATTATGATTTTCTCATGTTTTATTTTTAATTTAGGCAAAATTTATGTAGAATAAAATGTGCAGGCCGGGTGCCGTGACTCACGCCTGTAATTCCAGCACTTTGGGAGGCCGGGGCGGGTGGATTGCCTGACCTCAGAAGTTTGAGAGAAGCCTGGGCAACACAGTGAAACAACATCTCTACTAAAAATACAAAAAATTAGCCAGGTGTGGTGCCGTGTGCCTGTAATCCCAGCTACTTGGGAGGCTGAGACCAGAGAATCGCTTCAGCCTGGGAGGTGGAGGTTGCAGTGAGCTGAGATCACACTACTGCACTCCAGCCACGGTGACAAGGCGAAACTCTTGTCTCAGAAAAAAAAAAAAAGTACAACTATTAAGTGTAAATCCAATGACTTTTGATAGGCATAAACAATACCCGAATCAAAAGTTACATTTTCGGCTGGGTGCAGTGGCTCATGCCTGTAATCCCAGAACTTTGGGAGGCTGAGGTGGGCAGATCACTTGAGGTCAGGAGTTCGAGATCAGCCTGACCAACTTGGCGAAACCCGTTTCTACCGAAAGTATAAAACTTAACCCGGCATGGTGGTGGGCACTTGTAATCCCAGCTATTCAGGAGGCTGAGGCGGGAGAATCACCTGAACCCAGGAGACGGAGGTTGCAGTGAGCTGCGCTAAGGTCGGGCCACTGCACTCCAGCCTGGGTGACAGAGTCTTAGGGTCTGGCCCTGACTCTAGAACATGGGGCTTACTCATAAGGCAGGGCTTTTCCAGGGTCTCAATCTAATATCTTATGTTTTTAGCAAGGGTTCTCCACTCTGGATGGGCCATAATCCCAATGCCTCCAAACTCTGCATGATCTGTAATATCTCTGTCCAGCTCTCAGTCTCCCAGCAGCAGGCTTCACACAATCAGGCCCTGTACATGTGCTTCCCAGTTCTTGGCCCAGGATCTGAGGGCCGTCTCCATGAAGATTTCTTGGGGCTCAGCTCTGCAAGGCTCCCCGCCTTTCTGGTGCCATGCCTCCACCAATTCTAGCTGCTTCCAAAATGCTTTTCCAGTAATAGGTGATAATATTGGGCAGCTCCATCTTGTTTCTGATTTTAATAGGAATATCTTTCGTATTTCACTATTTGTTGGTTTCTGATGAATACTTCATCTTGTTTAGAAATTTCCTTCTAGTCTTTTACTTAGAGATTTTACCACAAACACTTACCAAATTATATTAATTGTTCCTTTGTCATATATTGGTATAATCCTATATTTTTCTTCTTAATTTGTTAATGGGATAGATTATGTTGATAAACTTCCTAATGAACAGTGAATCTTCAATTCCTATAATAAATCCTTATTTTATACACCATTAGGTATGCTTTAAAATTTTTCAGGTCCTTAACATTTAAATTACTAAAACAGAATGATACTAAACTTTAAACTATAAGGGCCTTTTTTTAAGAAAAGAAGGAAAAATATTTGCACTAAGCCTATAAAGACAAGTTGATTAATCATAGTGAAAATAAGTTAATTCTGCCTTTGTCTACTTGTATCTCTGAGACCACTGCAATATTAACCCATTTATGCCAGAGGTTGCACATTTTTTTTTGTGAAAAATCAGACCTTGAGCAGCAGGATAGAAATAGCTCTCACAAGCTTACTTTCCAATAATGGAACACTAGGTTAAAGACTAAGTTGATACTGTGAAGAGTGAAAAGAACTTGGAATCCTAGCTATGCCGCTTATGAATGAGTGATCTTGTTTAAGTCACTTACCTTCTCTGAGGTTCAGTTACCATCTCTTTGTAAAATGGGCGTGAACATCACCCATAATCTGCAAGGTAAATGCGAGCATCAAATGTGGTGATGAGTGTTTTGTAAATGGTAGGTTACTGGCCAATGTTAGTGGCTATTCTTTATTACAAGCGGTCCCCAAGGACTACACAGCTGACATGGGATGTTACCTGTTTAGAAATGGGCTGTGGGAAGATTCTCCTTTGATTCTTGTTGTCACTCCTACTACTGGGTTCACTTGTCCTGGCTGCTGGGGAGCGATCCCTGAGGGTCAGATTTTTGTTTGGAGAGCCATGAAAGGAAAAAAGTAATCCACGCTCATTTCCAAGAAGAGAGGGAAAAAAAGGAAAAGGGAAGCAAAAAATTATCTGCTTCTGAGTGGGAAAGGAGGACAGAAATGTAAAGGAAAGTCACAGCTAGAGACAGGGACTGCAGCAAAGGCAGTTTATACCTTGCTAGGTGTACTCTTGCTAGGAAGATTTTACGGTTTTTCCTAAAGAAACAATGGGAAATTTTATTAATACTCCAATTCAACTGCCTTCAAACTTGCATACATTTTCACAGGCAGGCCTGGAAGTGAATGCATTTTGGATTAGAAAAAATTTGCAAAAGATTTTGTAACAAAACTCACCACTCTGTTTCTACCCAGATCCTTTAAATACATCTCACCAGCTAAGGCTTGAAATGCCTAGACCTATGACAGTAATACTTATTAAGGGTTCTATGTGGGAAGGGAGCTGAAGAATGGTCATGAAGCCCCAGGAGACACAGCTGAGGAAAGCAGCTATCTCGTTTCGGAAAGCCATGCAAATGCTTCAGAATGGTCTTTGATGAACAGTCACCAAAGCCCAGTTGATAGACTCAGGGCTGCTCGGATATTAGGCAATATGGATAATGGAGAGTTCCAGGCAATTTCAGAGTTGAAAGTGTCTTAAAGAAAATCCAAGGAAGCTTATTCCTGGCTAGGTAGCCCAAGATTTATAGGTACCCAGACATAGTAATTCAACAAATGCGCATATTTTCCCCTCAACCTGAGGCTCTGAGCAATACAACTACTAAGTATAATGTTAGGAAGGAAGCACATTCACTTGAACTAATTGAACTTATGTTTCAGATAATGGGTCAGCGAAGTTCCCAGAAAAGTTCAGCTTTTCTTCTCATTCCTCTTTCCTCTGAATTTAAATCCTTAGTTTTCCTAGGAGTTTCAGTATTCTGGGAGATCTGATTTGCCTAAACTGGAGGCAAAGAAAGACCCTCTGCATTTATAACAAGAGCAGAGCATGTTTAATGGTTCAGTTCGAAAACACTCAAGACAGCTAAAGGAGAGGTTGGGGTGATAGGCAGCTATGTGTTGGCAGTGTGATACACTTAGGACATGTTCTACTTTTTATTTGTAATGTTATATGTTTCATTGGTAGCCTGGTTTGTTGTTTTTCAGGAGAATCACTGCAAAGATAAAAATATGCTTTAATGTTGCTATTCTTTTCGCATTTACAATCCAGGGAAGAGGCCTGTCTGCTTTTCCATTTGTCTCCCTTGGGAGACACAAAATTGATTTATGAAGTTGGATTAGCTTGGGTTGATGCAAACAGGTCAGATACTATTCAAAAATAGTGATGGATAAAGGATTAAAAAAAGAAAACAAGATGCCAGGAGAAAAAAAATAAGGGAGAAGTGAAAATAATGATTAATGTTAATGATGCTGTTGTAACTGAGATTTTTAAAGGCTGCAAAACATTGAGAAATCAAACTAATGACCTGGAAAATAAATTCAGATGAAGAAATATCAGGTTGGAGGATAATCTTGATGGGGTGGAAGTAAGAGAAACAGTGACCTTCCTTTTTCCCCCAACATACAACGTTGCCAAAACTGCTTTGGATGAATAATTTTTAATCCCTTCCACAAGCCATATCTTCATTTCCCCACAACTTGAGGCAGGAACAGCAATTCTTATTTTGTATGTGGGATGAGAAATTCTTGGAGGGAAATGGCAAATATAATATCTTAATTTCCTCTAGTTCTGATGGCTTTTTGCTTCTGTGGAGAAGCTGACCAAGCCGCCCACTTTGATTGTTTTCTAAAATGTAGGATTTCAAACAAAGTTATTAAGAGTCTAAAGACTGGCCGGGCACAGTGGCTCAGGCCTGTAATCCCAGCACTCTGGGAGGCCAAGGTGGGTGGATCACCTGAGGTAAGGTCCTGGTGAAACCCTGTCTCTACTAAAAATACAAAAATTAGCCAGGTGTGGTGGCACACAGCTGTGATCCCAGCTACTCGGAGGCTGAGGCAGGAGAATCGCCTGAACCTGGGAGACAGAAGTTGCAGTGAGCTAAGATCATACCGTTGCACTCCAACCTCAGCGACAGAGTGAGACTTCATCTCAAAAAAAAAAAAAAAAAAAAAAAGAAAGAAAAGAAAAATAGTCTAAAGATTATGAGACAAATACTTATCTGGTTGGCTGCAATTATCATATTTAAAACATAAAGTCCCTTGGACTGTTAATAAGTCTTTTCCAGATTGTGCTGAATCAAAGTAATTTTTGAATAGTAAAGAGGAAAGTGTTTGAGAAAGGAAGTGAGACTAAAAAAACATTTTCTTTTCTTCCTGATCCTGCCTGGAAATTTCCAGGATCTGTTCTGTAGTCACAGTCAGTAGTCTGCCCTAATAATAGATAACAGCAATTGAGCATTTACCCTATGCCAGACACTGTTCTAAGTATAAATTCAGTTAGTCTTCAACACAATTGAAGGAGGTAGATATTATTATTGCCTCCATTTTAAAGAGGAGAAAGGCGTGCTGCAGAAGGGATAAGTCGTTGCCTGAGGTCACACAGCTATTACAAGAGAGGCAGGATTCATATCCGAGCTATTCTGGCTCCAGAATCCACACTTTCAACCACAATACTGTGGTTCTGTGTTATATAAAGACACTGAGATTTAAAAAAGAATCTATTTCTGGCCATTTTTGAAAAAATATATTTATTGAACCCAAGAATAGTTATTTTAGCAATAGGAAATCTCTTTTTTGTTACCCATTCATTTCATAAAATGAGTTTAAACACAAAACAGGCCAGAGTCTTTGCACTGCCAAAAAAAACAGTACAATAAGGTGTGGAGAGAGAGGGAGACGCCAATGTTTAGGAAGGACTTTGTCCTACCTCCCTGACTTGAATAGGACTGACTCTGATATATTCCTTTTTAAAAAATATAAAGAGTTCAAGACCAGCCTGACCAACATGGAGAAACCCCATCTCTATTAAAAATACAAAATTAGCTGGGCGTGGTGGCACATGCCTGTAATCCCAGCTGCTTGGGAGGCTGAAGCAGGAGAATCGCTTGAGCTTGGAGGTTGCAGTGAGCTGAGATCGCACCATTGCACTCCAGCCTGGGCAACAAGAGTGAAACTCCGTCTCAAAAAAAAAAAAAAAAAAAATTATATACATATATATATATACACAAAATGAAAATAACTGACTTTAAAAATCAATGTAAATGCATTTCCTTTGACATAATGGCTGGTTTAAATTACTCAGCAATAGTGATTAATGCAACAAATGTTTTAACTAGGAGTATGGAAGAAAGGATATCTTCTGAACCACGTAAGTCAGAAGGTGTGAGAAGCTCCTGAGTTACCAGGGACAGAGACACTCTTAGAAGAGAAGAATGGCTGGCTAATCCACCCATCAGAGCCACTGGACGTGTGGTATCTCTTGACATGATGGGCATCTCAGCACCACAGGGATAGAAACAGAATGTGTCTCTGCCACCCAAAGAATAATTTAAGCAGCCTCTCAAAATGGTCAAAGTGGCTATAAATCAGCTAATGTTCCTTGAAGAGTGGTGGGTTCAGTGTTCAGCAAAATAGGTCAAAGTAGAAAAGATTAGCCCACAAAATATAGCAGAGTATCGTACAGAATCAGGAACTCAGAAAAGAGACAAAAGGACAGCCACTTCCTGTCCCAGCTACTTTTACACCTAATGCTGTTTTCTTCCTGCTTCTCAAGGTACAGTGTTGGCCACAAAAGTGGAAGAAATGGTGACTCACACCTGTAATCCCAACACTTTAGGAGGCTGAGGTGGGTGGATCACCTGAGGTCAGGAGTTCAAGACCAGCCTGACCAACATGGTAAAATCCCATCTCCACTAAAAATACAAAATTAGCTGGGTGTGGTGGCAGGAACCTGTAATCCCAGCTACTTGGGAAGCTAAGGCAGGAAAATCGCTTGAATCCGGGAGGCAGAGGTTGCAGTGAGCAGAGATTGCATAGTTGCACTCCTGCCTGGGCGACAAGAGTGAAACTCCATCTCCAAAAAAAAAAAGAGATGGAAAAAAGAGTCCTTGTGATTTGAGAGCTCTGTCGGTGAGGGGAGAGTCACCTCAAGTAATAGGCATAAGGATTCAGAAGAAATAAAAATTAAAAACCATGGCATTCCATAAGAACTCAGCAGCAATAGCTGTATATCTCATACATCATCGCTTAGAGTCAAAAGAAGACATCAGTTTAGACCTATACCTTCCACATTGATACTAAGGAAAAGTAATTTTTTATAGTTTTTAAATAATTTTCTGGCTGTGTGAAAGAAAATTCCTCAAAATTTTGCATGAGAAGATGTGGGTAAAATAACTTCAGAAGTTATCTCTTTTGCAAGGAGACAGTGCCCTTGCAATTTTATTAATTATTTATTATAATATGAGTTAAAACCACGTTTGATGAAAATGCAGCCATAGCAGTGATTATTCCAGTGGATAAAGAATCCAGATTTTGTGCTTGGAGACACAGGCAACGTAGGTATAAAAATCTCCTGGCAGATACTTCTATCTGTGAAATGCGGACAACACTTTTAGGGATTTGCAATAGTGGAGGTTAATGAGATGGAGGCGTTCAACATTCATTCTGCACCTACACAATGCCAGCCTTGACAGCCTGTGAGTAGACATTTCAGACCCGTAGGTGCTGCCATGTGCAAAGCATTACTCTCAGTTGTGATTTTTAAATTATGGATTTATGTTGAGCAGTTTTTATTGCAGGCTGCACGTGAAGCCTCCTAGAGGCATTTTACCTCATGCTTTATGGTGTGGCAAAAATGACCATCAACATTATGCAAATCCAAAGAACGATGGAGGTTTGGTTAGGTTTCATGTGAGACACGAGATTTCAGGATGATCCACATTTCTAATTTGGTCAATAAAATGCCAATTTACAACTGGGATGAAGAATTTAAATTCTACTAAATATTGATGTCCTTGTAAGGTATATTCTGTTTATATTTTCCAAAGTCACACACCTTATCACTTTATCATGAAATTAATCAGGGATCATCAGAGAAACAGACCAATGGGACGTACGCACAGAGAGAGAGAGAAAGAAGAGGAAAAATTTATTATGATGAGTTGGCTCACATGATTACGGAGGGTAAAAAGTCCCATGGCTTGTGGTTTGTAAACTGGAGACCAAGGGAAGCAGTGGTGTAATTCTAGTCCAAGTCTGAAGACCTGGGAACCAGCGGAACCTAATGTGTGAGCCCTAAGGGCAAGAGAAGGCCAATCTCCCAGCTCAGGCAGGCAGCAAGTAAGAAGGGAATGAATATAACCTTCCTCCACTTGTTGTTCTTTTCTTTTCTTTTCTTTTCTTTTTTTTTTCTTTTTTTTTTTTTTTTTGAGACAGTCTTGCTGTGTTGCCCAGGCTGGAGTACAGTGGCGAGATCTCGGCTCACTAAAATTTCCGCCTTCTGAGTTCAAACAATTCTCCTGCCTCAGCCTCCCCAGTGGCTGGGATTACAGGCATGTGCCACCATACCTGGCTAATTTTTGTATTTTTAGTATCGAAAGGGTTTCACCATGTTGTTCAGGCTGGTCTCAAACTCCTGACCCCAAGTGATCCGCCCACCTTGGCCTCCCAAAGTGCTAAGATTACAAGCATGAGCCACCGCACCCAGCCAACCTCCACTTGCTGTTCTCTTCAAGCCTTCAGTGGGCTGGATGATGCCAACTCACACTGGGGAGGGCCATCTACTTTCCTGAGTCCGCTGATTCAAATGCTGACCTCCTCAGTAAATATCCTCACAGAGACACCCAGAAATAATGTTTAATGTGGGCACTCTATGGTCAAGTCAACACATAAAATTAACCATCACAACACCCCTTCATTAAAAGTTAGAACAGAAATCTTTATAAATATCTCATAAAGAGCCAAGTACCTTGACCAATTCCACAGGTAGTGAGAGGTGGAAGCCAAGTTACAGACCCAAAGAACTCTGATCTCAAAGCCACTGCTCTTGGCACAATATCACAATTTAAAGGTTAGCTAATTTAATGTTTTGCCTTTTTTACTTAATATTGTCCCAAAGCACACTAAATGCTGAACTTTCTTCAGGGGAAGTATACTGTTTTATCAAATACCCCAGCCAACAGTATTTTTAAACATTAAAAAATACATATCTTGGCCGGGCGCAGTGGCTCATGCCTCCCAAAGTAATTCCAGCACTTTGGGAGGCCAAGGCGGGCGGATCATGAGGTCAAGAGATCGCAGCCATCCTGGCCACCATGGTGAAACCCCATTTCTACTGAAAATACAAGAATTAGCTGGGCATGGTGGTGTGCGCCTGTAATCCCAGCTATTCGGGAGGCTGAGGTGGGAGAACTGCTTGAACCCGGAAGGTGGAGGTTGCAGTGAGCCAAGATTGCATCATTGCACTCCAGCCTGATGATAGAGTGAGACTTCATCTCCAAAAAAACAAAAAACAAAAAACAAACAAACAAAAACATATCTTGTGGAATGCCAGTGTTGGGGGTGAAGGTCGGGGATGCTGGGATGTTTGCCCTATGGCTTCTGGACTCTTGGAAGCACATATGTTGGATGCTCTGCATCCGGCTCTCCTCGAGCCTGGTTGGGGTTTTACATAGTTAATGGGAGGGGCCAATGACCACTCCTTTCTTTAGTTCTAGAGAGTCAGAGAACGGTTACATTTTAGTTGGAAGGGAGACAGAATTCCCAGGAGGAATACTTAAGTAACAAGATAAGAGAAAGAGATGGAAATTTATTTCCCGGAGATGGCTGAGGAAAGAAAGAGTAATATCGAATCCAGCCAGCATGTTTCAAACGTGTCTTTGCACTAAGATGGGTATATGTGGGTGTATATTGGCTGTTTCTAAGCTTTAGATCTGTAGGGAATGAAAAAACGTAAAATGTCCTCTCTTCCCCCACAAAAGAGTAATTCAACATAATATGATTCAAAGCAGGGTTGAATAATACTAGCACCCAGGTTGTTCTGTGACATGGATTTTATAATTACAGGATTGGAAATCTTCAGTTTTCCCCTAAATGTCCACCCAACCTCCTCTGAGACCTTCCTTTACTGGTGCTCCGTTCTTTCCCAGAAAGCAGATTGGCTGTTTTATTTTTCAAATGCTGTGTTTTCTGTACTCCCTAATTTCTTTCTAGGAATCCATTTCACCCCCCGCCAACAAAGATACAAATGTTCCTTGTCATGCACACACCTCACATGTAGATTTACTCCACAGTTACTGAAACATCAGATTCACTGAACAGTTTTTAAATTAATTTCAAATTCAGTCTCAACCTCTCTGGCAAAGCGAGACCTGCAACTTGGATCACGTGTCTCAAGTAGCCCCCACCTCCCCGCCCAGCAATAAGATCTATTTTCACTGCAGAAGCACATGCATTGCCCCATGCTGACAGTCACTTGTTTTAGCATTGGCTAATCACCAATATGTTCTGTTAAGTGAGATTCATAGATGCTGATTGCATTTATTGCATAAATTACTTCATTATTAAAATCAGGTCATTTGAGCCCCCAAACCATTAACATGAAGACTATTAACATAATTTCATAAGCTGATAAATCAAGTACAGGAAAAGAATTAAAGGGTTCTTAGTGATAAGTGTTTCTTCAGAGATTAAGGAACACAATTTTCTTATGCATATATTAACATTTTATGAGTGGATTCATGCAAGAGCAGTTTTTTCTCTGCATACATGACTCACTTCATCTTCTCCACACTTGGCCTCTGAAGCTAGTTTTCAAAATTAAGGGTTTTTTTTTTTTCCCCTTTCAAATAACTGTAATGCAATTTTTGATTGAACTCATTAGCTTTCTGTGATATGTACTACCTATGAAATTCCTATCTTTTCACATTTCTTAGGCTGCAAAAGCTTTAGGGTGAGGAGAGCAGGGAAGGTAAAGTTGGAAGAAAGAATACCTTAGATTTGTTTTAGATAGTGCAATTTTCATTCTAGGTGAATTTCAAATGTATTCCTAGTCTTAAGAGGTTCTGGTGAAGTTCTAATTATCTCTCTAATTACAACACATACTGAGGTTAAGTGTTCTTATCAAATGGTGCATTAAAAATGGGTTTTATTCCCAGGCTAGATGTAATAGGCTGTGATACTGGCCTGAACACACAGAAATTGGTTCCCTCGTTCATTTCACTTACCAGATTGTGAAAGATTCTGGAGGTCGGAGCCATCATTATCCAGTGCAATGATGTTGCCTAGAAACGAAGATAAGTTCCAATGTAAATTAGACTATAACAACTTTATCCTTTGTGCAATTTGTGTAATGTTTTAGCAAATAGCAAATGATGAATCATAATTGAAGTATGCAGAATGCCATTAGCAGGCATCGTGTTTGATTTTATAGGTGAATTTGGGCGACTGGTGGAGCCGATGGTTCTTTCTAGGAACAAGTGTAGTGACCAAATCAAACTTCGACATTTTCTAGTGACTACGAAGAGTCCCCTGAATAAAGTTCAAAATACCCTGGACTCTCTCGTGTGTGCCTGTTTACAACCCTTTGACAGCTTCTTATTGCTCTCAGAATTCAAAACAAAACAAAACGAAATTTCTCAACACAGCTTCCAACCCCCACAATGGTCTAGCCTGACCTTCATGGTCCAGCTTCATCTCACAGCTTTCTTCACTATGCTGCTTGCTTTCAGTTCTTTGTTAATGCCAGTTTCCTTCCCATCACAGGGCTTTCACACAGGCTTCCTTCTCGGATTCTTCAAGTTCTGGGCTACAGGTGCAGAATGTGCAGGTTTGTTACGTAGGTATATACGTGCCATGGTGGTTTGCTGCACACATCAGCCTGTCATCTACATCAGGAATTTCTCCTACTGCTATCCCTCCCCTAGCCCCTCACCCACCGACAGGCCCCAGTGCGTGATGTTCCTCTCCCTGTGTCCATGTGTTCTCATTGTTCAACTCCCACTTATGAATGAGAACATGTGGTGTTTGGTTTTCTGTTCCTATGTTAGTTTGCTAAGAATGAGGGCTTCCAGCTTCATCCATATTCCTGCAAAGGACATGAACTCATTCTTTTTTATGGCTGCATAGTATTCCATGGTGTATATGTGCTACATTTTCTTTATCCAGTCTATCATTCCTTCTCAGATTCTAATGCTCTTCTCTGCACTTTGAACCCATTAGCTTCTATTTATTCTCCAGATCTCAGCTCAAGAGCCACTTCCTTAAGGAAGCTTTCTCTGATCTCTTTGATTGAGTCAAATCTTTCTTTCTTGGCTGTGATAAGATATCTATATCTATATACCTGTATATAGTTGCAATTGCACATTTTTAGTGTGGTTGTTTTAAAAATTATTAACCAGTTCACAAGGTGAAAAAATCAAAACGAAATAGAAAGATATGCTAAGCCATCTAGCTCTGATTCCTTTTCTTTTACTCCATTACTTCTCCATTTGGAGGTAAACATTATTAGTTTCTTATTTACCTTTATTTCTTATTTTGCAAGGACAAATGCAAATATTTATATTCTTGTTTTCCTCTTTTTAACACAAAAGATAACATACATAATGCATATTCCATATCAGGCTTTTTTCCTTTTACAATATACTCTGGAGTCTGTTCTATGTCAAGACATAGAGAACCTCTTCCTTCCTTTTTACGGTGGCATGGTATTCTGCTGTGTAACTGTTCTATTCCATGGAACCCATTCCTTAAAGTGACTGTGTTTTCAATCTTTTGCTATTACAAATACTGCTGTGATAATGGCCTCATGTGAGCATTATTTCATGCAAGTGCAGATTATATAGAGAGTAAATAATGTGCAGGATTGGTTTGCTGGGTGAAAGCATAAAAACACCAGTAATTTGGGTAGGTATTGCTGTTACATGTCAATTTTCTTCCCAGAAACCTCTGTGGCCAGTAGTATCTTTGCCTGAGTTCTTGTCCTGCATCCAAGAAGAATGAGGTATGCAGACAAGTGAAGGATGAACAAAATGAAGAGAGCATTATTTAGTGTTTGAACAGCTCAGAGGAGACCCACAGTGGGTAGCTCAGGCAGCTCCTCTCTGTAGGAAGGTCGTCTTGTGGAGTGTTCAGCTCTCAGCAGAGAGGAGGCCCTGGAGAGGGTGGCTTCTCTCCACAGGCAGGTCTTTCAGGCATCTCGGCAGGTCTCCGAAGCTCTCAGCAGAGATGGTAGCTCCTCTCTGCAGCTTGTCATCCTTTCACATCTTTAGCCTCTGGAGCCCTCTGGCACTGCTTCGGCTGAGCCCAGCAGCATTTATGGACCTCAGAGGGGAGGAAGTATGTGCTGATTGGTCCATGGGCGGGCCTGGAGGAGGTACCAAAAGTCCCCACTCTTTTGGCAGGACTGGCAGCCCAGCCCCCAGCCTTATCAGGGACCTGCTCCCTTCCGCCCAGGAATCAATCTGCCTCACGCTGCCATTCATGGTTCTGGAGCTTGGCCCCAACCCCCTCCCAGATTGGAGCAGGTGCTGGGAAGGGAGAGAAGCCAAGTAGCCGGAGCGGACACCCACAAGCCTGCAAGGAATGGGGGGGGGGGCCCTTCCTGGGCCCCTGAGTGTGCAGGCTGCAGAGATACCCTGGTCCTGTACCTGGGAGAGCGGCAGCAGCTACACCGGAGGAGCTCCTGCCCTAACTGGGAAGGGGCGAAGCTCCCTCTTGTCCCCGGCTCCTGCCTGCTCCGTGGAGTAAGAGACCCAGGTCTGCAGCCATGGGTCGGGCAACTGCAGCTGCATCCAGTAGGGCAGATCCTGCCTGCTCCCTGACCCCCTCCAAGAACACGGGGAGGCTCAGATCCACAGCCTTAGAGCAGGAGGCCCAGGTCTGCAGCCGGGTTGGGTGGGCTGCAGTGGCACCCGGGGCATTCCTGCCCCAACTCAGAAGAGGTGGGGCTCCCACCGGCTCCACGGAGTGTGCAGCCCCAGCCGTGCCTTTCGGCTGCAGCTGGCATGATGGTAGCGGCTGCTGCCATCATTGCATATTACCCGTCCTGTGGGCTATATCATTTTACATTTCATCAACAAAATAATGTCTGTTTCTCCACAGCCTCACCAGTAATGTCTCACTTTTAGTTGGGAGTTAAGAGATGGTAATGTTGTTTCAATGTGCGTCTTTCTGATTTTGAGTAAGGTTGGATATCTTTTCATGTGTTTAAGGACCATTTTTTTCCCTAAATGAACTGTCTGTTCATGTTCCTTGTCCGTTTTCCATGGGATGCCTAATCTTCTTCCAGTTATCTATGTGCATTTTATTAGGGAGATTAGCCATACTTATCTGTGATATATGTTGCAAGTATTTCCCTAAATTTGTTATTTGTCTTCTGACTTTCCACACGGTGTTCTTAGATACTTCATATCTTTTTCCCTGCTAAGACACTAGTATCAGAGGGGGCAGGTCCCACATCTCTTTTGCTGCCATTATGCCCCCAAAGCCATTACGGTTCTCCATCTATAAAAAAAGAAAAAGTGACACTTGTTACAGTTGGTATCTAAAGCCCTCTTCAGCTCTGAAAATCTATGATGCTGCTTCCCATTCTTATGTTTGGTTTACTCAGGTTTTCTGCCTTCCCCTCCCTCTGTTGCTGAGCTTGGGCATGGGGGTGGCGCTTACAAATGGGGCTATGTGGTGGCTACATGAGAAGTGCCCGGAAGGGCTCTCTCCCCTGAGTACCCCACCTCATTGTCATTTGGCGTGTCACTATTAGGGATGCATTCTCTCTTCTCGACCCGCATTGCCTTTATTTAGGTCTTCTCTGCCTCTTGTCTGGATTTGGGCCAGACTCCAAGTTTGTCTTCCTGGGTCCTGTATATTCACCTCCCAGATGACATTTCTTATAGACTAGCCCCACTCAAGATATTTTTCCCATCTCAGTTTCTTGTATTGCCTATTGCCTTTATTACTAAAGTGCTAGTGCCATCCATAATAAGTCTCAAACTATACCTTCAAGGAGTGTCCCATTACTCTCCTGGATAGCCTCTGCCCCATCACACAGACTATTCACCATCATCCACCTCTATCCTCAGCTGGTTCTTCTGTCATGCCCATCTTCTATCCAGGTGTATTAGATCATTTTCACATTGCTGATAAAGACATACCTGAGACTGGGAAGAAAAAGAGGTTTAATGGACTTACAGTTCCACATGGCTGGGGAGGCCTCACAATCATGGCGGAAGGCAAGGAGGAGCAGGTCACATCTTACATGGATGGTGGCAGGCAAAGAGAGAGCTTGTGCCGGAAAACTCCTCCTTACATAACCATCAGGTCTTGTTAAACTTATTCTCTATCATGAGAACAGCACAGGAAAGACCTGCTTCCATAATTCAATCACCTCCCACTGGGGCTCCTTCCACAACACATGGGAAATGTGGGAGTTACAATTCAAGATGAGATTTGGGTGGGGGCACAGCCAAACTATATCACCAGGCCCAATTCTACCTGAAAAATATTGTCCATTGCTCCCATCTTCCTCCCAAACTGGGATAAGACTCTGCTTTCCAAGGGCCCTTAATCGTTTGAATAAGAGATCATATTGTGTATTTTTTCTTGGAAGATGCATGGCTCCCTATCTACAAGAGTAGAGTTTCTTTGAGGGAAAAAATGTATTCTTTGTAATCTTTATAAGGTTCTGCAAGAAATCCTCCCTGAGGCATTTATTGACTAGAATGAAAGTGACACTCACTCCTGGGAAATTAAATTTTAATTTAATTTGCACAGTACTCCTGGGATGAGTAGCAAGTTAAGTCTTAAGCAGATAGGAGTTAATTAGTTGAGTGATTCATTTTTTTCTTACATGAGTGTGCACTCCTGTGTAGGTGTGAAAACATTAGTGTACACCACTGCGTAGGGGTGTGTGTGTAAACAAATGTGCATGCACCATCACATTCTGGTGGAAGGGGAACAATGTCAAAAAAAAAAAAGGGGAAAATGTGTAGCGGTTAGCTACAAAGGCACTGAAGGAGTGTTTTTACTTTATGGTTTCACCAAAGATTAATTCTGCTCATTCTTGAAATAGCCTACCCCATTATTCTATCAAATTATATATTTTCTGTCTGTTTACTTTTCGTTAAAATTTATCCATGAAAACTTTTTTAGTTAACCCATAACCCTCAGCTACTTTATATCACCCTGATAGGTTAACACAGCTCTGCACAGATGTGTTAAGACATGAATGAAGTAGTTCAATATGATTTGTCTCCTGTTCAGATTGTCCCTCCTGGGATAGTACTTCCTAATTTAATGTTGAAGTTTTTCTATAAAAATTGTTCATAAATATTTGAAAGTGAAAGAATTCTCCCAGATATTTGATCTGGGACAGATCCCAGTGATCTCCCACAACACTCTCATTTAGCTCTGCCCATGACTACCTGGAATGAAGGTTACATTTTTCAAGCTTCACTTGCAGCTAGGAATGTCCAGTGACCAAATTCTGGTCAACGAAATGTAAACAGAAGTGTCACATATAAGTTCCAGAAATCGTCTTTAAAGCAAGAGGGCACCGTGTTTTGGACTCTTTCCTGTTGAGAGGGATACTGACATAACAGATGAAACTCCAGCAGCAATCTTAGCCCATGAGGTAGAAATGTGGTGCTCAAAATGGCAGTACCAGCAAGGTAGAATGGGCCTGAGTTGATGATGACTTTCTGAACATGCCTTCTAGACTTCTTACCTCCAGTTTTCTTTTGCAGGAAAGAGAAATAAGACTTCTATCTTATTTAGGCCTTTGTTGTTTATGGTTTCTTTATTCACAGTTTAACTAAATCCTAATTGAATATAGCTATAGAGAGGGCAGGGCTTGGAGAACTGCAGACAGCCCTCAAATGAGACCCTAAATGATGCTTTGTCTAGAATTTTTAAAAATCCTTAAAAAGGAGAGGAAGAAGATCAAAACTGTATGCTACAAGGCATGTTCCTTGCTCCTTGGTGAGAGCAGGAATGTCAATGCCTTATGTTCTGGAAACGTCACAGTCAGCATTGACGGGCCCCTCAGGCCAGTGTCCGTAAGACACTGGATGGACAGGAAGTACCAGAGGACAACAGCGTGAGCAAGGAAGCCACGAAGTGATAAAGAGGCTGGAATGTAATGAATGCTGGCATTTTAGGCTGTCACTAGCTGGGCTTAAAACATGCGAGACATGGGATGTGGTGGCATGGTGTCTTCATTTCTCAACCATGGAATTAATTTTCATTTATGATAATAAGCATATTAAAATAACTTGGTAGTAATTCCATCCCTTCTTACTTAAGCTATTCCCAGTCTGGCATCATTCCACGAAGCAAACTACTCGAGGAAGTTCTTGCCAGGAATGCAGCAACAAGGGCATTACACAAAGGTAGAGAAACCAAGGTCCAGAAAGGAAAGTGATTTGGCCTAAACCGCCCAGCTAGTTAGTTACTATCAGAGCTGGGTGTGAACTCTGGTTTCTTGAGGCTCCTGGGCCAGCCTGTCTTTCCCCAGAATCCCCTTTTATCTGCCCGTAGAATCCACTGTCAATCAGGAAAATTGGTTGTGCTCTGGAAAACTGGGCTGAACTGAAATGAAACATTCATCTTTACCATAAGTTCAAGGGTAATCAAACTCAGAGCTTTCATCTCAAGAGAAAAATTTAGCTTTCAAGATGTTTGCAAAAACAATTAATTCAAGTTGTGTCTTTCTGACAGTAAAAAACAAGGTTTTGCATGAGATAATTTGTGATAAAGCATTTGTGTGCAGAGAAGTGTGGTGCCCACGCAAGAAAATACTCTAGTGTCTTTTTCATGGGGTTCGAAATCGATGGGTGGGCCAGTCACAATGCCAGTTACAAAATGGATAATAAAATGAAAAAATAAGTTTGATTAACATTTTCTTTGGTACTAGATGAATTTCCCAAAGCACAGAGCTCTGCCAACAATAGTATTGCTATTATTTATTATTTATTTATTTATTTTTGAGATTATTCTCACCCTGTCAGCCAGGCTGGAGTGCAATGGCATGATCTCGACTCACTGCACCTTCCACCTCCCAGGTTCAAGCGATTCTCCTGCCTCAGCCTCCGAAGTAGTTGGGATTACAGGCGCATGCCACCACTCCTGGCTAATTTTTTGTATGTTTGGTAGAGACGGGGTTTCACCATGTTGACCAGACTGGTCTCAAACTCCTGACCTCAGGTGATCCACCTGCCTCAACCTCCCAAAGTGCTGGGATTACAGGCGTGAGCCACCATGCCCGGACAGTATTGCTTTTTTTTTTTTTTTTTTTGAAACAGAGTCTCCCCCTGTCACCCATGCTGGAGTGCAGTGGCACCATCTTGGCTCACTGCCACCTCTACCTCCTGGGTTCAGGTGATTCTCCTGCCTCAGCCTCCCAAGTAGCTGGGACTACAGGCACCCACCACCACAGTCAGCAAATTTTTGTATTTTTAGTAGAGATGGGGGTTTCACCATATTGGCCAGGCTGGTTTCAAACTCCTGACTTTGTGATCCGCCCACCTCAGCCTCCCAAAGTGCTGGGATTACAGGCGTGAGCCACCACGCCCAGCCCAGTATTGCTATTTTTAAAAAGCCCTCAATACGTTATTTCTTTCTGTTAAATCTTTCAGTATATTGCTTACTCATTACAAATTTCTAACACCTATATTTGTATAAAAGTGCCCAATATAAGCTGGAGATAATGATAAATCCTTACATATTGGGAGATGTGCCTTTTCACAGGCTGGCTTCCCCCACTGCTTTGTGCAAATCACCTATCTTGGAATCTCAAGTTTTTTAACATTGAAAGAAACCTCTTACTTCAATATATAAATAATCCAATCCCCTCATTTACAAATGAGAAAAAATCAGGTCCCAAGAAAGATTGTGCCCAAGGTCACAAAGCTAATAAGTATCTCTTCATTTCCCTTCATGTCTTAGTTATCTCTTCAGTTCCCTTCATGTCTTTGCAGAACAGATCAAAAAGATTTTTCTTCCCCTCTGTTTTCTCACCCACCAAGCAGTCCAGAGGAGGTCCCAAACTTGGAGAGATAAATACCGTACAATCAAGTAGTACCATATACAATGTATCAAAGAACTTCTTTTTTTCACTCTGAAGGAACAAAGTGTATCATAAACATTCATTCTGAACGGTTTTGTTGTCCACTTTTTATGCATGGGCTGACTGGCTGTTCTTTGCACAGAGATGTGTATGTGAAAATATCACGTTAACAGTTTATTGGTAGCATTTGGGAGTAGAAGTGGGCCTTGCTAACACAACCAAGCTTCTGTGCACCCTGGGGTGGATGCAGCTGCTGTTCCCAGGTGTCAGTGAAGCCCAAAGCAATTGGAGACATTGGTCTAAGGCTGGAAGAAGGTTTCTGAGAGGAGCCAGCCAACATCCTCATTTGAGGTCTGCTGAGTATCTGTGCTGGCTGTTGGTCTGAGCAAACTGCTGCATGCCTGCAGGCCCCTGATAAACTCAGTATTAGTTCTAACATCTCTTACAGATACCACACAGGACAACCCCAAAAGGGCAGCAAATACTTACCAAAAAAAAGCCATGGTTCTAAGAAAAAGAGACTGAAATTATAGCTACCATGCTACCTCTAACTGGGTAATATTCCCCCCATTCACCTGTATTTTCATTTTATTTTTCTTTTCTTTTTTTTTTTTTTTTTTCCTGAAACGGAGTCTCGCTTGGCCGCCCAGGCTGGAGTGCAGTGGAGCAATCTCGGCTCACTGCAATCTCCGCCTCCGGGGTTCACGCCATTCTCCTGCCTCAGCTTCCTGAGTAGCTGGGACTACAGGCACCCGCCACCACGCCTGGCTAATTTTTTGTATTTTTAGTAGAGAAAGGGTTTCACTGTGTTAGCCAGGGTGGTCTCGATCTCCTGACCTCGTGATCTGCCTGCCTCGACCTCCCAAAGTGCTGGGATTACAGGCGTGAGCCACCACGTCTGGCCCCTGCTTTTTTTTTTTTTTTTTTTGTGCGATGGAGATTACTCTTGTTGCCCAGGCTGGAGTGCAATGGCACGATCTCGGCTCAGGGCAACCTTTGCTTTCCAGGTTCAAGAGATTCTCCTGCCTCAGCCTCCCAAGTAGCTGGGATTACAGGCATGCATCATCACACCTGGCTAATTTTGTATTTTTAGTAGAGACGGGGTTTCACCATGTTGGTCAGGCTGGTCTCAAATTCCTGACCTCAGGTGATTGATTCACCCACCTCGACCTCTCAAAATGCTGGGATTAGAGGCGTGAGCCACTGCACCCAGTCCCACCTGTATTTTCAAAATAATATTTGGCCAAATTTTTATTCCTTGAATGGAGTTATCAGGAAAAAGTAAAACAATTAATGAAATAGCATGCTTTGTGGGGAGGGAGAAAGATAATCACTTATTAATATAATGAGGAGGTGATAAAATCCACATCTTCTATGCATAATTTATCTGACCTACTACTGACAGCATAACTAGTATATAAAATATCAAAGCTTTTTTTGATGCTTTCCTGGGAATTCACTGTTTTACCTTCGTTGAAACTGATTAGAATATAGTACCTTTTACTGTCCTTTTAGAACATGTAGAATGAGAAGTGGGCTTGCTTTCCTAGTTTCAATTCAGAAAACTACAAGAAGTGTTTATGTAGCACCAGCTCAGTATGCATGACTCTGTGCTTAGAGATGTTGGGATTAAAGCTTGGATTTCCATGGTTCTTGGAGTACATTTTAGGCATCATGTAATTCATAAAAGTGCCCTGGGGAGCACCTACTCAGAACCAGGCAAAGTAGGCTATTTTTACATTACTATTTTGAGATTGCCACTTGGTAACTGTCACCTTTACTTCCTTCATAGAAAATTAAAAAAACAAAAAACTGAACTCTTGTCACTAGTGTTTAATGAAAACTAATAGAAACTGATTTTCATGCAGAACAAAGAATCTAATTGGTTCCACAGTTACATAGTGCTCCTTAGAAACAAACCATAGGGACTTCTAGCTAAACATGGAAAATTAAAAATATCTGTATCAGCCGGGCGTGGTGGCTCACACCTGTAATCCCAGCACTTTGGGAGGCCGAGGCGGGCAGATCACGAGTTCAGGAGATGGAGACCATCCTGGCTAATACGGTGAAACCCCATCTCTCCTAAAAATACAAAAAAAAAAAAAATTAGCTGGGCGAGGTGGTGGGTGCCTGTAGTCCCAGCTACTCGGGAGGCTGAGGCAGGAGAGTGGCATGAACCCAGGAGGCCAAGCTTGCAGTGAGCCGAGATTGCGCCACTGTACTCCAGCCTGGGCTACAGAGCGAGACTCTGTCTGGGGGGGAAAAAAATCTGTATCTATATCTATATGTATATTTCCAATCCCTCTCAAAGTCCCCCTAAGATGACAGTCAGTGGTATAGTTTGGATATTTGTCCCCCCAAATCTCATGTTAAAATGCAATCCCCAATTCTGAAGGTGGGGCCTGGTGTTTGGGTCATGGGGATGGATCCCTC